>NW_028145697.1:1870000-1990000 GCF_977016875.1 Pavona decussata
GTAGCCCATCTGGTTTAAACTGCCCTATATCCAATTAAATGTTATAGAGCTGGCTTTACCAAGAATTTTGAAATAAAAATATAATATATTAATGAATTGTCAAATTTTTAGCGCTGTTTCCTCGAATCAATTTGTTCACTTAAAGGGGACACTTTAAAGAGCTAAAACTCAAAGGGAATTTGTTCGTTTTCCTTCAAATTTGGTCGGTAACTAGTTTAACATATAAACATCAAAAATCTGTCTGTAAATTTTTTCTTTAGAAATATTTTCTCCCTGAGAGCGATTTTTGTACGATCACTCCACATTTTTTTTAATCCTATTTCGAAAATGTTCTGTAACTTTTCACTGCAATTGAATATGGCAAAATGCAGACAACCCTTTTTGAGCACTTTGGGTCGGGTAACTGAGTAGCAAATTAAATTACCAAAAAAAAATTTGCTTTGACTTGTAGTTTTCAAAAGGTGATTCAGACGCTCCCATTTAGAGGTCATGAAAAATTGAACAGTCCATTTTATTTCAAAATTCTTGGTATACAGTCAACTCTCTCATAGCGACCACTTCTCGTAAGCGACCACTTCGTAAACAACCGTTTTGTTTCTCAATTAAATACTGTTTCAAGAGCTCTCTCGTAAGCAACCACCCCTCAAATTTCTTAAGGGACTGTGACCACATTTTAGGCCAGAAATAACACATATTCTTTTGTTTTCTGTTTCCGGTAAGCGACCACCCAACATAATCACGTATGATCGTTAGTAAATCATTACTCAGTAGTGACAAAAGTTTAACTTTTAATGATGCTACCACGGACTGCTGACAGATAAATAACAGTTTACAGATAGAGAAGATGGCTTAAAATTAGATCTGTAGGTAAACAGGAACTGTTACAGTGATCTGTTCAAAAATGTTATACAAAGTTTCACCAGAAGAGTGAACAGATGTGAAAAAATCAAATAAATTAGTTTCTTTTTGCCTAATTTTAGCTGCTAAGGTAATATTTATAATAATTGTAATTAATTAGTCAATCCAGTATAAGGCTTATTATTTTTGTTGATCTTTCCCATAAACAACCACCTCCCGTAAGCGACCACTTTGTGGTGCCCCAAGGGTGGTCGCTTGTGAGAGAGTTGACTGTAGTTTGATAGCCAGCTCTATAAGCTTTAATTTGATATAGGGGTTTAGGTATCTATACAGATACACTACATTGCTTAGTCGCGAGACACCTCTAAAAGCATATGGTAACCTTAAGATGTTTGCAAAAGGCATGATGAAAAATGCCTACTTGCCAACAATCAGCATCTTACTGCAATTTGTGAGTGACTGATATACTTTTATGCTCCCTTGACTCCATACAAATCATTTAATTTTGTCTCTATTATAAATGTTTGGAACAGAGACAAAATTAGAAGGATTTGTATGGAGTCATTGGAGCATAACAATGCTGATATCTCACCCCCAAATGGCAATGAGATGCTGATTTTTGGCAAGTAGGCATTTTTTGTCATGCCCTTTCAAAAGATCGCAACAAATCCCATTATTTTGGAAAGTTAGTTTTTGTGACATCTCCACTTCAGCTTTCTATTTCAGATTATATTAAGTACCTTATACTGTAATAATATTGTTCAAACAAGTCCTTAGGACTCTTAGGCACCATGCTTGGTCAAGAGTGGTGACCTGCTCTTGTTTGAACTTTATGTCAATAAATTGAGCTTTTAATTATTAATACACCCAATTTTTGGTGCAAGTTTAAAGGCCTGTTCACATGGAGTGATTTCAGCTGCAATTTGGGATTCGCTTATTTTGATGGTCTCACGGCAACCCCAAATTCGTGGGGTGTGAACGGCCAGCAATTTGACCATGAGCTCACCTACAATGGTGGAAATCAAGCTTAAAGTTGGTAACAAATTAAATAACAAGCATGCACTGATCTGAAAGCAATGGATAAACATGACACAAGGCATTTAAGTGTCCACAACTAGGGTTCAAAAAATTGTTCAATCAAGTCCAAGGATCTCTCTTATATGTCTCTTTGGTCTTGAGGAGACAGGTGACAGGAGAGGTGGCTCCTTGTCTGGGGATCGCTGGATAGAAGTGAGGGGTCATTCTGATTTGTCTGAAGGAATTGGGACAAGATGGGAATGGTCTCGTCTCACAGTGCCTTTGATCATGTAGGACCTAGGCATTCCTGCTGCGCCTGTGACAGTTCCAATGTTTCTGCATCTTTGATGTACACAGGGCCACCAGGTTGAAGGGGTTTCAAGGCTGGAACCCTGTGTTGCTGGTTGAAATTGAGCCTCTGCTTTTCTTTGCTCTCAGCCTCTCTTTCATGCAGCTTTGGTTTAGATTGGTGTGGAAGGTTGGGATGGTGTTTCTCAGCTTCCTTCCCATAAGTAATTCTGATGGCAAGTACCCGCAAAGTAGTGGGATAGATCTATATGTTGACAGTCGTAAGGTCAGATCTTTCTCTTTCTTTAGGAGTGACCTGGTAGTTTTTACGGCACACTCTGCCATGATGCAATCATGGGGAAAGTGAGGGCTGCTCGTTGCATGCTTGAAACCCCATTCTGTCACAAATTAAGTGAATTCTGCTGTTGCATACTAACGGCCATTGTCACCTCTCACTTGCTCTGGGATGCCGTGTCTAGCAAAGATACCCTTTTTGCTCTAATGACTTCGTGAGATGATGTGGTTTATTAATTCCTTTATTGCAGCTACTTCTATCAAGCGAGAGAAATAGTCAACCACAATCAGGTAATTTAGGTTATTGAGCTCAAAGAGGTCGGTCACGATCACTTGCCATGGGCGTTAAGGAAAGGGTGTTAGGATGAGTGGCTCTGCCCTTTGATGCCAATGTTAAGCACAGATTTTGCAGTTCTCAATTATGTCCTGGATTTCGGGGCTGAGGCCGGGCCACCAGACTGAAGTCTTCGCACGCTTCTCGACTTGACTACCTATACCCTGATGTTCTTTATGTACCTTGTGTAGGACTTGTAGTCTCATTGTTGATGGTACCACGATTCTTGATCCCTTCAGCAACACTCCATGGACTACACTGAGCTCTCCTCTGACTTCCCAATGAGGTTTGATTGCATCATGAAGGTGAAACTTGTCTGGCCAACCTTCCATGCAATAAATTTTTATTTGTTTCAAGACAGGGTCTTCATCCTGAGTTTCTTTGATCTCCATCAGTTTGACATCTGACACTCGTAGGGAGTCCAGCATGCTATCAACATAGATGTTCATTTCTTCTTTCGAGACCGTCGCCTGTGTGTTTGGGTTATCTGCTTGCATTCTGGATAATGCATCTGCAATGTAAAGTTCCTTCCTGGGTCCATGATTTACCTCTTTAAAGTGGAACTGCATGAGGCGTATTCTTAGTCATTGTACTCTACATGTAGGTGGACAAGGGCTTGTGGTCTGTTTCTGCAATGATGGAATCAGTTCCCACGATGTTATTACTGACCGCTCACACGCCCAGTGATGACAAAAGCCTCTTTCTTTATTTGTGCATATCTGCATTCCACTGGGGTAAGTGCTCTGGATATGAATACTACAGGTCTCCAGGTCTTGTCATCTTGGTTCTGTAACAGTACTCCTCCCAATCCAAACGAGGATGCATCTGGTGAGATTTTGGTTTCTCTGTTAGGATCATAGAGAGCAAGCACTGGTGCCTTTGTCTAGCTTGACTTGATTTATTCAAAGGAGGCTTTTTGCTGAGGTGGTCCCAAGACCCACTGTTAGTCCTTCTGCATCAGATCTTGAATAGGCTTTGTTTTATCGGATAGATGCTCTGACAACTTGCCCATGTGGTTTACCATGCCTAAGAACACACGGACATCGTGGACATTCTTGAGTGTTGATTGGTTTACCACTGCTGCGACTTTATTATCATCCACCTCAATACCGTCTCCACTTACAATATTGCCCAGGAGCACTACAGGGTGTTTCAAAAGTTCGTGGACACTTTATTTTAATACAAATAAATGATAGTTTTAGAAATCCGATATTAATAAAGGTTTTCCAGTTTTATGTACATTGTTTGCTTTTACCACTGTTGAAACATCAATATCCAGAGTGCCCCCATTGTTCTGTATAACGTTTTTGAGCCGTTGCGGCATGGAACGAGCTAGCTCCCTTAGGCTTGCTAGCGGTATGTTCTGCCAGGCGTGCCGTAACCTTGATTCTAGTTCTCCCATCGTCTTAGGGATCGGATCTCTGTATGCAGCTTCGTCGATGATGCTCCATAGGTTTTCAATGGGGTTAAGGTCAGGTGAATTTGCTGGCCACTCATCTTTTTGGATAAAATTCGGGAGGTTTCTCTTGCACCACTGCTGTGTTGCTTTCGCCGTATGAGCTGGTGCGCCATCTTGAACGAGGGTCGCACTGCTATTGTTTGTGAAAAGCTTTCGTTTTACAGGCTCTTCTGTTGTAGATCTTCGGCTGAAAAGAGGCTTCACTTCTCTCTCAAAGATTTTTGTGATGTAATACTCTGCCGTTACAGTCTGTCCTTGCGGGATGAAATGTAGGGAAGTAAGGCCGCGGCCTGTCATGCCACCCCAAACCATCCATTTGGCGCTTCCTTTAAATTGGTACGATGGCGGAACTTGACTCTCCTGTGAGCCCCATACGCTATCGTTTTTAGGGTTCGGAAAATGAAAAAGGTTTTTAAGGTACTCATTGCTAAAGAGAATTTTCCCGTTCATATTTATAAGCGAATACTAAGCGAGCTTTTCTCTGGTTGTTGCTCAGAAGTGGAAGCTTTTTTTCGTCTCAAAGGTTTTCATCCTTTTCTTGACATATACCTCCACACTGTTGGTGCAGATCCAGGCAGACCTTTGTTCTTCAGTTGTTTGCTGATTTTTCTTGTAGAATTTCCTCTTTTATACTTTGCTTATTCTATAACTTTCTTTGCCGTTCTGTCAAGGACTGATGGTCGACCACTTCTTGGCTTGTCGTAAAACTCTTGTAAACCTTTAATAGCACTTCGCTACCCAGCTCTTGCTTTTTTGCAGTATTTTAGCCGTTTCTCGAACAGATACTCCAGATGATCCTAGAATTGCTGCCTGTGCTCTTAAATAGACTGCATTTTTAGGGTTCATAATTAAAAATTATACCAAGACGTGGAAAATCTACAGTATGTAGTTGCTACTGAAAACAGACAAAAATGGCGGGAAAGTACAGAAACACACACGTTACAGATTTGCACCTTTTGGCGGGAAAATATTTATTTCAACGGGGATTTTTATCTGACTCATACAAAAGTTCTGAAAATCGATAAACAATAAGATTTGTTAATATCTGCAAGAAAATGGAGAGAAATATAAGAAATCTGAATGAAGTATAGACTTTTTAAAATGTCCACGAACTTTTGAAACACCCTGTAAAGGTACACTTGGCTAGGTTGAGTGTGACACCTGCTGCTAAAAGACATTCCAACACTTTTTTTAGCCTGCTGTCATGTAGCTCTTGGGTTGGGGCATGGTCAAGCACATCGTCAACGTTACATTCAACTCCTTGGAGTCCCTTGAGGATCCTACTCATGCATTTCTGAAACTTTTCAGAGCTAGAGCTAGCTAGAGCATAGGGCATTACATTAAAGCAATAACAACCCCAAGGTGTGGAAAAGGTTGTGAGAGGTTTTGAGCTCTCTGACAGCTTGATTTGTCCAAATCCTGAGTTCACATCCAATTTTGTGTAATACTTCACTCGTGTCAACTTCCTCAGGGTGACATCCACAAACGGGAGTGGGTGGTTCTTACACTGAACATACTCATTGATCTTTGTTAGGTCCACACACACTCTTACTTTGCCATTGGACTTGGGAGTCACTTCCATAGGGGCACACTATTCTGCTGGGCTGTCAACTGGTGATATCACCCCGCTCATGCATTCTGTCAATTTCATCCTTGGTTTCAGGGTAGAGTGACATTGGTACCTTTCTTTGGACTGCGAGTGCGAAGGATGTCACATCATCGCACGTCATCTCATGGTGTACCCTTCTTTCATGAATTCGACTCCAGTGAATAGCTGTGGATGATGACAAATCACCTTTGCTTTTTACTTGTCACTAATTAATTCGTGGATCCTGCTGATAAGGTTTAGACTTTCTGCAGCAGCTCTACCAAGAGGTGGTTGTGTCAGGCTGCTACAACATAGATGTGTTCCTTCACAGACTAAGGGTAATAATTGGTACGGAAACTTCCCCTTGCAAGTCAGCTTATACTTGCATATGGACCCAAAATGACTTTATCTGTAGGTTCCAGCTTTGTCTAAACATCCAATTTCAGGAAACTATCGTATGGAACTACTGTGGCATCAGCACCACTGTCAAGCTTGAAGGTAAAATGGTTACTGGTTTCTCGTTTACAAGGAGTGTGGCTGGTCCATGGCGACTTTCTGTAGATTGTGTAGATCTCTCCAGAGAAGAAAGGTTCTTCTTCTTCAGCTTCTTTTTCTAGTAGTTTTCCTGGTTTTGAATTTTTACAAAACCTGTGCTCAGTGTCCTATTTAGGAGAATTTGTTACTTTTGGAGCTCCCTGCAGGACATGTCTTCTTTGGGTGTAAGCTTTCAAGGCACCTGGGACTCTTCAACTGAGATTTAGACTGAGGAGTTGTACTAGGACGAATTTTTCCTTGTTTCATCCTGTGAGGTTTTCCTTTGGCAATGCTATCAGCTTCTACTGATTTGGATTGAAGCCCTCCAACAGGAATGCTTTGTTGTTGTTTCACCGTTTCACTTAGTGGCACTAGATTGATAGCCATTTCGAGAGTCAACTTTGGGTTGAGTTGCAACTTTTCTGAAACGTCCTGCACTGTTTCCTAGTCCTACGACAATGTAGTCCTGAATCAGTTTGTCTTTCAACGTTCTGAATCGAAATTGCAGTGTCTTGCGAGGCCATACAGGAACAGGTCTGTGATAAAACTATCCACTGATTCACCCTCTTGCTGGTTCCTTGAATTGAGTTTTGCTCCTTGGAAGATGACATTTCTTTTTACGATGTAGTAGTTTTTAATTTTCTCTTTTTCCTCCTTGTAGTTCTTTTATTCTTCCGTGGTGAGTTCAAACGAACAGAATATATCGTCTCCTTGTTCGCTCATCATGTAAATCAATGAGTTAACTTGATTCTCGCCGCTTTCCTCATCCAGTCTGGTTGCTTTACGAAATCTTTCAAGTCTTTGAATCCGTTTCGGCCAAATTTGTCCAGGGGAGAAACTTGAAAGTTTCCAGCCAGTCAAAGACCTGCCTAGACTGCTGGCGATTGTTGGAAAGGTGATTAAAGTTGTATGGCGCCCGCTTCCACACGGGGAGAAACCTCATGCTTGCCGCCTTGCATGTTTTCATAGCTTTTTTGTGGAGCTGTCTTTGCTTGTTTCAACACGTGTATATCTCCACAAAACCGATTGGAATTCGCTGCATCGAGGAAGAGGTGCTGATGAAGGTTCTAGGCTTGAAATACCACTTCTTCAAGTCAACAGCCATGTTTTATTCTCTGACCAAAGACACCTGTGTGCATGCCTAACAAAATCACTCACACATGACAAATGAATGCTAGTTCTAAAGTCTGATAACACAACATGTAGCAGTCTTTTATCGGCACACAAGACAATCTATTTTGTATCAAAGAATGTTAATCAAGGTTAATACTGGTAGCTCTTTTTTCTACTTTTTTTATCCAAATAAATCTGAGAAGAAAAATCAAAATTTACTCAAGTGATTTAATGGATTTTCCCCCATTTCTAAATTTGTTATTACACTTTTATTTGTTTTTCTTCCAGAGCCTTTATACAGGAAATGAAGACGCTGAAACATATGTTGCATACAGGTTGAAATCTAAGATAGAGCAGGTGCAATATATCAGGATGATACCTCTGATGTTTGAAGGTCAAAAATGCTTTCGATTTGAACTGTTTGGATGTGATGGAGGTAATTATTAAATCAAAAAAGTGTGTCAGTGCAGAGCCACTATTATATCACTGTAACTTTTATGCTCTTAGCTCATATTAGCGTACTTTTTTGGTTTTGATTATTTTTCATACAATTTTGGAGCTTTCCTGAATGAATTTTGGCAAATTTAAGATGGCCAACATTTGGCAATCATACAATATAATACAATACAATACAATCATGATATAATTGAACATCATATGATGTCAAAAATATGTGGGCTGTAGCCAGGCAGGGTTAAAAATTCTGTGTAAAATGTTGACACTGGTTTTAAAATATGAAATGGATGTTTCGGTTGTTGCTACAACCTTCTTCAGCTTGAGAATGTTAATAAAAACAGCGTCCAGGGTGTTATATCAATAAAAGTTAAAGATACGAAAAAACGTGATAAAATTTGGGTGAGAACTATAACAAGTCTTCTGCACACCGTGAAGCAAAGAACACAGTAGGAAACAGAATGATGAAGAGAGAACCACAAAAAGAAACTCCAGAAGATCCTGCTTCATCCACAAACCAGTGTAACTATCGCTGTTTCTGTTTACAAGAAGAGCCATACACACACCGACCACTATCTGGATTTCAATTCCCACCACCATACACAACAAAAACACTCTGTTGTACGCACTCTTATAGATTGAGAAAAAAACATTCCATCCTCTGAGGAGGAAACATAATTGGAAACCAAGCGCGTGGTACAAGCCTTGTCCACCAACTATTACCATGCCCATTTTCGTAGAAGTCATCAATCCAACACAGAACGTGAAACAAATGCCAATACAGCAGATCATCAAGGTCTAGTTATTCTACCATACACCAAAGGTTGCTCAGAAAAAATTGTGATAAGTTTTAAGAGATTTTAAATTCAAAGTCGCACATAAACCCATTCGAACAATCTCAAACATTTTGAAGAAACTGAAGGATAAGATATGTAAAGAGGCTTCCAAAGGAGTTATTTATAAGATTGAATGCGAAGATTGCCCAAGTGTTTACATTGGCCAGACTACCCATGCACTAAAACCAGGTCAAAGAACACACAAAATCCATAGCAACGTTAGATTAAAACTTATTACTAGCCCAACATCATTTGCTTCTCCAGCCAGCACGAGATTGATCTAGAAGGAGTTGAAATCGTTAACAGATCTGCAAAATGGAAATGAAACATTCTTGAAGCTTGGCATTCTGTCGGAGAATGAGCACTTCGAAAACTCATTAATAATTCATAAGCCCATTGACCTATCAAATGGTCGATAAAACATCACGTGCAGTGGTTTTAAAACCTCGTTATTAGTATGCGGTGTTTAATGTTTTTCTCATATGCTAATTTCGAACATTCACAAAAGCATCATTGTTATGAACTCTCTTGACACACGCTTTTCCAGGAATGTTTTTGAAGCCATTCAAAAAACTCGCAGATTGTGTTTTAATGTATTTAAATGCAATTTAAAGGAGTTATCAACAAAGAGCAGCAACAGTACCCGCGGTCAGAGGTCAGTTTGGAAGCGCATGTACAATAGTGTGGCGTCAATCTGGTACCTAGAGTCCTCAGGCTTTTTGGTCAGCGGGTGGGTGCCAGGAGAGACTGGGGATATCGAAAAAAATTTCAAAGTTTTTGATTGGCCATTCTGTAACAGTTTCCATTGTTTTACTGCAGAAATTTGATGCCCCCAGAGTCTCTCCTGGTGACTAACTGCTGGCAAAGAGGTTGAGGACTCTGGGTATAAGATGGGTGTGGCGTAGGTGGGGCAGTGCATGGAGTTCTTTCAGCCAGCGTGGCCGAGGGCAGTTGTCATCTAGCTTTTCGATCTAGCTATTATTTTGCGTTTTGTTTTACGTGTCTTTGCATCTGTTTTTTATGCCACGGTCTACCCTGAACAGCATTACAGCCTCACTGGATTGGGTCGACTTCATGGCGTCGTCTTCTGGCGAAACAATTACCTCCTTAGCCGCTACAACCTCATCGGCTTCTCCACCTATATTCTCCATTTCCAGAGAGACTCTTTACCAAGCGTTCTCTCAAGCGCTAGGACAGTGGCTTCCCCAAATTCTTGCAGTTTTTCAGGGGAATGGAGCGATGAGTTCGTTGACCAGTGCTGCAGTTCAGTCACCCGGGGGCAGGGCGTAGGCTTCGAATGTGGAGAGTTCCTCGATTCCAAGCTCATCCGCTATGTCAGGTAACGTTGCTCTCTCGTTTATTTCAAAATCTGGTGTTCACTGCACTTGGTCAGCCGCCGCTGATGGCCATTTCTATGATATCATCGTTCGTTTCTCCTACCGGCACCGGTTTCTCCTACCAGCACCCTGCAACTCGACCTTCATGCCTTCGGTCTGCAAGGCCTTTGTAGTTGGTCCCGGTTACGCGCCTATTCCAGCAAAGCTGGTCACTAAAATAACCAGTGGCGTTTATGTGGAGCTAGCGGACCTCCTGGCAGAGAACTTAAGGGAACAGAAATCCAAGCCCCACACATATTTGGATGAAAAATTGGTTGTTTCTCCGGCGCGTAAGCGAGTGGTGGAAATCACCGATATTTTAACTTGGGTCAAGGCCTTTACCATCCATGCTTGGGTATTTTGCAACGCCCATCCAAATTGTTGGCAGGATTTAACTCAATACAAATTACTGATCACGCAGACGGTACGCCAGTTCCCAGGTCCTGCCTGGTAAACCTATGATGTTGCATTCAGGAAGGATGCCAGGGCGTCAGGCTTGGCAAATTGGTCCAAAATGAATCTGGACTTGTACAACTTCCACACCTGAAACTCTGAGGTACCTCAGTCCTTGCTATGCCTTCTTGGGACTCAGTCAGCCTTCCCACTTCCTCCTTCGTCGTCAGCATCCAACTCGCCATCTTTTCCTATTTTGCGTTCTTCAACTTCAGTGTACAACTGCCGCTCATGGAACAATGAAGCGTGTCGCTGGACTCTCGGTCAATACCATTTCTGTCATGTCTGCGAGCGTTGCGATGGGAACCATCCTCTGGTAAGTTGTCCCTTTCGAGCCAACAAGGGGATGCAACGATCTCACTCTCTCACTCCATCCGGTAGCAAACGCAGCCAACGCCGACACCTGGTTGCCACGACTACTGCAGCCGCTTCATTTGTAAATAGTGTAAATACAAGTACTTCAGATGTTTTGGTTAGTGCCATGGGTCTGTTTCCTTGGTGGCAGACAGGACTGCCAACTGTTCAGTTATCACGGAGTGTCTCACAAGTTCAAAACAGGGCTCCTTCATTGTATCTGCCATTTCTCCCCCCACACAAGGTTTCTTCTATTAGGGTGGGCAAACTACGCAAGGAAGCATCAGCTCATCCAGATCCGCGGTTTGTATGTTGATAGGCATTCAGGAAGGGTTCTATGTGGGCTTCAAACCAGCGTCTGTTTCTCTGAGATCAGCTCCACAGAATATGCTGTCAGCCAGTCTTGAACCATCAGTAATTGAAGATTACCTCCAGACTAAACTAGCCAAGGAGCGAGCAGCTGGCCCTTTCTCCACTCCTCCGTTACCCAATCTTCACATCAGCTGATTTGGTGTCATTCCCAAAATACATCAGCCGTACAAGTGGCGTTTGATCCTTTCCCATCCAGAAGGTCACAGCGTGAATGATGGGATTCCAAAAGACCCCTTCTCGGTTCAGTATATGAAAGTTGGCGACATTATCGCTGGTATTATGTCATTCCGCAGAGGGGCTTTACTGGCCAAATTAGACGTGGAGAGTGCGTATCACATTGTTCCTTTGATGGTGCTGCTCCGTTATCTTTCCATGTATGTGGCTCGGCATTCTTTTGCGTTTACTGCCCGCCACGTGGCCGGGTCTTCCAATTTAGTGGCTGATGCTCTTTCCTGATTTGATTTTCAGAGATTCCGTCAGCTAGTTCCTCAGGCCTCGCCTACAGCCATCCCAGTGCCTCCTTCTCTCCTGGCCCAGCTTCCAGTAGTCTGACCCAGAAGTGTCAGTTCTATCGTGCAAATGGCTTGGCCCCTTTAACTCGCCGGGTGTATCAGTCAGCTCAGCGTCAATTTATTGAATTTTGTATGTTAGATGGTTATGTTAGCTCTAATGGCTCTCTGCTTCCTACAGACGGGCATACATTGTTGCGTTTTTGTTCCCATCTGGCGGATCGGTTGCGCCATTCATCTATCAAGGTGTACTTGTCTGCAGTACGTTCATCGCACATTGATTATGGTTTTCCTGGTCCTCTGGCACTTTGCCTCCAACTCCAGCGTCTCCTTCATGGCATTAAATACCACCAAGGCTCCCTTCAACCTCAGTGCCAACCCATAACAGTGGACATCATGCACATTATTCACCGTTCAGTGGACTTGCAAAACCCTGACCACATCATGCTTTGGGTTGCCTGCTACATAGGCGTAGGTCCGGCAGTGCGTGGAGTTCTTTCAGCCAGCATGGCCGAGAGCAGTCCTCATCTAGCTCTCCCCCTCCCTTCCCTTTTTTCTCTTTCCTTCCACTAATTTTTCAGTGTGACGGGTGCTTGTTTTTGTCTCTTGTGCGTGGGGGCTCAACAACAACAACAACCTTTATTTTCCTCGTGATTGATTAGTGTGTTTTGATTACATTCTTTTGTGGTAAAAATTTGTTTAATTTATTTTGAAAATTGAAGTAGTGATTAAGGATGGAGGCCACGTTAACCATCCGATTTTCTAGTTGACCTCCATATTGCTTAGTGATGTTCAGAAATTAATGACAAGTGAGGAACCAAAAAATGAAGAGACTTAAATAAAAAGAACTAAGGAATTAAGTTACAATAACTAATATTAAGAAGATTATGATATACTGTTGTTACAACTGTACGATAAAGGTCAGCATAAAGTATTTTTGAAATTGTTCAAACAAGTTACTCATAAGGTTATCGGTACAGAACGCATAACGCCATGTAGTCACAAAACGATTAATGGCTGGCTGGGTTGCAGCGTTGTGCCAGCCATGGGGGCGTTATTCAGTTTAGGAGCTGGCTGCCAAAAGTGGAAGCTCTTGGACATTCTAGGCACCCAACCTCCACTAAGTGATGCAGTTGTTAATCGGGGCTAAAACCACTCGGCTGCGCCTCATGGTTTTAAATCGTGATAAAACACTGCTGCTCATGTTTTAAACATTACATTGCTTTTCCTGACATATACAGTGTACTTGCCACAATATTGTTATACACTGTTAGTTCTCACCCAAATTTTATCACGTTTATTGTATTTTTAGTTTTTATTTGTTTATTTACATCCTGGACGCCGTTTTTATTAACATTCTCAAGCTGAAGAAGGTTGTAGCAACAACTGTAACGTCCACTTATATTTTAAAGCCAGTGTCAACATTTTATACAGAATCATAGAACATCATCATTTTCCCTTGCAGTCCTCAAAGGAAACAACTTTGGACGTACTATCTATCCTCCAAAAGCCTCATTGTCATATAGCGTAGCTATTATATTTGCAAAGTTGTGAAATGGGGTGCAGAATCCCTCAGCCTTAGAAGACAAACAAAAAGCCTGGTCTACTCTAGCAATCTAGATAGGGTAATAAGCAATAGTATGGTGACAGTTAATATGAAACTCGACCTTTCGTGGGGGTGCAGAATAGTTACATAATACCAACTGCTCTTAAAATTAATGAGACAAGATATATAGTTAAAAAACCTATGTTAAAATACCTATTTCGTTAAGTAATTTTTCTAAACTAAGGAAAATGAGGGACTGCAAATGGCAAGTATGAACTAGTTATGGAATTCATGACAAAACATGTTAACAGGGTACTGTCACGGAGATAAAAATGAAAAAATATAATTATACCGTTTATTTGCCACATTGCAGAATCAACTGAATTAAAAAGCTATAAGTTTACAATCAATCAATAATTAGACTACTACTACTACTGCTACAGGAACAATAAAAATATCTTAAATAACTATTTACGTATTTACATATTCACATTTTCACATATTTACTAGCGAATGAAAATTATAAAGGAACCTGAATGCAACAACTCCTATCAGCGTAAACATTACTTCTATTGTTGCCACCGGGTCGCAGGTTGTAGGTTATCCAAAATAGCTCAAATATTTGACAAAGAACCCCTTCTTTGACGTGAAATCGCTCTTTTACAATAACTGTCCAAATTCCCGTGTGCTGATTGGCTCATAGCTATTGCCTATAAGAGTACAGACAATAAAAATGACGTCAGATAAAAATAGCCAATTCCGCTCGTACTTTTTCCATGTTATTGTAAAAAGCAAATCAACGGCAGTTTTCTATGGTCTATAAAAATGACGCCATAAAATGTCCAAAACTTGGCTGTGAAACCACTCGCCTGTGGCTCGTGGTTCCACTTGAGTTTTGAACATTTTTTGACATCATTTTATGGTCTATAAGAGTATAGACCATAGAAAACTGCCGTTGATTTGTTAATTAGAGCAATTAATTAATTAGAATTAAATTAGAATAAGCAAATTAAAGGAATTTTCTTTGGCCTTGGCATTGTTTGATAAAGCTATGAAATTCATGTTTGCAATGCTTGCAGATGGAGTTTTGTCAAAAATCTATCATTCATTGCGATTGACAGGCTATTGATTAATCCAAATGTTCTGTTGTTTCCTGTTCAGGGATAAACAGACATTTGGCAAAATCTCTAAACTCAGCAGCTGGCATTTCCTTTCCCCTCTCTCCAACGCAACATTTTTCGCTCCTACATACTCCCTTACGCAGCTATTGTTTACTTCTTGTACTCATTTGGGGAGGAGATGACGGTTATGCAAGCTAACTATGTCAGGAAACTCTTTTCAAATTTTAGCAATGTTCCCCCTAAAAGAATTATTTTGAATCAAAGTGAAAGAATAACATGACATGAAATTATTTTATAGTAAAATATTCAATTCCCTAATTCTCATATTTGTATTGCTTGTAGGTCTGCGACAAGCCTTTGGCCTTAACCGAGGACTATTTGGCCCCAAAAGTAATATGTTCCCAATGTCAGAAGGCAAAATGTGGGATACAGGAAATGTGAGCAAGAGTTCGAACCAAACGTTAGGGTGGTCTCCTGGAATAACAGGATCAGTTTACACAAGGTTTCAGTGTGTAACTGAAGCGCTATATTTGGTGAGCGGATTTTTAGTACAAATCTGCACATCACGCCCATGCTCACCTAAGGAAGCAAGTTTTGTTGTACGCAAAGGACCATGGATGCCTTCAGGTTACTATAATTACGGCTCTGCAGTTAGAGTATGGTACAGTTCAAACAGCGAAGTAAGTACAATTAACTGTAAACCTGTGCCTGTGAGGCAACATTAATACAGGCTTGTGGTTTTAGATCAGTATTGACAGTTTTCCCTCCTCAACTGGTTTAAAAGTCCCTTTACTGTCTACAAGTAATGCTTTTTGTGCAATGTTTTACACTGCCTGCTCTCTTTCCGTCCTTGTTTACATCAACATTATTTCCATGGCCCTTCCCTCGGTCTGCATAAAATTATGTTTGACACCTGCCATTTCCAGCTTGTGTGATCCTACATGTACCAACAGCTTGTTGTTAGCTTTGGTTTTTTATTTGTGTCCCAAATAAAATCTGTCAGCTTGTTTCCTTTACCAACTGAAGAAACTTTAAAACACTGGAACCTCGATTTTACAATATACAAACGGGACAGCAAAATCATATTGTTAACTCTGCAAATCGTTGTAAACAAACTCCTGATTTAATGATTTGGTGAAAAAGCAACCAAAAATATTGTTTCGAGATATGGTTAACAATTAATTTTTCAAAGTGCAATCAATAAAATCCAATTTCTAGGCCAATTCCTAAAAAAAGCCGCCATCAAAGACAAGGAAGACGAGCATGATAAAGCGGTTTAGACAGAGTACAAATAACCCATAGTTGACAGAAATGCCAGTATTAGGCCCTACGGGATAAAGGATAGCTGTATCTACATAAAACTTTGTGTAATTGCTACTGTGGGTGTTTGTCACTCTTTGACGGTATGTGATTTTAATAAATTATATCATTGTTACGGGAAAAAAATTACACCTGGGTCATTAGATTTCCATCGTTATACGGGGAATATTATTGAACCAAATGTTGCTTAATCGAGATTCTGCTCCACACAATTTATTGTAACTTTTGCTGGGACACAGAATGTTGTTGACGCGTCATAAAATCGGGAATATATCGTTAGATCGACGATCGTAAAAACCATGGTTCCACTGTAACCCCACTCTATGGATACTTGGCCTTGCAACTGTCCATGACCACATGCAGACAATGAACTCTGCAACTGTACATGTAGCCTCCTTTGTAGTGGGTGGAGAGTAGCAGCATACCCAGCAAACTAACTATGAAATCTGTTATTTAGTTTAATGTTCATAAAGTAATGTTTAAAAAATAAGCAGCTAGGAGTGTTTTTTCGGGTTTAGAACCACGAGGCACAGCCGAGTGGTTTTAGACCCGATAAAACATGTGCTGCAAGTTTTTTCAATGGCCTCAAAAACATTCCTGGAGAAGCATGTGTCAAGAGAGTTCATAACAATTATGCTTTTGTGAACGTTGAAAATAAGCATAGAAAATAAACACTGTATACAAATGAGGAGTGTTTTATCAGCTTATAAAACACCATATACTAATAAGGAGGAGGATGATCAATATAAAGTCACTGCACATGGTGCATTATCCACCATTTGATAGGGCAATGGGCGTATGAATTATTAATGAGTTTTTGAATTTACTTACATGCATCACGAATGTAAGGACTTATTCTCTTCAATTACAATATTAACTTCATCTGTTGATTGCACCGTTGCAGCGTTTTCCGGTGAAGCCATCTACGGACAAGATGGGGTCAGTTGTCCACATGTTTAGTTCGCCCGTCGTTGGCAATGAAGTCTCATTAGAGCTGTATCCGTATGAAACAAGTGACTGGAATGATCCTTGCAATTATGGCATTGACTATCAGTTTTGTGTACAAATAGAATTTTATGGAAAGGCCTTAGGTTGGTGTGCACTAAAATGGATTTATCCTTTTCTCTAAGGCAGGGGAAGGCAGGTTACGATTTGAAATTTGCCACCCATTTCTCCAAACTCTGAAGTTTATTACACACGTTTTGAAATCATTGGTGATCCTTGCAATCTGATTGGCTCTCAACAGTGAGATTTATTCCCAAATTGCACTATTTTTTGCTCTAAATCCCATTCTTTTTTTAGCCCATCAAAATGGAAGTGTTATAACAAAAATAAAAAGAATTAATATTGACAATAAAACTGTGTGATTTCAAAATAGGTGTAATTAGTGGTAATTGAACTTGTACAAAAATTGTACAACGTGTTGTACAATTTTGGTCTGAAATTATACTTGTGATTTCAGACCAAATTGCACTCCACTCAGTTCAATTACCATTACAAATTATCAGTCCTGGTATGTTAAATCTAGACCTGTCAACAGAATTTTAAACCAACATAGTTAAAATCTGTACCTTGATTATAAATAAAATAACCAAGCATACCCTTTTGAGCAGCATGCAACTTAATAGCAAAGGAATACCAGATTTTTTACTCAGAGCCACACAGGGTTACCTTGAGCTTTTGTGTTGTATAGCATTCACTTACTAGAATTGGCACTGACATTTCTGTTGCTTCCCACCCTCTCACAGCTCTTGTTTTATTCTGGTTCCTACTCCTAGGACTTCTGGGTTAATTAACTCTCCACTGTCATTCACTATGACCTCCACAACAATGTACAATGTTATTTGTGGCAAAGGCAAATGAAGCAGTGTGTAACATTTAGTTGTAGCCACGTAGTTTCCACACAACCACTTATGTCCAGAAATGCACCTAACCTTCATATCAAACAGGCCTTTTTGTCGTTTTCATATGACTTCATGTTTGACAGAATTATGTGTGTTTTAGTGAGAATTAAGGTTAGGGGACACCTTGTGATGAATGAATCTCATTAGCGTGCATTTCTGGACAGTTGCTTGGAGGAGAGTCATATGTTCAAAGGAGGAAGCATGAGAACTTAGTTCAGTTTATGACTAGCTGTTGTTGTTGTTTGTAAATTCATCATAGAGTGGTTTTCAATTAAGTGTCGTATTGCCAAGTAATTTCACATTTGCCTTGGTTTTGCATTATTACCCTCTGTGATTGGTTAACAAAACTCGTGCCCCTTTCTCAACCAATGGGAATCCAAACCAAAACCAAAACCAATCGTGTTTCGGCTGCGCATGTTTTCCCGCGCTTGGTGCCAGATACATGTATTTGCATGCTTTGAATTCTGATTGGTTTGTTGTGTTGTTCGATTGGCCAGAGTGATTACTTTGGTTTTGGTTTTATGACACTCAATTGGAAACTGCTCTAATTTCTGGTTGTTTTCCTTTGATTCTCAGAATGTAAAACACCTCTTGGTGTTGAATGGAGCAACCACCATCCAGATGGCGCAGTGAAAGATGAACAGATGACGTCGTCGTCAGCACATGCAGATCACCCTGCCCGTTTTGGTCGTCTGCAACAGACATCTGCATGGTGTGCCAACCCAGCTATGTTGGAAGACCCTGTTGTTGCAAAATCACAGTATCTTCAAATAGACTTTTTAAACCTTAAACGTATTGCAGCTGTCAGAACCCAAGGTCTTGGTTTTAGCAGTGTCGTTACAAAGTACTACCTTTACTATGCAACTGATGCAGATGCCTTTCACAGCTATCGCCAGGGGGAAAAGAACGAAATAGTCGTTAGTACATTTTATGTGTTATGGATTGACTGACGCATCCTTATTTTATTGTAGAGCTGCAATGAATGACGAAATTGTTTTAAAAATTAAAATAACTATTGCTTCCAAGGATATGTTTGGTGACCAGTCAAATTGTGTTCATGTTATTGGTTCCTTTCCGCTTGATAAACAGATTACTGCCATAGGTGTACTGATCACGCCAATCACTGCTCCTCCATCTTATGGGCCTTGTTTAGAAGCTGAGTTAACCCTGTCCCGCCTTTATGGTATCTGTGATTTACAGAAATTAAAGTTTATTGTACAGCAAGAAATGCAAAAATATGAATGAATTTCGTAATTTACAAACTCTCTTTATGTTCTAAATTAATATTATTCAATCAGAATTAGAGGATAGGTTTCAACACTTGTCAGGCGTGTTAATCACTTACTAGTCACTTGCTTAGTTTTGTCAGCTCTTTCACTGACCCACTTTTGTTTGATATAAACTAAACTACACACAAAAAAAATTGGTTCCCAGTAATGAGAAATAGACAGAGGAAAACTTAATTGGCTGAATAAATAACATGGTGAAACTGTGTAATGAATCAAATCATTTCTTATTACAGAAGCCACAAAGTCGATCAAACCCCAATTGTCAAAGCATACAACACATGGCTTTTTGAGCACTCACTTATCCAAATTACCGCTGCTTTGTAAGCGTTACATGCTAGCTCAAACAAATAACAATTGAATAATTTTCATTTATTTACCTAAGTTAAATGTATTTTTACATATTAGGGAAACATCACACATGCATTGTCTGTGAGACTTCTGTTACCAATTTACTTTTACATTTTGCCAGTTGTTTGCGGGCAACACTGGATTATACAAAGAAACTCACTCTAACTGGCTAACGGCCGAGCAACAGTTCATTGCTCGTTATGTTCGTATAAATCCTCAGACCTGGATTCAGAGCCCATGTTTAAGGGTGGAATTTCTTGGATGTGATGCAGGTAAATGTGCATTTATTGAGTATGCAGGAAGGCCAATTAAATTAAAAATTATTTTAAAAAAATTTAAAATTAAATCACCAGTAACAATTTGAGTCAAGGTCGTGAGATACAAACTGAGTAAAAGCGATAAGCAAGAAGCCAATATTTTCGTACCCATGCCATGCGTACACAGAATGCTTCTTTTAAAGACGGTGCCTATTACTCAAGAAGTATTTTGGTGTGGGTTTATGACTATGCTGGGAAAGCAGATCTTAGCAAGGGCTGTTGAAATCCAAAAGGGAAATAGGGCGTAACCACGCATTTTTTAGAGATAATTAAGCATCAATTATTCTTTAAAAAAAAAAGTAAAATACAAAGCAATGTATTGTTTTTTTTCCAAATTGAAGCTGAAAAATGCAAGGTAACCCCCCAATTTTCTTTTTGGATACCAAGAGCACTTGCTAAGTTCTGCATCCTCCGCATAGTTTTAGACCGCGCAAAAATATCCCTGTATTAGATGGCACCACCCATAGGAAACCCGAGTATCTTGAGATGCACAGAAGGTATGCGTAGTAACAAAAGTAGGCACCGTCCTGAAGACAAGCTCCGCTATTGTAAGTTCCACTTGAAGTTTTTCCATAATTTTATTATCATTGTGTAAATTTGCAATTAATATCGAACATAGTAGTTTACTTCAGGTTTTTTTTGCATGACAAGAAAAATTATTCATGTACCTCCAATTCGATGAAGCCATTTTACTGTTGAAAATGCAAAAACTATGAAGGTCCTGGGTACTTGTTTGAGGAAATGCTGTGCTGGACGAATTTACTTTGTACCCTTGTGGAACCTTTCTAATTATTTGGTTTGCATTAAGTGGTTGTTACACAGGGCACAGAGAAGTCAAATTTGATGTAAATTCCAGCTAAATTCCCCAGAAAATTGCGGCGCAAAAGGATTTTGTTGATTAAAATACAAGAGTGTGATCAAACAAAGTGTCATGGGATCCTATTACCCGTCTGTTGAAAGATAATCCCCAAGACACAAGCCGTTTACATCAAGACTGTGGGCACATCATCGCAGCTTGTGGTAGGCTTACAGCACTTGGTGCCTCTTACGAAAGCAACAGAAAACTGGACTGTTTGATTTATGAAATGTTGTTCATAAGGAAGAAGAAACCTAACCTGAACACGCAATCGGATTTCATCCGCGCAAAACTATTTGTTTAGACATATGTAAATGCTTTTTCACCTCACACCTCTCACCGCATACATTAGAATGTTTGAATTTTATTGTTGTCACTTGAAAATGATGTCATGGCGACATCCAAACGTTGTGCAAAACTCTTATCGCTAATTTTTATTCTTAAATATTATAGTCCAGGTGAAAGGTAATTTAGTTGACTGTTTCTGTTGTGTTGTAGAATGTTCCTCCCCTCTTGGAATGGAGTATGGAATGATATGGAACTACCAGATAACGGCATCAAGTGAAACAAGAACCAACAAAAAAGACTGGGGAAGGTTAAACAGTGTAGGGTGGTGTGTATCACAAGATGTTCTGTCATCAGTTCCTTCAGGAAAGGTACAATACCATTACTTGCAGATCGACTTGTTAGAACAACATTTGGTTCGTGGTGTGGCTACCCAAGGAAAGCAAACAGACAACCCAGAGGAGCGTCCTGAAGCTGTCACCTCGTTTTATTTGAAGTACAGTTTTAAAGGCGATGAGTGGTTTCGCTATCACAAGGTACTACCCATGTAAAGTTAAGTTACATGTAAACCATTTCAGTGGCAAACCACTGGTGAAACTTGTAACAAAATATACAGGTAAAATTAATTGCAAGAACTGTTGTTGACATTTTAGATTAATATATAAAAAATTTAAATGAGCTGACTGCAGAGTTCAAAATGGAGATACGTCCATAAATGCATGCCAATGAGATGCATATAACAATATATATAATTATACTCAGCACTGCTTACAGTACTTATAAAGTTACAATACTTACTATTCTAACTATATACATACTTAAAATAATAAAACTACAATGCTCACAATACTTACAATTCTTAGCTAGACTACTTACAATTTGTCACTTTACTAATAATGTTTACAGTGCTGACAATATTACACATGCATTTAGATTAGTAGAGGAAAAGAAGCCAAAAGATAGACAATTATATAAGTAATTAAATAAATTATAGCTAAATATACTAAATAAAAAAAAATACATAGAGGGAAGTTAAACAGTTAAAGAGGAGGTTTGTGTAGCATGTATTTATATAGGCAAAAGCTATTAACATTAAATTCTCACTTTTCCATTGCAATTTTGTATAATTATGTAATCCCATGAGGCCGAGAAGAATTAAGGATTAATTTTCACACGTATTTTCAAATTTTTCCCAAATGTGCAACTCATGCAATTTGGGAAAACTTTAAAGATACAAGTGAAAATTAATCCTTAATTCTACAAGAACTCATTGCGATTACTTCTTTATAACATAGAGGGCAACATTTTCTTTAACCCTTTCCCGTCCGAGGGAAATGGCCAATTTTTCTAAATCGCTAACTATGAACTGGTAGACTACATGTGATATACCATTTAAAAGGTATTTTCTGGAGTGTGCTATAAATCACACCAACAGAGATGGAGGAGGTCACATATTAGAGTGAGAAATGTCCAAAACGAAAGAAGAAAAACATTGAACATTTTCTTATTCGTTGTACATACTGGGTATCCCCCTAAACTATAGCTTAATGTACAGCTCTCAGTGCATTGCTTGTTGTAAGATATCAACTGGACCCTTAGCATACAAAGGAAAAAAAATCCAAAAGTTTGAGGGGTGGTAAATCAAGTCTCATATAGGAGGGGAGCATGATTTTATGCCTTCAATTTATAGATCTTTCAAAGATCTTTTGGTTGTGCAAATTTCACACAAATTGACCAAATACTGAGCTCATAATTGCATCTTGTGCCATATGGCACTCTTGGTCGGGAAAGGGTTAAACTAGCGAGACACTTTGTAAAACACTCAGCCCTGGCCTGGTGTGAAAACACTCACCTGTAACCAAAACAAACAAACAATTCAACTGTTTCTTTGCGTACAAAACAGAAAAAACAAGAAAGTTGATTGTTATATATATGTGTAATTGAGACGAAATACAAGTTTAATTCATGAGCAAACTAATGACAATTAAACAAAACGCTGGGCATCAACTGAATAATATTTATTCACCTGCACTGCGGAACTTTCTAACACCTGAAAATAACATGAACACAGATCGATAAAAATAGCTTACCATGGGTCCAAAGAAGGAACTTACACAGTAATTTCTTCCTCTGAATTTGACCTGCTCCCTCTTCCCATCAAAAGGGCACTGTTGTTATCGTTCAATTATCGTTTGTTGGAAGAAGCCGTAGCGAGGTGAAAGCACTTGGTAGCGGACATGAATGTATTCAGTTTTTCAACCAAACAAATCCGATCAAGTTTTTAGCTTTTGACACAAATAATCTCTTGCTGTTTACTTTTGGCAATTCCCTTTATGGCTGTAGCACTTGATTTCCATTTTTTTTTTTTTTTTGGCACAGACAATTTGGCTTAAAAAAACAAACTCGAAAGAACCTGAAAGAAGTTGTTCTTGTTGCCACACAAAGTGGAGAAACCAACAAAATGTGGAAATGGCGTGCTCAGCCAATCAGGAGCAAAATTATCCCTGTATTAGTAGGCACCACCCATAGGAAACCCGAGTATCTCGAGATGCGCAGAACATACGCGCAGTAACAATAGTAGGCACCGTCCTTAAGCTGAATGTTGTTCCTTTGCATTGAAAGGGTTTCAAAACCACACTCCTTTACAGTTAATTTATCCCAAGGGAGGTTAAAGTGGCGAGCTTGATTACAAACGGGGCAGTAAAACAACCTTGTGTGATCTAAGCTGTGGCTGCTGATTACTTATGCACTTAAGCAGCACCTCTGTATGTTTATTTTCGCGATGAAATATTGATTATTTTTGTCACAAGTAACTTACACTCTTTGTTTTGGTATAAGAACCTTTTTTATAAGAATGCTGAGACTGAGTTAACTAAAATTTAAAAACACCTTAAGTAGGAACATTACCCAGGCTGAGAGTCAGTTAAGAACATTTTTATTTTGACCTATTGTTTTTAAAATCAACAGTACAAATATGCCCGCATAGATTTATTGAAATAGTATAATAACAGATCGTTCAGCCTCATCCCCAAAATGATGTTGTTATATATAAGAAAGAGTGTAATCAATTTGAGACAATAGCTCTAACAGTGTAAGTGGCAATAACAATAGCTCTGTTTTTCCATACAGCTGTTGGTGGGTGAATACCGTGGTAATTCAGTGATGCGATACTGGTTGGAGCCTCCTATAATGGCTAGGTTTATTAGGTTTAATCCACAATCTTCCTGGTCTCCAATGCACATCTGCATGAGAGTGGAGATTTACGGTTGCATTAACAAAAGTAAGAAATTATTTGTGATGTATTTGATGGGTTTTCTGCGAAAGGGGCATAAATTGCTTTTTTGTTGAAAAGTCAGAAAACACTCCACACTTTCCCAGTTTGAACATGCACTGTGGATTTTGCTTTCTGCGTTCCGCCTCAAGACCGGATTTTGAAGGATATGATAACACAAAACTGCCATTACGTTAAAAACTCTTAGTCAACTTTACTCTGAATTTTTGCTGGCTGATTGCTGGCATAATTTAAACTTTATCGTTAATAATTTTTTAATATGTCAAACTTTTCTCAGCAAATTTTCTGTGAGTTGGATATTTTAAAATTAGAACTTTTAACTTATATTGAAAAGCTTGGAATTTGTTTATTATTATTATTATTATTATTATTATTATTATTATTATTATTATTATTATTATTATTATTATTATTACTTAGATGTTAAGGACACGGATCTAGAAATAAAGAAGGGCCAAGCAGGACTTCCCTAGACTGCTATAGATACTTTATTATGCGTTGATTCAAAGGGGTTCCTGAATTTTTCCCATTTTAGTGTATGATTAGTCACATGAATGACTTTTATTCTCTTTTTTTAATTTATTATTATTTTTTAAAAATATTGTGCTTGAAAATAGCTTTGTTTTGCTTCGAGATACTCTTTTTTTAATTACAATTGCATTGTAATTAGGTTTTTTACTATTCTTTTTTTCTACTTTTAACTTGTAAATATCAATTTTCCTTGGAATATTTTAATGAAGAGATCTGTTAATTTTTTTAAAAAATTATTATTATCATTATTATTGTTGTTATTATTATTATTATTATTATTATTATTATTATTATTATTATTATTATTATTATTATTATTATTATTAGATAGATACAAGTAAATCTCTTGTTAGTTCACTTCAGTTACTTTCAGTGTTTTTTTTAATCAGATATAACACTTTATCATGCTCTTGGTATGGAGAGTTTTAGAATCAGTGATTTACAACTGTCAGCATCCTCAGAAGCTGATGCTTTGCACTCTGCTTTATATTCGCGTCTGAATCACAATATTGGGGGTGGAGCTTGGATGCCAGCAAAATTAGATCGTTCAGAATACCTTCACATTGACTTGGGCTGGATTATGATTCTGACTGGAATAGCAACTCAGGGACATCCAGTGCACAAGGCCTATCACACCAAAGCATTCAAAATTAAACATGGAATTAGTTTGAATGAAGCTTTTACAGACTATCCCAAGGTATACTTGAAACGTATAACATAGAGGATATTACACGGCAGCGTGAAGATATGAATTTTATTTCCCAGTGATAGAGTCAATATTTTACTAACTGGTGCAGGGAGTAAGTAAAGTTTTTCACACGGCAAAATAAAATTCAAATCATCAAGCCACCGTGTAATTTTATTTTATTATATTCTTCTTCGAACTTCAGTGTAATCTCTGTTGTTTTATTCTTGTAAGCGTCGTAGTTAAGAAAAAAAAAGTTTTTTAATATATCTAGATTGGTCTATTTGCCAATATTCTACAATCAAACCTGTCACCATGGGCTGTTCAGACAGACGAAACATGTTTTACACAGGAATGTTATATGATTGATGTTTTGTCATAGCTTACATATCTGACCAGTGTTTAACATTCCAAGAAGAAAGACAAAAAAAACCCGTTAGGTTTGTATCAATGTTAAACTTGTAAATAATTTAGTACGAATATTGTAGTAGAAGGAAGATTGTATATCATCTTCAATGTATTTATGTTGTATAATTTTCTGGTTAATGGCAAAATGAAGGAAGGAAGGAAGGAAGGAAGAAAGAAATGAATGAATGAATGAATGAATGAATGAATGAATGAATGAATGAATGAATGAATGAATGAAGTAAATATTGGACGAAAAACACCCACAGCAATACATTTAGTCACATACATACACATTTTGCTGTACATCAGGATGTTTAGTAATTATTGTGTCAGTACTAGAACATCATTGAAATAATATTAGTGACAGCTGAGGTGTTTTCAAATTCAGGAATTTGATGGAAATGTTCAGGAAGGATCAACAGTATACGAGTCTATTAAAGGAACCCGATGTCGTTTTGTAGAAATATACCCTCTAAGTTGGTCAGAAAAAATTGCAATGAGAGTAGAACTATATGGACACGATACAGGTAAATAGACAGCGTAGAAAGGCTTGGTTTAGTGCTGTTTCAGTAGTCGAGTAGATCATAAAGCTCGGAGGCAAATTGCACTTGCAATGTAGAAACACAATTATAGATTAGAAAAGCTTGTAGTTAGTTTATTGTAAAGTATACCCAGGAATTCAAAAAATTAGACATGAGTACTACCACTTAGTGCGACAAAGGTATGTTCTAATGGTAATTAATTTAATTCACTTGAGTGCAGAGCCTTCATGGGAACTAAAAATAAAATTTGCAGAGCATAGTTCACTTGGTATCTGTAATAAATATGAGAAGATCAATTAAGGACGGTGCCTACTAATACCGAAGTATTTTTGTGCGGCTTATGACCATGCGGCAAAAACAGATCTTAGCAAGGCCTGTTGGAATCCAAAAAGAAAATTGGGGGTAACCATGCATTTTCCAGAGATAATTAAGCAATAATATCTCTAAAAAGCGCCAAAATATAAAGCAATGCATGGGATTTTTTTCCTAAATTGAAGTCTAATTATCTCTGAAAAATGCATGGTTACCCCTAATTTTCCTTTGAGATATCAAAAGCACTAAGTTCTGCTTTCTCCGTATAGTTTTAAACCGTGCAAAATTATCCCTGTATTAGTAGGCACCACCCATAGGAAACCCAAGTATCTCAAGATGCGCAGAACTTATGCGCAATAACAATAGTGGGCACCGTCCTTAACTATATAATCATATATAATGTAGACCAGCCTAGGGACGCCTCTACCGTATAAGTAAATCTTACTGTTTGAGTACAATAATCAACTATCGTACTATGCGTTTTATAAGGCCAGATTTATTTTTGTCAAATTGTTAATGTACTATCAAAATTGACATTAAAAACCAATCCATATAATTGAATGTATCATCATTGGTGAGTTGTAAGATAAAATTTGAATTTGAATACTACAGATACCCAAAAGTGAAAAGGGTTTTGGTAGGCTTGAATGTGGAGGGTAAAAGAGTAAATAGAGGACACAGTATTGTTATATTTCTTTGCTTCCCCAACTTTTGACGGTTATCTGGTGATTCAAGAGTCTTGGTGGTATGAGTAATTTTAAAATCAAACTTTTATGTAGCACAAGTATCCTTTCACAGCATCCTTTTTGGTGCATTGTTTCCATTTTGTTAACTGGTTACTATTTGTTTTAGACTGCTGCTTGTGGTATGGAATATATGTACAGGGACACTTTACTTCGGTCAGTGCTTCTTCATTTGCAAATCTTAGTTTGCCGCAGTACGGTCACCTTCATTCAGGGCTTGGTACTGGAGCATGGTGTGCTGAGACACAGGACATGAACCAGTATCTCCAGGTTTGTAACGTTTGATATATATTTCTTATCTAGGCAGAGATTAATACAAGGATTCACCCAACAGTCCCTATAATAGCTCAAAGCACCAGGGGTGACACATCGCATCACATGTGAAATGACAGATTAACTTCAAGCCAAAAATGTATGGATAGGAAATCCTAAGCAGTCTGAAGGGTTCACATTACTGGCCTTTCTCTTTATGGTATTTAAACTCAGCGTCTAAAATCAACTATTACCACTACATGTTACATGTGAACAAACCTAGTAAATGACCCAGCTCACCGGAGTCTTCTTGTAGCTCAGTCAATGTTCAAAGTATCCAACTCCCTTTGGTGACTTGTCTCTTTCTCCCCCGTTATTGGCATATTGGCATGCTTAACACTATGTACAGCCTTCTTGTTTATGCTATTAGTATAGCTGTAAAACTACTAGAGGGTGAGGAGTGAAACGTATCAAGGTGAACAACTACTAGCAGATTTCTGTGTCTGAAGCGTATGTCATTGGAATTCTGTTTTGGTCACTTTACTTATCCAATATGGCTGTCACTCAAAAAAAAAAATCTTGAAAGTCCTTTCAAAGAACAAACGTGGCCAACTAGCTTAGCTGTAAAAGGTCTTCAAGATGTCATGATAGTCCCTTAAGGTTACCCGGTACCTTCAGAAGTGTCTACAGAGGTGTCTCGCGTCCAAGCGATGTAGCGCATCCGGTTTAAACTGTAGATACCTGAACCCCTATATCAAATTAAAGCTTATAGAGCTGGCTATCCAACTAAACCAAGAATTTTGAAATAAAATGAATTGCCGAATTTTTAGCGCTGTTTTCTCGAATCAATTTTTGTCACTTGGAGGAGCCACTTCAAAGAGCTAAAACTCAAAAGGAATTTGTTCGTTTGCCTTCAAATTTGGACAGTAGCTAGTTTAACATATAAAAAACAAAAACGTGTCTGCGAATTTTTTCTCCGAGAGCGATTTTTGTACGATTACTCCACATTTTTTTCATCCTATTTCGAAAATGCTCTATAACTTTTAACTGCGATTGAATATGGCAAAATGCAGACACGTTTTTTAGCGCTTTGGGTCCGGAAACTGAAGAGCAAATTAAATTTGCAAAAAACAAAATTAACTTTGACTTGTAGCTTTAAAAAGGTGATTCGGACGGGCGGTGAAAAATTCGACAATTTATTTTATTTCAAAATTCTTGGTATGGTTTGATAGTCAGCTCTATAAGCTTTAATTTGATATAGGGGTTTAGGTATCTACAGTTTAAACTTGAGGTGCTACATCGCTTAAATGAGAGACACCTCTGAAGGTCCCGGGTAACCTTAACTATAAACCACTCAAATCACGGTAGTAAGACCAGACACGGCTAGTATAATTAGTATAATTTGGTTTGTCCAAAGTTGATTCATATTTGTGGAGGCTGGAAGGTTTTTTAGAGTCAGGAAGGTGCCAAATGGACTAAGTGGCAGATTGAAGTCCAATATTACGCCAACTATTTTTTTAGTCAATCCTTTCTTCCCAAATAATAGGAAAGCATATCTTTGTTCATTGTCAGGTTGATCTTGTGAATGAAGCTATTGTAGCCGGTGTATCAACTCAGGGACAGAAGTATTATGACAACTGGGTTTTGTACTTCACTCTGGCTTCCAGTTATGATGGGCGTTCATGGGCTGACTACACTGGAATACATGCTTCCAAACAGGTTGATCAAATCATAGTTAATTGAGGGACTGGTTAGAAAACCTTGCCGTGAAAACAATAGTGCTGCAATTTATGTTGGAACGGCCGTCACCCTGCAGAATCCTTTGTTTTAACGTTCACACCACAGTTTTTAAAATATCTTAACAAAAACGTTTCGATTGGTCAGTTGCAAGAAGGCAAACAAAAATATATAACATAGATGGTTGTCAGGTTTCATAACCATTGCCTTTAATTAACTATGATCAAATATAACGTTCAAACAAAATGATTATTAATAAAAGAGACTAAGTTGGTCTTTGTGTTGCCATGTTGTTGAAAATATTTGCAACGCTAAACTATACTCTTCGTTTATTACCAAGGGTTACAGTTACACACAAAAAGAATACAACAGCATAAGCTATTTAAACTTAAATTCAAACGAAAATACAATAGTTTCAATAACAAAAGAAAATTCACTATCACCAATGGGAAGCTTAATTAAATATTCCTGTGAAGTAATGTCAGTGTGCATACATTAAAGTTCGAATTAGCAACCGTCAAATCACGTTCTTTTTCACAATAACAACACTCCCACTTTTGACGTTGCTTATTTGACAGTTTTCATTCCAAGTCCGATAACAAGCTTCTCGAAGGGATGCTTAGGTAACGGCTTCGTCAGAATGTCCGCAATCATCTCATCAGTGGCCACATGATCAAAAAGATCGCTCCGTTTTGCACTCCTTCGTGAACAAAATGATAGCGTATATCAATGTGCTTGGTCCTAGCATGACCCACAGGATTCTTTGCCATTGCAATAGCTCCTTGGTTGTCTTCATTAATTACGATGGGTTCCTCCAGAGGTCCTCCTACATCTGTGAGCAACCTTCGAAGCCAAATTGCTTCCTGGGTGGCCGTACTCAGCGCCACATACTCGGCTTCTGTTGTCGACAGCGCAACGGTAGCCTGTTTCTTGCTCAGCCAGCTCACTGTGCCCTTAGCAAATAAAAACACGTTTCCTGTAGTGGAGTGGCGGTCATCCACATCACCCGCCCAATCAGCATCTGAGTAACCAATCAGGTTTCCATCAGCACACTTCTTGTAACTCAGGCCAAGATATCCAGTTCCTTTCAGATATCTAAGAATCCGTTTTGCAGCAGTTAAGTGACTTTGTGTAGGATTTGCACAGAACTTCGTCACAACTCCCACTGCTTGGGCGATGTCTGGACGAGTTGTGATTGCAGCATAAAGTAGGCTCCCAACAATGGACTGGTACGAGATCGTATCGACTGGTCTGCTAACACCATCTTCCTTTTGCAGCTTGACGTTCAAATCAGCAGGTGTGGACACCGATTTCGCTTCTGTTTGCCCAAACTTCTTGAGCATCTTTTCGATGTACTGCCCTTGATGAATGTAGACTTGCTTCCCTTCCTTGTCTTGAACGATGCAAACTCCCAAATAGTAATGCAGCTCCCCCATATCCTTCATCTTAAACTGCAACTTCAAGCTGTCCTTAAGTCTTTGCATCTCCAAAATGTTTTCCGCTAGTATCATCAGATCATCAACGTGAATTGCGATGATTGTGAGCGTATCTTCCTTTCTGATAAACACACAGGGATCTGCTGAGGCTTGTGTGAAACCAATCTTCTCAACACCTTCTCTGAAAGCCTTATTCCAACATCGGGACGACTGCTTTAATCCATACAGCGACTTCTCTAGCTTGCACACCAGATGCTCTTCTCCGGGTTTTAAGTATCCTTCCGGTTGCTGCATGTAAATTTCTTCATCAAGTTTGCCATTAAGGAAAGCTGTCTTAACGTCCATCTGATGAATCAGGAAATCATGCTGGACTGCAAACGTGAATATGACCGAGATCACCACATCCAAAACATGTGGGTGGATCGTTTGGACAATAACGTTGAATATGACCCACATTACCGCATCCATAACATGTTGGTCGATCGCGTGGCATATTTTTCTTAAAGGCCCCCGCCAGTGCTGACTCAGCTCCGCTCAACTGACTGGACAGCTCAGATTGCTTCATTTCTTCGTGTATGAGTGCTTGCTGAACATAATCCAGGCTAACACCATCCATCCTAGCTTCAATGGCGGTGACAAGGGTCGCAAAACTTCTCGGTAAACTTCCTAACAAAGTCACAACTTGATCCTCTTCAGAAATAGGCGCCCCAATCGCCGCAAGTTTATCAGTAATATCCTTCATGTGCTTTAAATGTTGATCAACTGATGTGCCTTCTTTCATCTCCGAGCGAAAATACTGTTTTTTCAGAAGCAATTTGTTCGCGAGAGTCTCTCGCTCGAAGTGGTTTTTCAAGGCATCCCAGGCTTGCTTGGGTTCTTCACACGAAGTGACCAAGTAAAGCTGAGCACTGTTAATCGCCAATACAATTGTCGAGAACGCTTTGTGTAACCGCGACTGGAAAAGTGCCTCCACCGCTGCTGACGCGCCGCTTGCAAGGACTTCTGAACCATCCACAAGACTCCATAATCCTTTCGCCATAAGCAAATGTTTCATCTGAAATTTCCAAGTGTTCCAGTTACTCCCGTCAAGTTTCTCGATCGACCACTTCTCCTCCATGACTCACCCAAACAGCAAACTTGAAATCGAACTCGTCATAAATTCAAAATCCTACTTACAAATCCAAAAACCACAGGCATTGTTCAGCTCAAGCACGACTCAACTAAACCAGTTGACAACATCAACAACAACGTGCTGGGCCCATAACCTGAAAATATTCGCAACGCTAAACTATACTCTTCGTTTATTACCGAGGGTTACAGTTACACACAAAAAGAATACAACAGCATAAGCTATTTAAACTTAAATTCAAACGAAAATACAATAGTTTCAATAACAAAAGAAAATTCACTATCACCAATGGGAAGCTTAATTAAATATTCCTGTGAAGTAATGTCAGTGTGCATACATTAAAGTTCGAATTAGCAACCGTCAAATCACGTTCTTTTTCACAATAACAACAGTTGTTGTCTAAGGAGTGGTATCCTATCCAGTGGGGATTAGTAATAATTCGTTTTTTTTTTTTTTAATTGAGCTACAACTTCACTCACAACACTTAAAACAACTAACTACACTAACTACTTACATTTTACATTACCACAACAACTGCAACTGAATACTACGTCTCAAGTAGGTATTTTTTTGTACCTTATTATAGGAATATAACGAAGCATTTTAACACCGCGAACAAAATCTACGTGTTATAAAATTAATGCGAAGTTTCAAAAAGTTATGTTTACATGTATTTAATTAATACGAACTCATCACTGGTTTAAAGAGGTTATCACATCTATCGCACAAGCTGGAAACCATTAATTTTTGAAGCAACAGCTTGCGTTTAAGCAAGAGAAAGACAATAAACATGACCGCTTTGCAGTCACTGGGCAAACAATATTGCCAGGAACCCCATTCCCTTCTACTGTCGGGCATATCCCAATAGAGCTTAGCCCATATATCTTGTATGCACTGCAGAGAGGAGCTGACATGAGAGGTGAGGTCAAATCTGTAGTGTTCAAGCATGATTATGCACCATTATTGTCTAATCAGGATTAAGCTATTATGATTGTAATATATTCATAAGCGAGGTGGGAGTTAATGGTCAAGTTGTTGTCATGAAATGTTCTGTGTAAGCGGGTGAATTAAAATACTGGTCATAGATGCTGGCGTTCCGTTTTGATTTGAGAACTTCTACCGGCGTTCTACATTGGCGACAAGGATTTTTAATTCAAGGATTTGAGAATCAACGGGTCAGTAATTTAACAGTTAAGAAGTTAAAAGATGCTGGGTGGTGAATCGGAATCAAGTAGCAGAACAGAGTCGAGTGGTTCTTCGGTAATGATTTCGTTGGATGTCGGTTCGTTGGTGTCGTTCGATACGAAAGGTGATCCGCACGGTTTAAGTCAACGGTGGAGGAAGTGGAAGCGTTTGCTTAAGTTATATCTCACTGGAAAGGGAGTTACAAATGACGCACAAAAACAAGCTCTATTTTACACTGGTCAGCAAGGAGGAGATAACTACTTTCGAGGCCACGATGAAAGTACTAGATGATTACTTTGTCCCAAAGGCAGACGTTTCTTTTGAGAGACATTTGTTCAGACAGATTGCACAGGAAATGAGCGAAACGGTTGATCAGTTCGTTTGCAGACTTTGCCAACGCGCAGCTAGCTGTGATTTCAGGGATAACGAGGACGACTATATTCGCGATCAAGTCATCTACAAGTGTCACGGAAGATTTAAACCTGGTAGAGTAAGAGAAACAAACCAAGTGGTTGGCGGAGATGATGGTGAACAATTTACCAGACCAGTTCAGCAGAGTCCTGAGTATGCATTCTTGGTAGAACAGTGTATTTACCAAGTGAAACAGGATAGTGGTTTGGTAACTCTGATCATCGGAGGAGTGGATTTAGCAGATGTCCTTATCGATTCAGGAGCTACTTGCAATGTGATGAGCCAGCAAACCTGGGACTTGTTGAAGCAGAGAGGAATCAGGTGCAAGTTTCGCAAGTCAGCTAAGGCACTTTTCGCTTATGGTGGCACAGAACCATTACCAACTCTGGGCACTTTCACTGTAGATGTTATGCTCTCGGGCAGCAGTGATGGTTGTCAAGGGCAACGGGCGAACGCTGTTAGGTCATGGATCGGTCCTTTCCAGGCAAACAATTTGAGCGGGCGAGCGGAGTGTGATATCTGTGAGAGATACAGCAGTTTGTTTTCAGGCATTGGTCTCTTGAAGGGGTATGAGCAGGAACTGCACATTGAGGACACTGTGAAACCTGTAGCACAGCATGTCCGTAGAATTCCGTTCGGTTTGTGGGAAAAGGTTAATAAGAAGCTTGACGAACTACTGGAGCTGGACATAATAGAAGAAGTACCAGAGGGGCCGTCGGGATGGGTTTCACCTTTGGTAGTTGTGCCTAAGGGAGATGGAGACGTGAGGGTCTGCGTGGACATGCGCCATGCAAATGAGGCAATTGTTCGAGAACGGCATCCGATTCCATTGGTGGAGGAGCTTCTACATGATTTAAACGGAAGTACCGTCTTCAGCAAAATTGATCTCAAGTGGGGCTTTCATCAGATTCTGCTGAGTGAAGAGAGTCGACACGTCACAACGTTTGTCAAGCATCGCGGGCTTTACCGATACAAGCAGGTAATGTTTGGTGTGACATCAGCACCGGAGAAATACCAACAAATTATCTGAGATGTGTTGAAGGGTTGTGCGGGGGTTGCAAACATTGCTGACGATCTCATTGTTCATGGCAAGGACATAGAGGAGCATGATGTACGTTTGTTTGCAGTGCTTGGCAGGCTGAGTGAAGTGAAACTGACTGTGAATGGGGACAAGTGTCAGTTTAGACTGACAAAGCTCACGTTCTTCGGTCATGAACTGACAAGTAACGGAATTAATCCAAGTGAAGAGAAAGTGACAGCTATTAAAGACGCAAGACCTCCCAAGGACGCAAGTGAAGTTCGATCTTTTATGGGTTTGGTCCAGTATTCAGCGAAGTTCATGCCAGACCTAGCATCCATAGCCAAGCCCATTTAGGAGTTAACCAGGAAGGGCGTTACGTTCAAGTGGGGTGCGGAACAGTAGAGATCATTTTAAGAATTGAAGAAGCTGATTACACAAGCCAAGACACTGGCTTATTATCAGGTGGGCTGCAGGACAAGAATTGTTGCTGATGCGTCCCCAGTGAGGTTAGGGGCAGTTCTGACCCAACAGCAGGGAGGTGTGTGGAGAGTCATTTCCTATGCGTCCAGAAGCTTGTCTGACGTCGAATGTCGTTACAGTCAGACTGAAAAGGAAGCACTTGCAAGTCATTCAGAAGACCGGAAGTGAGGTAACTGTCAGGAATGACGTGGAAGTGGAGTTCAAGCGCAACACAGCGTTTATCAAGAAATACAATGTACCGGAAGGTGCGTCCGCATTCGTATCCAGTGATGACGGTTGCTCAGCTGATCGTGAAGGAAATAGACAGGAGCCAGGGCCAGCAGAAACAGCTGATCGTGAGGGACACAAACAGGATCCAGAGCCAGCAGAAAGAGACAATGGACGAGATGAAGGGCAAAATGGATGTAAACTGCCAGAACCAGATGTCCGCCCTATTGTTGTTCGTAGGTCTACTCACCAAGTTCAAAGACCTTCGTGGTTCAATGACTTTGTTTTATCGTTAAGGAATTAGTTTGCAGTTCAAGGACAATGTTATGTCATTAAGTGTTTATTCCGCTTATATCGTGACTGCTAAGCTAGATTTTGTTTTGTTTTGTTTATAAAGCTTTCGTTTTTTTTTTCTTTGTAGCCCTGATGCGTAGCATTGATTAGGTTTCGTTTAAGAAAAGGAGGGATGTAGTGTTCAAGCATGATTATGCACCATTATTGTCCAATCAGGATTAAGCTATTATGATTGTAATATATTCATAAGCGAGGTGCGAGTTAATGGTCGAGTTGTTGTCATGTAATGCTCTGTGTGAGCGGGTGGATTAAAATCTGATCTTAGATGCTGGCAGTCCGTTTTCATTTGAGAACTTGTACCGACGTTCTACGAAATCCATTATATACAAGTCATCTTCGCTTATTCAAGGCGGTCTGGTAATACCTATTGAGGTGTCTGTAAAATGGGAAGATAGAGAGGCAAAGTGAACTATCCCCTTGGAGATAACGATTGTTACATTGACGAATCTAAAGACATTTTAAATCAATATTGAATGACAATGCATCAACTGACTCTGACAGAGAGTTAGATGGCACGTAACTTTGTGGGAAATAAAGGTGTCTTTAAATAATGATGCTGTAAAATAGAGTGATTTTAATTAACAATGACGTAGATTAAGATTCATAAAATTAACACGAATTTTTCAAATTTGCGTTAATAACATGCATCGTTAATTTCCTATAATAGGGTATTCCCATTCAGTTTGATATACTTAAGCTCATGAACTTATTGCCCCTTCTAATAAATTAACCTGAATTTACAAGAAAAATATTTAATTTTTTTTTTCAAAACAGGGCTTCCGTATAGTCCAGAGCATCTTTATCTTATTGTCCTTAGCAGCTATTAGTTCTTCAATCTTAAATTTTCTTTCAACAAATTCAATAATTCGTTGTTACTTCCTGTTATAGAAGCTGAGTTAGTCCCCATGGACCAATTAGGCTACAGTGTGGCTTCAATTTATTTGTAGGCTGTTCTGAATTCAAACAAAAATCAGGAAAAAAAAGAACACGTTTATTCTAAGCAAAGACGTACCATTTAGCACGAGATATGTTTTCACTGAAGGGAACAGAAACCCACTCTGAATGATCCTACTCTGAATGCTGTATTAAATTGGTGTAGTCCCACGTGGAATAGAAAATCGAATTTTTGATCACAAAAGCTAGATGTAGATAAGGTTACTGAAAAGGAATGCAAACTTCACGCATTCTTTATCATCATGGCATGTTTTAAGTAAAGTGTGCGCTACAGCTGTAGGTGCTACTTCGTATTTATGTTGAAGGGTTTTTTTTTACGCTTTTGGATGATTTCATCGTAAATACCTGTATAAAGTTGAAATGATAGGTTCTCTGAGCACAAGAAGGGAGTCAATAGCCCGCACTGAGCATTTACCCATACTTAAATTGTATATATACATGTATGTCACGGCGGTCAAGTCTTCATGTAGCACAATCCAGTCCGGTGGTTCAGTTTAGACTAAACTTTAGGCTATAATTTTTTTCCTTAAATTCTAAGAAGCTCTTTAGACTGTGACAGATCAGAAAAAAGCTTTAACAAATTCCCTGAAAAAAACACGAAGGTCACGTAGTAAATGTTTTGAGACTCAAGAATCACACTTCGCTCCAAGCTACGTCTGTTTTGCTCTCCAAATTGTCACAAATGTCGCCAACTTGGCGAGTGTTGTTGCGTTGAAATATTGTAGTGCTAAGTGGTCCCTATATTAATATTATTGTTAGATCCTGACAAAATGAAAAGGTTTGACAGCATACATGTAACCTCAAAAATATTCATTGTCAGTTTCTTTAGTTATTTATATAGCTCTTATAACCGATTATTTAAAGTACTTTACTTCAAGAATTGTTGAAGTTAAATTGTGTAGTCTCTGTTAAGTTGATCTTGAATCAAAGCGTCATAGTCTATATAATTTGTTTTCCTATTTGAAGGACCAATTATTTTTGGCAATCACCATTTAGCTGATTGTTCCTGAATCCTCCCTTGGAATTGTTTTTTCAAAAATTAGGCCCAAGAAGTTTACTGTAATTCTAACGAACAGTGAGTGAGCTAACTCCTTCCTTACAAGATATGACTCGTTTGATTGGTGGAAGGCCTTTGCCAAGCTAGTTTAGATTTTGAATGTCGCGTAATGATGAAATCAACCGTAATTATAACATTGGTTGCAAAATTAGTGTTAGGTTTATCACCCAAAAAGCTTGGTGAGATCAATCACGAGTGTAGTAAAGTATGATGTAAATGTTAACACATATACAGCAAATGTATATGACTCAACTGAAAACTGTTCTAACTGGAGTTATTATGTTTCTAGCTCTTTACAGGTAATTATGACAGACACACTGTAGTTCTTCACTTCTTCACAGTTCCCCTTTTGACGCGTTATTTGCGCTTTCAACCCCAAAGCTGGAAGAACAAAATTTGCATGAGAGTAGAAATTTATGGCTGGCTGGCTGGTAAGTATATTGTTGTAATTATACTAGATTTGTGCAGAATTTGTGAACCACTTGGAATAGTTAAGCTATGAATGCATGCAGAATGTTTGAACCTCTAGGGTATTTAAGCCATTAATTATTATTCAAGTTCAGTTGAGTTTAACCTTCGTTCGGTTATAATAAAAAATCTTTGTGTCAGTCGCTTTGTGTTCGAGTAAGTAGAAAAACAAGAGAGTCAAATAGAATGAGAAAACATGGTGTCAGGACCAAAAAATCCAGCTTTGAAGTTAATTCAGAGCCTAAGTGACGTAAGCGAAATTCAATGGCTATGGCAGTGCTCACAAAAGGACCGATTCTCGACTGGACAAGCGATGGGAAACTACATGGCATTTCCTAGAATGGAAGAAAACAGTTTCTGTCTTATGCAAAGATTTAAAGATGACTTAAGCAGATCCAGAATTCACATGCTTCTGTATCTACCAGTGGTCAGGATAGTGCAGTCAAAATATTCTCGACAAGGCGATGTTTGTCGAAGCTGAGCTCAAGAAATGGGCAAAGCATCTCAAGAAATTGGAGGAGCACTGCAAACCGGGGGGAAGCAAACTTGTGGCAGCTACTCAATACAAGGTGTTAACACAAGGAGACCTGAGTTGAGTACATTGAAAATTGCAGACAAATTATTGATGCGTGCGAATGGCCAGAGGATATCAAAGACATGGCTCTCAGGAATGCAACTCTCCTTGGACTCAAAAATCCAATGGTGTATCAGAAGTGTTAGGAAGAGAACCAAGATACCTCATTGAGATTGCCACCGACATCTACAATAGCGATTGTCAAAGATTGACTATGCAGACTCTCAGCACAGCATCAGCAGCAGCCACAGCCATACAACAAGGGTCAACTAAGATTCACAAGCTACAAGAAAAGTACAGAGAAGATGGAAAATCAAGAAAGGCACACGAACAAAATGACACTTTCCAAGACAAGGATGGAATGAAGTGGCAAGACTGTTAATGTTGCCGGACAACTGAGGCCAGCTCTTCCAAGTCTAAGTGTCCAGCAAAGTATTAGCGTGTCCCAGCTGTGGTGAAAAGGGGCACTACCAGAAGTGTTGCAAAAGCAAGCGTGCAAAACCAGGCAAGAACAGATAATTCAACTAAACTCAAGTACATGGCTTGCAGACACAACCAGTGGACTAAAATAGCCAGCCTCGATTCAACCTGTATTCAGGCTACTACACGCCTTTTGAACCGCCCCAACAGTTCCCAAGTCAGTCAGCAAGTGAAGGACCCATCCACCAAGTTGAGTCTGAAATCGGCACAGGTGCGGGATGCAGCGTAATGCCTTTATACATGAACAGTGATGCCAACTCCAGTACAAATCTTTGGATACGGAAAATCTCCGATAGCAAATCTTGGAGCGTGTACAATTACCATCCACATCAGCAATAAGCAGCCACAGATGGCAACTTGTCAGGTGACCAGCGCTCGAGGATATCTTATCCTAGGTAGAGCAACAGCGCAACAAGTTGGTTACATTGACTTCCCACCTGCATTAACCCGTGTTCCACAAGTCCATACAAGTGTGAATGCTCTACGTCCAAACTTAGATGAAGGTAAAACGCTCACATGTGAAGTAATGAATGATGCAGTTACTCTGAATGGAAAGAGACACTGTTTACTTATTACTAAGGAGTATGTGTTGTCAGAATTTAAAGATGTGTTAAAAGGGATTGGTAAACTGCCAGGTGGGAAATACCACTTTAAACTCAAACCTGATGCTCTACCTGTACAACACCCACCCCGGGCAGTGCTGGAAAAGAATAAAAAGGCCTATAAAGATGGGCTAGAAAGATTATGTGGCTTAGGCATTAACCCACCAGTTGCGAGACACAAGGACTGGATCAATAGCATTGTGCCTGTTGCTAAACCAGATGGATCGATTCGACTCTGTCTAGATCCAAAAAACCTCAATAAGAGTATCAAGAGGAACCAGTACTACTTCAAGACAATTGACGAAGTTAGTGCTGAACTCCATGATTCAAGGTATTTCACAATCATTGACATCAAGTCGGGCTATTGGATGGTGGAATTGGATTCCGAGAGCTTACTTTTGACAACCTTCAATAACCCCTTGGGGAAAATACAAGTCGCTCAGACTTCCTTTTGGCCTGGAAGTCAGCTCAGACGTCTTCCAAGAGAGACTAGATTCTGTCCTACAAGAAGTAAAAGGAATCACTGGATGTGTTGATGACGTCCTAACAAGGGGTGTAGATTGTAAGGATCACGATGTGAACGTGCTCAGGCTACTTGAGACAACAAGGAGGAATGGCATAAAGTTCAATCTAAAGAAACTTCAGTTTAAGAGCACTAAATGTGAATTCTTTGGACACACACCGACACCAAAGGAATGAAGATTGATGACAGAAAAGCAGAGGCCATAAAGCAGATGAGTGCACCAAAAGGCAGAAAGGGTCTTCGGAGTTTCCAAGACATGGTTAATTATCTGAAGCGCGATAAGTGATAATGAAACTCTCCGAGCGGCTCAAGCCACTACTAAGAGAAGATGTGGAATGGACTTGGGACTCCACCCATCAAGATGCATTTGATGCCATCAAAGAAGAGCTCACCAAGACTCCAGTTCTCGCGTATTTCAACCCTAAGTCTAATCATGTTATTCAGACGGATGCCTCGTTGAAAGGATTGGGTGCCGTGTTGCTACAAGAAGAAAGACCTGTGATCTACGTATCCTGAACTCTTGCTGAGGAGCGCTATTCTAACTTTGAGAGGGAACTGTTAGGAGTGGTATTAGCCATGGAGAGACCGCACAACCATGTGTATGGTGAACCAGTTAGAGTTCAAACAGAACACAAACCACTGAAGATGAATGGAAGAGGCAAATTGCTACAGCAAACCCAAGACTTCAAAGGCTACTCTTGAGGCTTGCAAGATACGAGATTCAGTTAGAGTACATCAGGGGAAAGGACAACTCAATAGCAGATGCATTGAGTAAAGTTGATCCACTCAGTCCAGAACCTCAGGATGCAATGCAGATGGATGCAATTCCAGTGCATCCACTGCCTGGATAGAGCCAGAATTGCCACCACTGCAGATCCAACTCTGAGTTAGCTATGACATTACATCTTCCATTGTTGGCCATTTCAAAAGCGTCAACTTCCAGAACCAGTACAGCATTACTGGAATAATCACGGACAGCTAGCAATCAAAGACGGACTGGTATTCAAAGCTCACCACTTAGTAATACCCACATTGCAGAGAGCAGAGTATCTGAGACATCTTCACGCAGGGCACTTAGAAGGGGAGAAAACTCTACTAAGAGCATGCGAGTTTTGACCAGGAATCTCGGATGACACCAGAAATGTAGTGAAAGCATGTGACATTTGCCAGAAACACAAACCAGCTCAACAGAAGGAACCCTTTATACCGCATGACGTGCCCAGCATGCCATGGGTCAAGCTCGGAATAGACATATTTGAACACCATTTCCACCAGTACCTACAATGTACTGGTTGCAGATTATTTCAGCAAATTTCCTATTGTGAAGAAACTGTCTAATCAGACATCAGTTCACGTAATTGATCTCCTCAATACAATATTTGCAGAATATGGGATTCCAGCAGTAGTGTACACAGATCTAGCAACTGAATATGCATCTGAGGAGTTCAGAACATTCGCTGTTCAATACAGCTTCCAGGTGCAGCACTCAAGTGCAAAGTACCCTCGGTTGAATGGTTTCATTGAAGCTATGGTCAAAATGGCAAAGAACATCATGAAAAAGGCAGAAGAGTCAGGTTCTAAACCACATCTTGCAGTGCTGATCTACAGATCCACACCAATCAGACTGGGTCAACTAAGGCAAACAGCACTGCTCACCCATCGCAAGTATAGAGTACTGCTGCCCATTCATCAACATCTACATCCTAATCTGGAGAAGAGCAGAGTAGTGCAGATAGCACAGAAACAGACCCAAGTGGTCTACTACAATCAGAACGCCAAGCAGCTTCAGGGTCTAAAGCAATATCAGAATGTTCCCGTGCAACTGGATCCTAATAAGCCAGTCTGGCAGAAAGCCACAGTGATTCAGCAACCCACGGACAGGTCACCCAGACGTTATCAAGTGCAGACTGAATCTGGAGCGAAGTATTACAGAAACTGTCGACACTTGCGTCCTGCAATTCAGAGCCACAAACCAGGAGAGCTAATAGGGGAGCCTGTCCTTCCAGCAGAATCAGTTGTGTCAGCATCACCACTGACGAAAACCGTCAGCCAGACATTGCCAATGCAGTGTGCGCAAGACCACACCCATCCCAGCATTGCAGCCTTTAGACCACGACGAACTGTTAGACCACCAAAAAGACTGTTCGAAGAAGTGCAGCTGAAGGAACACTAAAAAAAATTTTCGGAACTTTCAGTTGATATTTTCTTATTATTATTATTAAGAAAGCGGGATTTTGTAATACTAGATGCGTGCAGAATGTGTGAGCTACTCGGAATAATTAAGCTATGAATGCATGCAGAATATGTGAACTGCTAACTGCTTATTATTCAAGTTTAGTTAAGTTTAACCATCGTTCGGTTATAATAAAAAATCTTTGTGTCAGTCGCTTTGCCTTCGAGTAAGTAAAAAAACAAGAGAGTCAAATAGCATGAGGAAATACATTTTTTTTTGAGAATGATGTATTAATCAGTAAATGACACAGGCATACTTGGAAAAAAATCTGAGTGCTCCTATCAGGAGTCGAACCTAAGACTTTCCGATTACTAGTTCAGATGCTCTACCACTGAACTACACGAGACTCTTTAGAGCTAAGGCAATGCTCACCTCTCAAGATCCGCAATCAAAGCTAGCGCTGCAACACTTGCATCCCAAGTTAGCATACAAATTGCTTTCCAGTTTAACTAGTTTTAAAGTAAAGGTGTTGATGAAGGGCTTGGCCCAACACAGGATCCTACAATTGGCTTGTCGTTGTAATAGTTGCAAAAGGTCTTGATGTTTAATTCCTTAGATGCCACAGGTATTTAGTCAATAAACCCTTTCAGGCGGCTGGTATTTTGGAAGATAATGTCCTCTTATCAAAGATTGCCCAAATCTAACATTAAAGAGGACATTATATCCGATATGCCAACAAACTGAAAAAGGGTTTATTTGCTTAATAATAATAATCTGAATTATTTCTGAAACACGTGCTTTACTGTGGAAAAGGCAAAACAGCTAGTGATGGCCACGGCATGATTGCAGCCGAATAAATGTAAGCCAACTAACAAATTGGGCGACTGTTATCAAATCGTACGACTATCATCGTGTGGTAACTGCTGTCCAAATTTGTACCGCATGACATGTTTTATCCAATGACAACCCACAGAAATAAGTGGGTTGTCATGGGATAAAACATGCCATGTGGTACAAAGTTGGAAGATAATCCTGACTGGGACTTCTTTCTTCCAATCGTTTTAGCTTATGCCCGCCAAAGGTCAAATGCAAGGTGTATTAGTACCGACGACCAGCCTGACCATTGTGTTTGCAGTCATGGATATACTGGAGATGGTAACATATGCCAAGGTATTAAGCTAATAAATTTGGCTGGAACACAGTCTGGGAACCCAGGTTTTGGGATTACGTTTTTGAGTTAGTTCATAGTGTCAAGGGTGGTAGTCAAGAGACAGCGATAGTCCAAAAATTATTAGTTAAGTTCTGACTCACTTGGCTGGAACATCCAGCTATAAGCCTTTTCTCCTTGTAATTGCAAGCAATACCATGCTGCAGACAGGTCTGATATTCTAACAGTACCTCCACCATAATTGTTCGAAACTCAAAGTTTAATCCTTTAAAAAATATTAGCTTCGGAACATCTCTTCCGTCCAGCACTCTAACCCCACGTAATCGATTTCTGATCAATTAACATTTCAAAATTTAAAACATTTCCTGAGTTTCAGACAACTTTGTTGAGCAAGTTGTGTGCTTTTATCACACTAGAAACTCGAAAGTAGAGGAAAACTGGAAACGCATGCTTACAGCATGTGAATATTCAGTTTTATTAAGTATCATTTTAAACATTTTTATGATGCAATAATATTTGGGCCCAAATACAAAGAAATTTATTATCTGAATTTTGTACTTAGGTTTTATTTTATTGCTTTAGTATTTTATTTGTTTATTTATTTGTTTATCTATTATTTGTCTATTTATTCCAATATTAATTTGGTAGAGTCATCTATTTATTTAGTACTCTACGTATTAATTAATTATTTATATGTGAATTTTAAAGTACATTTTATCACAATTCATGTTAGTTTGCACTTTTTAATATTTGCTTCTAGATCATATATATTTAGATTCCTTGTAGATTTTTAAAAAAATCTAGGACTTACTCGAAAACCACAGTATTTGTGATAGACGCTTCCTAATTAAAGATTGCCACTATGAAAATATGAAGCAATTTGACTGGTTTGTTAATTTGTTATTCATTTTCCAAATATGGTGCATACAAGATTGAATATTAGCTGGCAGTGTAAAAGATGTTGCAGTTACAACCCTCTCAGGTCCGTAATTTCATAGCACAAAATTAATGTAACTGTGATTGTAACCACTACATGTGAGAGATGAGGGCAAAAGTTTCTGGTATATATTTGCCTAACTCTAACATAATATTATTTACCTCTTATCTTATTTAGACAGGGATGAATGTTCGAGTAGCATAAATCCTTGTCCAGAGAACACAGATTGTTTCAACACGGATGGATCCTATAATTGCAATTGTAAACAAGGATTTACTAGCAAGAATGGCAACTGTGTAGGTAAGCAACAAATAAAGCAATGATTACTTAAAGGGGCGTTGTCACAGTGATCTTGCTGTATTTTGGTCAAAACTGCTCAAATATTTGACAAATAACCTTTCTAATTAGTAATGCTTTATAAATACACAGGCAAGTAAAAACTAGCGATATAATGTTTCGGCGACGTCATGACGCCATTCTCAAGGAATGAATAGTACAAGCGAGTTCAACAGGGTAAGATCTTAGATTAGCATAATGGAGTAAACAGATTCGATCCGCGCCAAAGTATTTATTTAAATTACTCCATTATGCTAATCTAAGATCTTACTCGGTTGAACTCGCTTATATTATTCATTCCTTGAGAATGGCGTCATGACGTCGCCGAAACGTCGGAACATTATATCACTAGTTTTTACTTACCTGTAAATAACCTTTCTTCTAACATAAAATTGCTGTTACAGCGCTGGGAAGAAAATATTAGGGATTTCTTCTGGGAAGAACAAACTATAGTCAGTTTTTATTGACTTCTCTAAAATACACACGAAGAACTTGAAAAATTGGCCATTTCCATCCTAGCCATCCGCAGCCAAACATAATTAATACTAGTTTCTGTTCACTGGTAGGGTTATTGGTAAGAAAACTGAATCATTATTTTGACGATTCCGTCGATTCAAATTTGTTTCTTTTCCTTCAAAAGAAAGCTTCTTGATTTCCTCAGTTAATTGTATGAAACATCCGACTCTTTTATGCCTTTACAGTCTTACCACCGTATGTTAAAAAATCTAAATACAATGTCTTTACTAGTCTTACAGTCCTAACATATCTCTAAGGAGACCTCTCAGTATAAGCCCGGGGGTTTCTTGAGGTCCCCTCGCCACTTCTCACTTCTTCTTTTACTATTATAATTCACTGTAAACTTCTGTAAGATCTTAGTCTATTATTCAAAGTGACACATAAATTAAACCTTAAGTACATACGCGGGTCGGCTAAAGCAGTGTTCCAAGTCTCCAAGAAGGTATCCATGTGCTATTTTATAAAGCAAATAGAAAAATATAATTTTGGTGTTTTTATCAAGTCTTTCTACCAAGAATCCCGTAATCTGATTGCTTACGCTAGTCGCTATTGTGTGATTTAACTTGCGTGGTTCTGTTTAGCTTCAATGCAACAAGGTAAAACTTTTCATATCAGCCCAATATCATTCCTCCAATCTAAACTTTCTATGGAGATGGCCTCGACATCAACTATAGCGCAACAGAAATCTTGATCTAACTTATTAAAAAAAATTGTAGTAGACTAGGTAAACTCCAAACAGCCGTAAAAACACTTGTTTACAACTGAAGTCTTCTTTTCACGACAGTTTCTTGTTTCCCAAGCATCTAGTCGTATTACTATAACTATATCAAAACAATTATTTCAATATTAATAATTACAGCGATTACCAATAACACGCGACCTCTTGCCTTCAAAAGAGTCGGATAAAGTTGCGTTTTGGTGGACGTCAATCAAAGAATAACCGTTGAAATTATTTTGAATTCTGACAACATTTCAAGGCAACACAGCCAAGAAATTGACAGTTTATCCGCTGACAGATGGTAATTTTTATCGAGTCGATTTCCAAGCCAGTTTATCTAAAAGAAATGGCATCGTTGAGAGAATACGTATTTTTGAATGAAAAATTTTAGATTGCTGAACGTGATGATTTGTAAAATCAGCGATGCGTGCGAGATAGCAAACTGTTACGTGAAGTGCAATTTTAAATTTTTAATTCAAAAATACCCTTTTCTTTTCGCATGATCTGGCTTGGAAATCAAGTTTCTAAGCAGGTAAAATTCTCATTTTCTTGCCGGGTAACCTTGGAATCTTGTTAGAATTCAAAATAATTTCAATGGCTTTCTTTGATTGACGTCCATCAAAACGCAAGTTTATCCGACTTTATTGAAGGCAAGAGGTCGCGTGTTATTGGTAACCGCTGTAATAATACTTCATTTGTCAATGCTGCTATTGTATACCATCATAGTTAATAAAAGGCAATGGTTATGAAGCCTGACAAACTTCTTTGTAATATGTTTTTGTTAGCATTTTTGGCCTTGACCGTGCACAAACTACGATAGATTTTGAAATGTGTTGGAGCAACTGACCACTAGTAACGTGCCTGTTAAGATATTCAACTGTAGTGTAAACATTATAACAAAGAATTGTGCACGGTAGCGGCCCTTCCAACAAAAATTGCAACACCATTGTTTTCAAAGCAAGGTTTTATAACCAGTTCTGAAGACTCCTACGAAGACTTAGAATCGATAATCTCAAAAGTTAGAAAATACTCTTAGTAGCTATCACCCTTGTCTCGCCTATCCTACCTAATTCACTTTGCCTTATTTATTCACCTTTCACAACATAATGCGTTGCCAACTTGAATTTAATTACATAGTTGTTTCTGTAGACTTAATCTGTTTTCGTATTTACCTACCTATTTACTTATCTGTAGTTTTTACTGTGTGTACTTTCCTCTTCTGTTACTGATTTTCCTGGCCCACCTCGATTAGCACTGCTATCTGCCGAGCCAGGGGATTAAGGATTTATTGACAAATAATAAAATATTGTTGTTGTTGTTGTTCTTCTTCAATTAACTGTGATATATGTATTTATTTATTTATTTATTTATTTATTTATTTATTTATTTTATAAAATGTTATTACTTCCGATTTCTTACATTGTACTGCTTTATTTCTTCTAGTGTGTTTATGTCTCTTCGATGTATTGTATATTTCTTTCTCTCTTTCACTGTCTGCCTTGACTAGTTTTCTTTACTTACTGTCCACTGTAATTACAAAAAAATTTTTTTAAAAAAATTGGTAACCGTATAATAACGATTGAGATATGAGGCTAAAATCTGTGGAAAATTTGCACCTTCTCTTCCTTTCTGCAGATAAACACTTAAGCTTCTTAAACAAAACTTGGGAGTATATTCTGTGACTTTACTTTAGTATCCATCAAATGCTAGCCGGTTGTGGGAAAATTCTAACCATAATCGCCGGGCTCCAGAGGTTCATTTCACTGCTCTTTCCCCCCTCTCTCACAGAAGTGAAGTGAAGTGAAGTGAATAACTTTATTTTAACACGGTCAACTCATCAGGACTTAAAAACAATATTTCTATATTAAACTAAAACTACTATAATGCATCAAAATTATCATTACAAAACCTATTTACAGGTTGCTTGTGAACCTATAAGAAGGGCGCTGACAAAGGACGTAACGTAAAAAATGACTTTGTATGCACCTCCCCCCCCCCCCCCCCCCAAAAAAAAAAAAAAATTCCGTTATATTAACCGACTGGTTAAATCTAAACTGCGAAATCTATTTTGTTCCTGTCTGTCCTCTGTTGAGCATTTGGAAGATCTCTTGTGTTCGAATTGCCGCTATTGTGTATTTTAACTGTTTGTCGTAGTGCCAACCACCCTTCATTAGGAATTTTATACATATATAACTTGTTGTCCATCGAATTATATTCTTATATTGAGTGGTTTTTCGAATATTCATCATCCCTTATTAAATTTGCAAATTTGGATGTTACAATATTATTGTACCATTGTTTTTATAGCATATTGACCTCAATATTGTACATGTTTATATACTTTTTCTTATTATTTTGAGGGCTGTAAGTTACAAAACTGTAGCAGGTTGTTACACTTCCCTCTTTAAATAGTTATTGTGTTGTATTGATTGGCCAAATTAATACTCTGCAGTTAAATCAACGTAAAAATGATAATATTTCGACAGAATTTAAACTGTGTAAAGGGCGTAATTTTGAATCCAAAAACATTATTTGCGTGGTTTTGTGGAGCAGTTCATTTTACTCCGTGGTTGCAGCACTACAGTGTTACCGACTCAAATATGAATTATTGTACATTCCTTTCTTTCAAACAATTATCACTTAATATCCATTTTCTTAGCAAGTGTTTGTTTTTTGGCCTAGATGTTGATGAATGTAATGATCCGTCGTCAGCGAACACCGCTTGTCCACCAGGAATACAGTGCATTAACACAATTGGCTCATTTAAATGTGAATGTAGAATTGGACTTCTGTTTAATGCAGACACTGCTACTTGCGGAGGTAAGCTAACAGCTTATGGTCACCGTAGTATACAGCTATTTCAATTAACGTTGTCGGATAAAAGCTTAAAGACAAAGAGACTGCCTCCTCATCCACTTGATATCCTAACATTTCTTTCATCCAAATGGCTCGCCATCGTTTATCTTCACTGGATGGACGAGGCATAGCTGATTTTGATGAAATTATTCACTTACAGCTATATACTTTAATCCGACAACGTTAATTGAAATAACTGTATCTAATGAAGCTTACGTATAGGTTATTTACCAGCCGGGAGATCCGTATAGGCAAAAACTATGCCGCGGTCTGTTTTACAGTGTCTTACGGTTCGATTCCATTTCTTTCGTTCGGTAATGGTTTTGTAGCTCTGTTTAGTGCTGGCATGGTATCTTACTATGGTTGGAACTGTTCTCTGTTTACCACCTTCACGGCGCCTTTTCTCCAACTCAGTGTATCATCGATAGTTTCAAATACAACTCACATGTAAGCTGTGTCAACACCATGCGTCATACACAGTCAGTTACTCAGTCCTCGTTTTGCAGCAAACTGTTGTTTGTATACACAGACCCTATGCCAAAAAGGCTGACATTTGATATTCTTTTGTTTGCATTCAAAGCTCGTTCTTGAGTCCAAAATAAAAAATATATATTTACTTGAACGAGGCTGGTGAGGCAAATTCGAATGTAGAAAAAATGTTAAAATGTCGGCCATTTTTGCTTAGGGTCAATGTACCACTTTATTTCACATCTTCCTTTAGAAGTTACAAACGACTGTAACGTCGGTAGTTTTACATGCAACTCTCTTACAAGTTGTTTTCAACAATTATGGGCCATGCACAATTGTTCATGTGCCTCATGCTTCAGAGAACTGTTGTTTGTATACTACTTTATTTCACATTGTCCTTTATAAGTTATAAACGGCTGAAACGTTGGTTACTACTTAGTTACTACTTTAGACCTTTAATTGACTTTTGATTTTTTGATTCTTGGATTTGTTTTGTTTTTTTTTACATTTTTTAGTGTATAGATTATAATATGTTTGACACTGTAAAGCGCATTTGAGCGTTAGGAAAATGCGCTATAGAAATAAATTATTTATATTATATCATTCATATTATATTGTTCTTTGTCTGGTACAGCCGAGTGTTGCGATGGTGGTTTTACTTGAAACTCTCTTGCACATTTTGTCAACATTCCCGGGTCTTTACATTTTGCAGGAAATTTCTACTTACACATTGTTTCAATTTGTTGTCTATCAGATATAGACGAGTGTAGCACTGGCAGTTATACATGTAACCCTCTTGCAAGTTGTGTCAACACCCATGGGTCATACACCTGTTTATGTGCGAAAGGATACACTGGGCATGGCAGAGTAGTTTGTGTTGGTATGTATGTATGCATGTCTACACTTCATAGCCGTCAGGTCTCACCTTAGACCTAGAATAGCGGTAGAGGTCTAAAAAAAAACTACTGCTGAACGCATGAGCGGAACCCGACTGCGTTGATCAGCAGTGCTTTACTTTCCTATAGGTCTGGGAAACCATGGTCTATTTTGAGCTTCCGGGCGCACAGCAGAGAAATGCTGATGGCTGTTTCCAGGGACAGCAAACTATAAATACAAATTAAGAACGCGAGAATAAACTATGCTTTAAAACTTGTTAAAACTTTATGCTTCAATACAAACAGCACGTAGCCTTTGAGAGTTTATGGAAGGTTTGAAAAAACAAAATTGAGCCGTTGAGGTGAGTAAGTATTCGCCAAGATGTTCACGAATTTAGGAAAACGTATTTCCTCACATATTTGACCATAGCTTCGTTCTTTGTAGATCATGAACATTCTTTCGTCGGAAATTTGCCTTGGTTTACCCAATAAAAAATTGACAAAGCCACTTTTCTCTGTTTTCATCATGACAAAACTCCTTTTTTCATACAGATATAGTTTTGAAATGTGAAGCCGTTTTTTCACTTTGTCCTCGACAAATGGGTATTTGAGGTATTGTTTCAATCGTTTACGCTTTTGATTTATTATTTCAGACATAAATGAATGTAGAATGGATCCCAACCCTTGCGGTAACAATACCATTTGTGAGAATACTGAAGGGTCGTACAGATGTAACTGCCAACCTGGTTTCATCATGAAGGATAACAAGTGTGCCGGTAATAGGGTTTTTTCTTTTGTTTTTGTTTTGTTGTTGTTATTTGTTTGTTTTTTTGTTTGTTTGTGTGTGTGTCAGGGGCACCCAACAACAGTTTTCTCTCAGATCCTTTGAAACGCTATTTTAGGCTATCTGGAGTGCCTTTTAAGCTCTATAGGTTCATTTTAGGCTGCGCTATAATATTTTTATCTGTTCGGTCATTCTAGGGGAACTTCGGTCTTTTCGAAATAACTAGGGCATTTGTGTCCATTTCCCGAAAACCTTACGTCTTATTTCCTTTCCGAAAATCTTAGCTGACCTTTTTTCCGTACCCGAAACGACATTTTTATCAATCCGAAAGCACGAGGCCTTAAATTTTCCATATCACGAAAGTTCTAGGTGAAAATTCCCCTCAGAAAATTGTAGGGGATTAAGGACCTTCCGAACAGATAATTTACCGAAACGTTCCGTTGGGTGCCCCTGTGTGTGTGTTAGGTTGGGTTTTTACCCTGTCTTGTGTAAGTTTGTTTACCTATGTTCAGTTCAAGGCATATGTGACAATCATTTTGTTCAATTTAACGTACTGTTTACTTTGAATGCCAGGCGTTTTCCTAATTTGGCTTTTATTATGGGCACATTTCCCATTTGCGGAGAAACAGTGTGATAGTGTTTAGCACGTCTGACTACGTTTGAAATGTGGGCTCCGTCATTTGGAAGGCTGGCATCTTGATCATTATTTTCGTGGACAGGAACTTCTGCTTCACATTATCTGTCTATCCACCCAGGTGCTAGCCTCCCATGCAGTCGTTTTTAGGGGTCTCGTTTTACCCTGCTCCCCACAAAGGAGGTAATACGACTCCTCTAAAAACGACTGCGTGGGCGGCTACCCAAGTGCAGGATTCATAAATAGTTTCAGCAAAATGGTTAATTTCCAGAGGCAGGCTGTACCGTCCTTATCACAAAAAGAATTCCTTGAAAAGTTCAAAGCATCTGGGCCAAATAATGTTTATACCTGGCGAATTTGCGTGGTATCTGGCTAACAATAATAGCCTTTCAGTGGTACAAATGGCAACGAGTGAAACGTTAGCAAACCTAATGAAGTGCTCGGTGGTAGCCTTGTGGTAGATTAGTATCCTAGCCAGGGAGAGTAGTGATACTGCTACCTCCTTCATGTTATAAGCCATGGAGCTCCTTCAATCGCGACTTAGCTTCAACCTTTACATATCCCGTGTGAGGATATAAAGATCTCAAAGAAACGTACCATTAAAGACAAGTGACACCGAGTATGAACAAATACCAACGGAGTTTGCTGACCAATACCTAGAGCATGAGTCTAACAGCCGGCACTGCTGACCGTTACTAGGGAACGGCAACGACAACGGCGACAGTAACGAAAACGTCACTTGAAAATATCAGTTAGTTTTATTTGTGCTATCTCGCGATTATTTCAACCCATCCAACTAGTACATAAACTACAAACTAACCGGGAACCAAATTGGAAGGCATGGCGTTTGAGTTAAGAAAGAGAATAGAAAATTCACCGTCGTACTGTATGTTCACGGTCTCCACAAAACTTTGTCATTTCACGTTGTTGTTTTACCGAGGACGGAAAAATGTACCAAAATCTAAAACACACGTGCAGAGCAATTGTTCTTACTCATTTTAATAGACCTACTGTTTTGTGGCGTTGCCGTTGCCGTCGCTGTCGCCGTCGTCATTGCTTGAGTTCCCCAATGTTTAGTCTCTTCCTTAAATCATTGCTAGGTTTTGGCATAGATCCTTTGCTTGACATTTTCAGACTATGATGAATGCATTAGCGGAACAGTTCAATGCCAGCCACATAGTGAATGTGTTAACACCATTGGGTCTTATACTTGCGAGTGTAATCCAGGCTTTTTCAGCAATGGACCTTACTGCCTTGGTAAGAATTTCTAAGCTTGCCACCTTACAGTTACTTTACTAGAACCGATGTTATTAGAATTTGTTTGGGTTTAGTCCGTGTAAACTTTGATCCCTTTCGGGCAAACATGGAGCCATTCATCTCCTGGATTATTGTTAATGTGTTGCTACTTGTTTAAACTTGGAAGTTATCACTCCTCAAAGTCTTATGGACGGTTCCTCCAAATACAGAGGCATTTTTGCGCAGTTTATTACTGTGCGGGATAAGCAGATATTAGCAAGGGCTAGTGGAATCCAAACAGATAATTGGGGATAACCACGCATTTTCCGGAAATAATTAAGCAACAATAATTCTAAAAAGAGCTAAAACACAAAACGATGTATGGCATTTTTTCCCAAATTGAAGCTTAATTATCTCTGAAAAATGTGTGGTTACCCCTAATTTTCTTTTCGGATTCCAAAAACCATGGCTAAGATATGCTTTTCTCTCGTAGTTACAAACCGCGAAGAAATATCTCTGCTTTAGCTGGCACTGCCGTTTAGAGATGCGACTCGGATCACCCCGAGATGCGCAGAACGTATGTGCAAAAGGAAGCACCGTCCTTAAATCGAGTCCTCTTTAGCCAAGCATACTTGGGGAGGCGGCGTGGCCCAGCTGTTAAAGCGCCGGACTTGAAATCCGGAGGTCCCGGGTTCAAGTCCCACCTCGGCCACTCTTGTAAATAGCCAGCTGGTTTGCCTCCTGCCAGTTGGGATTTTTAACTTGTTGTGTTCGATTTGATTATTAGTATTTGTTTCCCGTTAATTCTGAGTGGAATGCCTGTAAACTAGCTTTCGGTGGCTAAGTGCATTTCCACTATAAACAAAGCATTTGACACTTGACATTTGGTGTAATGAGGGGTGATCTAGTCGCAGGGTTTACTTTGGCCTACAGTCTGCGTAATACACTGACTCTTCAAGTTTGCTTTCTCTTTGCTGAATTATTATTACTTTTTTAGTTAAAAGAAATTGAAAGCAAATATTTTGGCAAATCTTCTTTGTGGCAAGAAGTTGTCAGTGATGAAAGAAAATAAAACTAACGCAATTCAGGACTTTCTGGCTTCTTTGCTGGTAAAAGTGACTACGCAGAATTTACAATAAAAAAGATAATTTTCATAAGCTTCTGGATTTTTTTACGCGGAAACGGAAAGACAAATTCCAGCTGAGAAAACAAATGTTACACCTCGTTCACTTCATAAAGGTTTAATAAAACCTTCACATTTCCCCCATTTAAACAGGTTACTATTGTACCGATTTCTGGCAATTCAAAGATCTTTTCGCCTCGTTCTTTTTCACTTTAGATTTCAACGAATGTCTGAGCGGTCGTCATAACTGTGACGTCAACGCATGGTGCACCAACACTGCGGGCTCATATAAATGTTTCTGTAAAGAGGGGTATCATGGGAATGGATTCAGATGTGCAAAGGAAGGTGACGAGGCTATCGTCAAGTAAGTCCACCGGCTTATTTTGAAATGAATGTGTGCACTTGTTATTATATGAAACACTGAATGGGTCGTGGCCAGGTTATTAATTCGTCTGGAGTAAGTGACAATGACCAATTTGTTAAAAGCAGTATTAACCGCAAGTTTTTGAATGCAGTTTTTGTGGGTAGTGCACTGTATAGTGCTCTACCCACTAGTCGTCAAGGATGCAAGAGTGAGTGAGTCAGTCAGAGAGTCAGTCAGTGAGTCAGTCACTGAGTCAGTCAGTCAGTCAGTCAGTGAGTCAGTCAGTCAGTCAGTGTCCGTCCGTCCGTACGTAAACAAACAGGTCCACAGCGCGTGCACAGCACTACCCACATGTACGTAATGCGTGCCTATTTTTTGAATGAGTTTTCTGGAACGTTTAGGTCATAGCAAATCGATGACTGTGATTGATATGTAGGTTTTGTCGAGATGAAGAACAATTTTTCCCATTGATACATCGTGTAACAAAAATCTTTCATTTGATTTGATTCTTGTGGTTTTAGTTCTTTTCAGTCTTTCCAGTCAATAAGGTACCCTTTGCATCTTTCCCATGTACTATATGACCCACTTTCGGGTTCTTCCCATTTGCCAGAACTGGCCGGTCAGAACTGTAAAGCGAATGCTTCATTTTGAAGGGATGGTGCTGCAAAATCTTAAAAAAATCTCAGAAAATGGTACGCGCTATTTTGAACAAATTTGAGGGACTAGGATAAAACTTATCCTTATCCTTCAAATTGGTCGGAACTGGCCAGTTCTGACAAATGGAAAGTACCCGTAGTAAACGTCTTATTACAAGTAATTTCCACGACATCAAGTTCTTTAACAGACCTCCAAAATGGCGGCCGAAAATTCAAAAAAGTTAAAATTAAAAACGTATACCAGCACTAGAAAGAACACATTTACTTTAGTAACCCTGCAAAGTTTCAGCATATCAGGTGTAATATCAGCTAAGAAAATGTAAGTTGAAAAATGACAAATTTACAAATGTTTGTATGACTGGGAGTATGAGGTATACCCCCAGTCATACAAACGTCTGTAAATTTGTCAAATTTCATCTTACATTTCCTAAGCTGATATAACACCTAATATGCTGAAACTTTGCAAGGTTACTACAATAAAGGTGCTCTTTCCAGTGCAGGTATCAATTTTTCATTCAATTTACTTTTAACTCATTCAAATCTGTTGCCGCTATTTTGTAGAAGGGTCTATTACTGATTTAATTTTGGGGGGTAAGAGGGAGGGGGTGTTGTGAAAATTAAATTAAACGTTGCAAAAACTTAACAGGAGGACGCTTGGCGTGAATGTGAAGTTCATTAGATGTTCTCTAAGGTAATTAAGGTTAATTTTTTTGTTTTGTTGTTTTGCAGACAAATTGGTGAGGACGACTGAGAGAAGAACTATATGGCTGTTATTATACTTTCAGCTATATGTATTTTCGCGTTGTGTTGGATAACACGCAGCTATGGTAAAGAAGAGTCAGTGGGATTTCTAAGAGTAAGGAAGCAACGTGGTCCTCTAGACAGGATGTGGGCTGATCTCGTAAAGGTGCTGTACAATCAGAAAATAGCACGTAGAAAAGATGCAGGACTCTCAGAACACAGTGACTTACAATCAGAAGCAATGTAGTCCTTTGGCTCCGTTGGACTGTGTTGACTCCCTAATGGTGCTATACGAGCGGGAACACGTTTTCAGGGTACATTGTTCGTCAGGATTATCGGTCGGTTCATTGTCAACAATAGCATCTACGGCAGTTCCAACTTAAAGGTGTAATATCAAAAACTTTTCACTTGTTCACGAAAACATGATGAACCTATAATTCTTTTCGTATACTACACATGCGCGTAGTTTTACTTCCGCCTAATTGCCCAGGACTATCACTTAACAAATCGACGACAGTTTTCTATGGTCTTTACTCTTTTATTAAATTCTCAGCCTCGGATATTGCATTTCTAGCGTTCTGATTGGTTCACTAAATCCCGGTTATCAGCTCATATACCGTAGTTTGACCTTATATGGAAAACGATTGCCCCAGGTGTCGCTAAGCTAAAAACCTTTTTTCGGCCGGAAAGCGAAAGTTTCTTCGAAAAAATCGAGAAAAGAAAAAGAAAAGAAAAGAAATACCAGACAACGACAACAATAAAAGCCACAAAGTTCGGCATGACACTATTTAATGGTACGTATTTCCTTTAAAATCAGAAAAATTGCACGATTTTACGATTTAGATCACATAACAACAACAATAGCAATAAAAACTGGTTACCTTGAAAAATTTCAGGATGGCTTGCAAATCCTGGCGGTAAGAGGTTAAAACCGATCGAAGAAATTTCTCAAGAAGAGCTTAATGCCTGCCTTTCTGTTTCTATGCATTTACGAGGACTCCAGTTACAAAAGTTCATCCAAGAAATCTGTACGAGCGGCGGCGATAATGTTCGTTTCCATCGCTCGGCACCACTCAGCAAAACATTTGCACAAATGTACACAGCTCTTGCGCTTCTCGATAAGCTTGAAGTTTAAAAACTCGCACTGAATGCTTGTCTCAGTGAGGTTGTACCTCGACACTTGGACTCGGCTTGCCCTTAGTGTTTTAAAATGTCTGCGAGGAGTTCAGTTCAGCATAAAAAAGCCGTCCTTGATCCCTTCCTTGCTCGGCACCACACAGCAAAACATTTGCTCAAATGTGCTCAACTATTACGCTTCTCGATGAGCTGGAACTTCAAAAGCACTTGAATGCTTGTCTCAGAAAGGTTGTTACTCGTACACTTGAACGTTTCTCGAATTTGAGACGTTCGACTGTGTCCGATCTTCTTCGCTTTGGATTTTTCATTAAACTCCGTTCGCAATGAGCTGCGCGTGTCATGTGATCATTAAGTTTACCGTTTTCTATGTCATGTGCCGTTTAAGTTTTGACTGTTTCAAGACTTTAAAGACACCGGTTAAAGGGATTGTAAACGCAGAAAATCAAGCTGGGAAGAGTGGACGGATGTGCACGAATTCTGAAGATTCGTGACATGCGGATGTTAGTCGGAAGCATTCTTGTTGTCATAACTGCTTACAAATTTTCCAGCTGGACTACAGTAGGACTACAATAACATCCTCATGAAGTCCAGTTGGGTTTGTTTTTTGTTTCACGGATTACAATGCTTGAAACATGTCACGGTAGCAACAGAAAATTAAGAGTTTCCCATCCACCAAAGAGCAAAAAACGGGAATCTGAAATTTGCCAAACTGCCAGGGCCAGGATAAAAAGGGAGGCAATTTCTGCCCTGCGTAGCAAGACTTCTCTCGGTTTCATCTTCGTTCGTCTCCCCGCTAAGAAAACATTTTAGACCGTGGGTACTGTTAGGGCAATTGCATGGCCGTGTGCCAACTTTCAATCGCCCAAAAAGGGAAAGACGCCTCGATTCTCATGCGCAGAAAAACCGACGCGAATTGACAGAGAGCGAAACGAATTTTTAGCGAAAGGAACGTATGAATGTACGCATAACGCGCGGGAACAAGACAGCAAACCTTACCGGGTTGGACGGTCAGGGGAATATACATAGAACTAAAAGCGCCAAAGATTCTATGGAAGGTCGTTTAACTCTAACCACTTATATCAAACAGCAAATTCTCCTTTCTTGTCCCCATACTTTTCTTATAAAAGTACTGGAGAGAAGTTATTAAAAAATCTAGAAAATTCATCTTGGGTGATCGTATCCTTAATTCTCATGACCTCAGCGGTTGAATAAGCATTGATGTTACAAGGAGAAATTTGATGCTGATCACTGTTATGTTAAGATAGCAAACTACACCGTATAATATTTTATCAACTTCATTCGGCAGCTTTTTTTTTGTGCATTATAAATCCCATGCAAAACTCCCTGAGTAGCTGCAAATTGTTACTTTCGTTGACAGTGTAATGCTTATAGTCCTAATCTTGGAAACGTTTCGTGCAACACTTCTTGCAACAAAATTGTGATAAGTGCTACTAAGAAGTTGCTTACTCTAAAGGTCAATTTAGACTGTACGACTTTTGATTACGATTTTCGTAGGTTTTTAAAAACATGTTTCAAAATTGCGCGCCTTAGTTTACCGGAAACAATAGGCCATTTACGAGTTGCTCTGAACCTCATTATGAAGGCGAGGCTAGGTGCAAAACTTTTCATATGAAAATTGCACCTAGCCTCACTTTCATAATGAGGTGCAAAGCAACTCGGAAATGGCCTATTGGGAGGTCTTCTTTTTTGGCCAAACGTCAGTGAAACTCTTCAAACTTTCGCATTTTTAGGCTGAACTACGGATTTTGTGCGCTAAACCATAGACGGTATTAAATTGTTTGTGACAAGACTAAATTACAATGAATATTGCCGCGGCTTTAATGTAGTGGCAATTTCATGATAGATCTCTGTGATCGATTCCTTCAAAATTCAGCCTTTACACAAAAAGCCAATCTCGTCTCCAGAGCCTTCGTTGCCCTTGTCCAGCGAAACTTGGTGCTGACCAAAAGAAAAAGCGGGCTGTGGGGACGAGATTGGCAAAAAGCAAATATGGATCCACATTTCACGGTCACAATCCTCAGTGCATACTAAACCTGGGCAAGTTGGGGACGTTATTCAGACTTTGGCTTAACGAGCGATATACGACCCTTTTGCAGGGAGTGCTTATCGTCAGCATGTCACATACAACAAAGTCGTACTGTTTAAATTGTACCTAAGGACGGTGCCTACTAATGCCGAAGTATTTTTGCGCAGTTTATGACTATGCAGGAAGAGCAGATCTTAGCAAGGGCTATGGGAATCCAAAAAGAAAATAGGGGGTAACCACGCATTTTTTAGAGATAATTAAGCAACAATTATTCTAAAAAGCAGTAAAATACAAAGCAATGTATGGCGTTTTTTTGTTGTTGTTGTTTTTTGTTTTTTTTTTTCCAAATTGAAACTTGATTATCTCTGAAAAATGCAGGTTACCCTCAATGTTCTTTTAGGACACCAAAAGCACATGCTAAGTTCTGCTTTCTCCGCATAGTTTTAAACAGCGCAAAAATATCCCTGTATTGATAGCCACCACCACCCATCGGAAGACCGAGTACTCGAGATACGCAGAGCGTATGCGCAGTAAGAAAAGTAGGCACCATCCTTAAGAGTAGCTTTAAGGCGCGGTAAACTTAGTCTTACACAATCAACAAAAATCAACTTTATTCCAGTTCGGTATGCAAGCACTGAATTGGAAATCCGCTTTCGGATTTCCATTCCAAGTTTTTCCCATTGACTTCTTTCTGTTTGTATTTTCAGTTATTAAAATAGCTTAAGGTTTTATACGGTAAAAATCCATGAGTAAGAACCTGTATTTTTCCAAGTTAGCCTCAACAGATTCTTCCATAAATGGTGCTTAACAGAAATGTAGACTATATAGGTTCATAAACACGTTCTTATTTTCTTGATAACAAAATACATGTACTCTCCAGTGCAGTGTGAAAACAACATGGCACTCTGAATAGTCCAGCCTCAACTGACACAGTATAGGTTGATTGCACGTTTCGTCATGGCGGCCAAGTTGTTGGTATGGAACAATAAGATTTTTTTCCTCTGGGAGTTAACTATCATTTTTATGCAAACTATGTGAGCAAATTTTCTTTTGTTTTTACCACCAACATAGCGGCAATGCAATCCACTTATTGTTATACAGTGGTTTTTACAATTGTTTCACCTAAATACGTTAATTATTTTTGAATTTACTACAACTAATTAGAGGATATGAAATGTTGGGTTTTTTTCTATTCCTGAGAACTTATTTTATTTTACTTATAAATTCTAAGTCTTAAGAATAAATTTTAAAAGAATAAGAACCTGATTTGGATTTAAAGAGGCAGTGTCACGTACTTTTAGTGTCACTTTTAATAACCAAAATCATATCTGTATCGATTGAAACGTTAAAATAATGGTTCATTTTTGTTAACAATTACCCTACTAATACACAGAAACTAGTATTAATTATCTTTGGCTGCGGGTGGGCAGGAGTGAAATGGATTGCAACTTGAAAAATTTGGCCAATTTTTTCAAGTTTTTCCTGTGTATTTTGAAGAAATCGGCAAAAAAAATGATAAGAGTTTGCCCTTCCCAGGAGAAATCCCTTAGTGTTTTATTCTAGGTGCTCCAATAGCAATTTGATGTTCTAGAAAAGGTATCTTGTCAAATATTTGAGCAGTTTTTGACCAAAACACAGAGAAATCGCCGTGACAGTGCCCCTTTAAGGCTTAACAGGTCATTCTTTGTTTAAAGGGTCTCTAAATTAGCAATTTTAGCCTAACAGGTTCTTAAAATTCATGTTCTTACTTGCGGGTTTTTACTGTATTAGTTGAAGCAACTGTTGCAGCAATGAAAGTGCAAGATATCTCTGTTGCGGTTTATGTTACTAGGGCCCATCCTTATCAACTCTGTTGATAATTTTACTTCCCCCTGGCGCAGCGTAGCTGTTTCTTATGAAACAAACCCCCTTATCCATTGGATATATATGCATAAATCTTCTCCAGAAATTCACGCAAGAAGATTACAGCCCATTTTAAAAGCGATATAAAAAACAAATTATGCCTTATAACTCGAGCATCACAATTCCTCAATTTCTATGTCAAACTTGTCACCAGCTGGTATTGCAGTGCACCTGTAAACTGATTTTGTCCTTTGACGAACCATTGCAGTCAGAGCACAAGTGAAGCCTTCGGTGCAAGGACACATCTTGGAGAGACCGGGCTGTAATGTAAAGGAATCGATAAAATCTTGTTAAATTGAGTCCTTCTGGAAATTACATTTTGAACGTTAACATACCCTTAGGGCCCGAGGCAAACCTTTTTTCTAATGGCAATGGAGCCGCAGGCGTAGGCTCGTTTTCCGCCGCTCGCTCGGGTCGGAGAAAAGGGTGAGCGCGGGCTCATTTTCCCGAACAGCGGCTGGTAACCGAGCCTACCGCAGGCCAATCTCGTACCCAGAGTCTTCATTCTTTTTGGTCAGTGGGGCAACGCCGGGAAGGCTCTGGGGACATCGAATTTTATTACCACAGGATTTCTGCGGTAAAACAATGGAAACCGTTAAAGAAAAGCCAATAAAAAAAAATTGAATTTTTTCGATGTCCCCAGAGTCTTCCCGGCGTTCCCCCGCTGTCCAAAAAGGCTGAAGATTCTGGGTACGAGATTGACTGCAGGCGCGTGAATCAGTTGAAAAATCCAACCGCCGAGGCAGTTTTATTTCTCAACACTTCTTCTTCTATTTTCTTTTCTTTTGGTTACTCTATTATAATTTTCCTTCCAGTACCTTAGTAGTTTTTACTTCTCATTTTTTTTTTTTTTTTTGTAGTTGTCATATTCTTGTGTTAGTCTTCCTTCGTCTCGACTAGCTCTAGCCATTTGCGGGGCAAGCAAGCCACTACCAGAGTTATGTTTTGAAAATAAATGAACATTGTGCACGTTCGGGGACGTTAGAAAGATAAATGATAAGATAAAAGATAAGGACAATGCCTCCTAATACAGTGGTTATTTTGCGCATTTTATGGAAACGCAGGAAGAGCAGATCTTAAGGACGGTGCCTACTTTTGTTACTGCGCATACGTTCTGCGCATCTCGAGATACTCGGGTTTCCTATGCGGCAGTCTGCAGTACCAATGAAACGTCATTAATAATTCATAAGCCGATTGACCTATCAAAAAATGGTCGATAATACATCACGTGCAGTGACTTTATATCGATAACTCTCCTCCTTATTAGTATGCGGTGTTTTATCAGCTGATAACACTCCTCATTTGTATGCGGTGTTTTATCAGCTGATAAAACACTCCTCATTAGTATGTGGTGTTTTTCTCGTATGCTAATAAAGCATAATTGTTATGAACCCTATTGACACGCGCTTTTCCAGGAATGTTTTTGAAGCCGTTCAAAAAACTCGCAGCACGTGTTTTATCGGGTTTAAACCACTCGGCTGTGCCTCGTGGTTTTAAACCCGATAAAACACTCCTGCTCGTTTTAAAAACATTACATAATGTCCTTACTATTTCAAAAGGTAAGCATCTCTGTTTAGATAAAAGCATCTTTTTGCACACTTTTCCATCTCTTCTATTCCGAAAGGCACAGCATTCGTCTTTGGAGCAATCATATTGAGTTTTGCATCTTTTGTATCCAGTTACCTGTACGAATGCCAGCAAAATAAATTGTTTAGTAAGTGATGATTATTTAAGCAAGTCTAAAGGGCTGATCACATGGGCGATATTTTGAGTTTCTTCTTTCTTTGTAGATCAGGATCAGTAATGGAGTTAATATTTAATAATTATTCCACGAGCGCGCGCTGGATATGAGGGCATAATTAGTATTCTTTTATGTGCATGCAAATAAGCCTTCTTGACCTCGCTTTTGAGTGAAAATACTTTTGTTTTTACACATGCTAGCGAGGCTAGGAAGGCTTATTTAAATGCATACAAAAGAATAACAATTAAGCCCTCCATTTATGAAAGAGGTCTATACAGCAAACTGCTTTTGGAGACAGATGGTCAGCCACGAGTTTCCCAGTTCTTCTCTTGTTTCTTATTACATATAACTTGTTTCGAAGGCATTTTAGTGACTGAATTATACAGGTTTAAGGAAACAGACTGTTGGGTTTATGGTCGACACATGGCTAATTAATTGAAGTTATTACGCAATACCATCAAGTTCCAGTGAGACGGCCCCAGGCCGCGCGCAGCCTTGACTCACTCATGTTCTGTGAGGATTTTTCCTTTTCTTCTGTTGAGTCGTAAAGGTCACTACTGTTTTAAGCGGAAATGTTCCTATATCTTGGCGAAGGGCTTTGAATGTCATCTATTGTTTTGGAGATTTTTCAAACGCAGTTAAAAATATCACAAGTGCTGTGGCCATATGTAACAACTGATCCACTCTAGATACAAGACTGTCTCATTGTTGGGAAATTGTTTGATATTTCCCAAATTATTTTCGAGAAATGTTAAGTGATCTACAAAAATCAAAAGGGAGGACTTACCCGCTGCGTGGATGGTGGTCCTTTGGAACGCAGCAACCGGCGTGCTGATGACTCGTGTATCTCCCTCGACCTAGCAACGTCCTGTTAATGATAGGAGTTAAATGAAAAAGCGAAATCGTAGACTGAGGAGAACAAGGCGAAGGACAGCAAGTGACCTGCGTAAGGTTTGCGACACGCAGACCACTGCAGTTGGAACCTTGTTTCAGTTTAAATTAACAGAATGACAGTGTAGGTAATTGAAAGTTTATGGACTACAAAGGTTCAATAGGCGGGCGAGCAGTTGTACACGGTACAAGAACACGACGTTTTTAGGTTGCAACGTTACCTTTTCTGCTGGTATTCCGGTTGAGATGTAAATGAAACAAATGGCAATCAACACGAGAGACTTTGAAACATTCATGTTTTGATTCGGGGGCTGTTCTCTCTTGCCTTGTTGTTTGGAGCAATATTGGCGCGTTTGTTGGCAGAAATGAACGTTCCTCTTATTTTATTAGCTTGTGACGTCCGTTTTTGGCAGTCTAATGTTGAGTTGAACCAGCTGTGAAGCATAAGAGCAATTGCAAATGTTTCTATTCCGCCAGATGATAAACCTGTTCACTGTGTCTGTTGGTCAACTGAAAAACTTGAAGACCCTCGATTTTTTCATAATTTTTTGGAACAGCTTGCCGTTTAGCCATGCAAACGCCTGGTATTTGAAACTTTAGAAAGATCCATGACATGTTTTTACATCAGACTAAAAATAACACGGACATCGCGAATTGTCGGGTCAGCTTTGCGTTAATAAAACACTGCACAAGCCAGCACTTTATTTTATTTATTTTCCCGGCCAAAATCAGGTGTTAATTTCATTTCGTCACATATCAGCCGGTGGTAACACAATATTGAGCAAGAAGACTCAGAAGCCTTTCTAGACATATCTATGTATCTGTGGCTGTGAGATCCCCCTTACTAAAAATAAATACTACTTATGCAATGTCTAAAATTATAGCATTTGACAGATTTATATTCGGTCAAGAAAGATAGCTTTTACCAGAATAACTACTACTTGGTTGACAATGAAACAGCAACTAAGTAAATTAAGTTTAAAAGTAGGAACTGCCATCCAACCTGTGTTTGTGAGTCGAAAACTCAATGAAGATCTTAAGGTGCAAGAAGCCAAGCCCTCCTTGTCAACCAACAATGCGTAGTATACGAATTTAAATGTAACCTGTGCGATGCAGGATATGTGGGGTATACGCGTGGGCACCTGCATGAGCGCGTAGACGGACACAAAAGAAAGTCGTCTTCAATTTACAAACATTACCATCTTCAACATAATGACCAGATACCACAGCGTTTTTTAGAACTGTTTCACGTTCTTGCGAAATGCACCAGCAAATTTGATTGCCTCATTCATGAGATGCTATTCATACGCAAACTGAAGCCAGAACTGAACGTGCAAACTGATTCAATTCGCGCTAAAGTATTTGTTTGACCATCTATTAATATGTTAATTTTCAGCTCTAGCCTATTTAAATATCCGCGTTCACAAACTGATTTTTTCTCTTGATAATGGAGTCAAGATGACTCCGAAACGTCGAACCTTAAATCTCTCTGTAATTTTTGCATGTCTTTGATCAAAACAGCTCAAATATTTGACAATGAAATTGTTTTGTAACATGAAATTAGTCTTACAACACAGAGAAGAAAATATCAGATTTTTTCTTTTACGAAGAACAACGACAATAAATTTTAGCGACTTCTCTAAAATACACAGGAAGAACTTGAAAAAATTGGTTGCAATCCATTTCCATCCTAGTCATCCGTTACCAAACATAATTAATACTAGTTTCTGTGTACTAGTAGCGTTATTGTTAACAACACTAAACCATCATCTTAACGATTTCATTGAAATAAATACGTCTTTTGGGCCATTCAAAGTGACACTAAAACTAGGGACACACAGCGGGAGTCGCGTAGGTCTGTCAACTCCATTTGTTGAACACAGCACAATTGACAAAAAGCAACTTTCACACTAACGGCACATTGCGGTGCAAAAAAGTATAGTTAAACGACATTTGTCTTTACGTTTGCCCCAAGCTGTTTAATATTACTGATCAGACGAACAAATCTCTGAGTACTCAAAACGGCCAAACAGCCAAAAATAGTTTGCTGATGATGAAATTCAGTTACAGAAATGCATTACTGAGCAAACTCGAGAATGCAATCAGTAAAATTTGGTTAAACAAAGCTGTTCTTATTTGTGTTTAATTTTGTATACAGATAGGTTTACAGCTGAGCCTGAATCCTCGAATAACGAACAAATTTACGACTCAAATCCGGCGACACTACGAGATGGTTCGCTCGCTGCCGATAAGATTCCAACCCCCAAAACGCGTCATATTCAATCTTTATACAGTCACGACTCTTGCCTTACGGATACCTCACTTTTCCGGACACCTCGACAATACGGACAACAGCTAAATCCCCGGCAAAAATAAACTACAGACGTTTGACTGAAATAAGGTCAAGTAAATTCCCGCTTTTACCGACTCTCCCTATTTAGGGCACTGACGCGGTCCGCAATAAAGAGACTTGACATCAAAAGCTGTGTGTTTCATCAACCTAAAAGCATCACTTATACCAAATTGTCTGCGACATACGCCGATTTTTGAACGACTTTTCTCTCTCTCTACGTTTGCTGAGCGTCAACGAAAGCACGCGGAAGCTAAGGGAGAGAACCACAGGAACGCAATGATGCGGCGCAAAGGATTTACAAGATCCCGTCGGTATCAATGGAAACCACGAGGTGAAAAAAATGTATGATATTTATTTCCCTCGGGGAGTAAATTATTTTATTTGTTTTGTTAAATGGGCCGTTTTCACGTTAGAGAATGATTATTCGTCACAGACAGACTATCCGTCTTAATGTTACAATTTTAGACGGATAAGCCGTCTGATTTTATCGGTATATTTATCGGTTTCTTGAGACGGATTTTGAAGACGAATTATTCGTCTGTGACGAATAATCCGTCCTTTAAGAAGTTCCGTTTTCACACTACGACGGAGAATTCTTCAGATGAGTAATCCGTCTAGACGGATCATCCCGTTTTTAGCACTGGAAAACAACCATTATAAGTATGGATTTATAGGAAGAAAAAGCCAGGTCACCGTCTATTCCATCAGCTATTGTAGCAAGGTGGCCGCCGGTTTGTCCACCCACTTGCCACCTCTGGGCTTGTGTAACAATACTGTAGGGTGATGGCGGGTGCTTTCCCACCTTTGCCGGGAATTGTTCATCCAGGTGAGTTGTAATTTGTTAATTAGTTTTTGAAAAAATAAACGGCCACCTTTGTCGCCAAAAAATGGCAAAGGGTTGTCTAAGTTTGTCCTTTCCAGTGAACTGAGCGCATTGCATAAATTAGTACTTAAATCACATAAGGGATGACGTAGAGCATATATCAAGGCACAACGTCTTAAAGAGGAAGTGTCATGGTGTTTTTGACCTCTTTTCTTAAAAATGGTGAAAAAAGACCTTAACTTAGCTACAAAATAATTCTAGAACAACAAGAGGAAAGAAATCAACTCAATTTTTAAAAGGAACATCTCTTGATCTGTTCTAGCGCATTTTGGAAACAAAAATGCGTGGACTTGAAAACATTAGCCTAACATTTTTCAAGTTTCAATCCGTTCCAACCTACTCTGTCTCTGACTAGAGGCACTTATCGACAGTTTTGTTTCACTGGGCGGATAATTTATAACAAAACTAGACAATTATTTTCTTGTTTCTGTTGACAGACAAATGTTTTTGAGTTATGAAATGACATCAAATTCTTGTGATACTTCCTCTTTAACTAGCGATTCACGACACTTGTCGAGCTTCTTAGCCGCCTTTACTTCAAGATCAGTTTGGTAGCATATGCATATCCAGATAGTTCTTTGTTGAAAAAAGCAATAGTTCACCTCTACAAATAAGGTGCCGGTCAAACAGACAATATTTCACGCAACAACATGCACTGTTAAGAGATATTTAGATTCGCGTTTGCGGCAAACAGGAAACATGAGATTCGCGTTTATGTTTTCTTGAAGAAATGGGTACATACTCTTGATGGTCCCAAAATCTGGAACTCTCTTCCAATATCAATTAATTCTTCATCAGTTTTGTCACCTTAAAGAAAAAAAAATGTTGCAGTTTTTATCTATAAAATCATGAATTGACCAAGCCGCGCTTACGCAGCACCATATTTTCTATCTATTAAAGTGGCCTCTCTAATAAGATTGGTGGTTTCTAGAGGTCTCCTCGCCATTCTTGTAAATTGAGTGATTTCTTTCTTTCTTTCTTTTTTTTTAGTAAGGCAAATAAATGATGATGAGAAGACTAGAATGATAAAAAAATAATTTTGGCTTTTGATGTTAATGCGAAACTCAGACTGAACTTTATTGAGAAACTGAAAACAGCAAGCAGCAAATGAAGGGTAAACATGGTAACGAGGTCTAGCACCACGTTGCATGGATGTTGGTCGAAAGCCAAACGCATTGCTGTCATCACGGTTGTTTCATTGACACCGCTAGCCGGAAGAGTCCTCTTTAATTAGTAATATGGCCTCGTTTGAGAGCTCCGTAAAATTCGGCAAACCTTGCACAGGTTTGCATGGCGGTCGGCAGCTGTTTACCTTCCGGTCGGGAAAAATTTTCCCGTAGCCACACAAAAAGTTTATTATTTTTGCTATAATTTGCTTTCTAACAGATGTGGCTCTCAGACTTGTCCATTTTGCTAATTTTAGGGGACTCTTTCCTCGATGGATGTTTATTGTTATATCAAAATTTAGTAAAACGGTAATAAGGTTTATTATATTATTTGTGGTGTGGCAAAATAAATAAACTATCTAAACTATCTAAACTGGTCCCCTCCGAAAAGGAGCATTTTGATTGGCTCCCTGAGCGTCCGACTTTTCATATACAGACCGCTAAGATGGATCGCTTACGTTTGAAAGAAGCAATGTGTTTCAATTTTGACAAAAACAAAGGAAAACTGTTTTAAATTAAGCTTATGAGCAGGAACTGTTCAAACTGTTATGTCGGGGTTTTTATTTTCTTGCTCTTTTTCTCGCACTACTTAAACATAAACAAATTTCACACGGACTTGAAAGCAACAAGCGGGAAAGTCTATGTAATAAAAACCCTGTTGACCTAGTTTCTTCCTTGCTCTTCCTTGTTTTGCAAGTTTATGGTCCATAAATTTGCAAAACAAAAAAGAACTCGACCAATATTTTCCCATACGACCTCACGCTAGTCAGTCAATATTATATATTTGTACTAGTATACAACATTCCTACTGTTCTGTTTTCGCGGTTTGTTTGACCACAAGTCGCAACAATTTTGATTTAAATTTGCAAAACAGTTAACGGACAGCAGGCAACAGGAACGAGTCACAAAGACTTAGCCGAGAGTGATGAAGAGAGCAAGGCATTTTCACTTTGGCGACATTTGACCACAACTTAGTACCAGAATCCTTCAGTTTTATATTTGTTTTCTCATGGTAATTAGAGCTATTGTTCTTTGCTGTCCACTGATATTACAAAACTTACATTTGAAAAGGAAAACGAAATGAATTCTAGTAGTTACAGTCAAATGGCACCATCATGAAATTGGCCTATTGGAAAGAACAAATAAAGAAAAGAATACCATTTTGGCGTATTTTTGATAGTAAAAACTTTATAGCACTTTATATCCATTTACATAACTTTGGACAAAAAATTTTGTTGATTGACACTGAACCAAAATTAAAACCAAACTTCAAAACAAGTAAGTAATGCATAGATAAACATTTATGACACCCGTCGCCTCTGTACATATAGGAACCACAAAATTTCGCAGTTGCTGAATTATCATGAACGCCGCGAAGTTTAGGGGAACGCAAATTGCACAAAAACGAAATCATAACTATTTCACTTGTGGTGACCCACAGGGTAATATACAGTAATTTGCTTTATGATTGTGGGTGGAAAAGAAGGAGACAAAAATGCACTTAACATAATATTTACGGCATTTTCTTGAAAACTGGATAAATGGAGCGGAAAGAAGTGTATTTTCAACAAGAAATGAAAAGAGACATTTGGTTAGAAAGCAAAGCGGGAACTTAATCAACCTTTGTATGATTCTGTCAAGTATATCTAATTCTCTAAATGTGTCTTAATTAATTCAATCTGGTATACTATGTATGTATATATATTAAACGAGAGTGCGCAAATAAACTGTCTATCTGTTTATCACAGTCGTGGCTAGACTAAGGTACAACAAGTAACATCCCAAACTGAGCATCGATCGTCTCCAAATAATAGCTGCAGCCATTTGTGTTTCTGTAATTTATATTTTCATGAGAATTTTCTTTTGGAAGCGAAAGTCTACTCAACTGATAATTCTCACGCCTTTGTTAGTTAGAGTTGATATCCAGTTCACATAATCCGAAAATTGAACAAGATTCCCGTTCTCTTTATCGTAATTCATCACCGTGCCCTTAACATATCCAACCAACAAACCAAAATACTTCACATCTCCATCGACATTCTCCTTGTACTCTTCTTCAACCCTTATCCCAATTATTCTTTCTCCCAATCTCCGTTTAATTTGATGACCTTTCGCCGGTCTGGTTTATTTGGTTTTCAAATGGAATTTTAATATTAAAAATGGATTTCGGTGATAATATTTGATTAATTTTGTAGGTTTTGAGAAGAAGTGAAAAAATTTACTTTATGTATTACGCATCGCTAACACTCAGACACACACAAAAAATTGATGCTTTATCTTCCTCTCTTCTCTCTATTACTATTTCTTATTGTATAGGCTATTTCAATTAACGCTGTCGGATCAAAGCTTCAAGCTTAAAGGCTTCCTCAAAGCAGCTGCCAACTCACCCACTTGATATTCGAACATTTTTTTCATTCAAATGCCTCGCCATCGTAGATCTTCACCGAAGGGGCGAGGCATAACTGATTTCGATGAATTTATTCATAAAAAAAACTCACATAACCTTGCGGTCTTGTCTTGTAGTTTTACTAATACCTCATTGTAGTTTTACTAATAACTCATTGTATAGCAGTTTTATTGCCTTGTTGTAATTTTACATTATTTTCATAAATTGCATTGTTGTAATTAGTTGTAATTAATTGCTTTAAATTAGTTGTCATTAATTAGTATTGCTGTAAATTAGTTCTGAAAAACCCAAATGGAAGAAACTAATAAAATGTATTATAAATGTATTGTATTGTATTGCGCGTGATTCGCTAGCACCACTATCTATGATAACTACAGTCAACTCCCTTTATTGCAGACACCATCGAGACTTCGAGTTAGACTGTCCTTAATAGCGAGAGTCCGTACTAGCGGGAATTTAATTCAGTCAAACGTCTGAAATTTATTTTTGCCGTGCGTTATGCAGCTGTCCGTATTATCGGGTGTCCGTTATAGCGAGGTGTCCGCAAGGCGGGAGTTGACGGTACTAAAAACTTAAATGCGAAATTTGCGCTCTTTTACACTGACCGAAACATACAAAAGGCAAACTTCGCCGTGAGTAATATTCAATAACTGCCAAAATACGAAATTTGCGTTTCCAATATATCTGATACAGAAAAAATTCGCCATTAATGTTTTTTCACTCATTACAAAATTCGCCTTTCCAAAAAATATGTAGCGGCAAATTATCTTCGTAAACGGATATTTCGATAACTGCGCAATTTGTGTTTCCAATATGTCTACAGAGCCAAAACTTTCGTCGTTGATAGTTTTTCGATGACAGTAATTTTTGCGTTTTCTATATACATAGACGGAGGGGAGGTTTCGCCTTTTGCAAAGGAGTTGAGTTGTCTCTTTATCTTGACGGTTTAAGGTAGACGTTACCAGAAAAAGAGGATCCAGTGTCAGGATTATGAAGATCAGAGGAAAGCGGGAAAAGATCCAGATTATTAGGTGGAGCGATTTTAATTGAAATATTATGCATTAAAATGGAACTCGACTCCCAATGAGGCATATTACACCGGAATCAGAATAATTTTAGAAAAAACCAAACAGGGAATAGCAAGTGTTCTACTGTCAGCAAAGTACGACAAGCGACAGAAGAGCACGCTTTTGTAGGACTAAAATTTTGTATAAATGAAAACAAGTATGTTTTCAAAACTAAAATGTGTTGTGTTTTCCTTTAAAATTATAACTTGCTTCCTGTTATCACGAACTTTATCAAAATGCATTAAGTAGCTTTTCCCCAAACGGTAAACTGCGGTTGTTTCTCGCTAGCCCCGAGTTCAACTCCTTGGCCGCGCTTGTACTACAATAGCCAGCTGGTCCGTCCCCTGTCAGCTGGGATTCTTAAGCATGTTATCCTTTTAGGATTCTTAACCATATTATCCTTATCTTTAAAATCATAACTTGCTTATCCGCTATCAACACCTTTTATCAAAATGGCATTGAGCAGCTTTTTCCCAAACGGCAATAGAATACGAAATATTCAGAGGCAGTGAATGGTTAGCTAGGGCCTCGAACTTTTTATCCTGAGGCCCCGTGTTCATGTCCCGTTCTCACCAGATTCAGATTCAGATTTTTTTTATTATGCACTATTTCAAGAGCTTACTACAAAAGGAAATTACAATACATCACAAAAGTAACATAAAGACAACATTAAATTACATAAATATGAAAAGTAAAATGTGCGCAGTGACCAAAGGAGCTTAGGCTTTCGAGTTGGTCACTGCCACGTGCAGCTAACTTACGTATAACGAGCAACTAACTAGTAGAACAGAACAAAAGACAAGAATAATAAGAGTGCATAGAAACATACTACAATTTTTACACAAAACACAATAGAAATGATAATTAATAGTGAGGGCAGAGAAATCAAATATTCATTGGGTATTTAAAAGGTACAATTTGTATTGCTTGTAGAAGGAATTTATTCCCAAATTTTAGACCCAGCAAATGCAAAAGTGGCAGCTCCGTAATTATTCATTATCCTCGGCCGATGAAAATTAAGGTTCGATACAAATCTGGTGTTGTAGCTACGAACTTCACTATCTAGCTGGAGTTGTTTCTCGGTAATACCGAGTTCGAGTCCTCGGCCGCGCTCCTACTACAATAGCCAGCTAGTCCGCCTCCTGCCAGCTGGAATTCTCAAGCATATCCTGCTGTATTTGAAACATTTGTTTCTTCCTGTTTATTTCTTTACCCCTGAAAAGCTCCTTTTGGGGAGAGGATAATTAACAATTATTCCATGAGGGCACGTTCGATATCAGATGATAGATAGCGCGCCGACTTGGCTATAATTATCTCATCCCAACAAGCGTGAGTGATCGAATAATTGTTTTATTAAAAACAATCAAGAAACATGGCTAGACCTTGTTGATTTCGCTTTGAAAGAACAACTAGGATCAAGTTAAGATGTGTAGACCGTAAAACATGTACTAAAAGGCACGGAATGTCTGATTCTAATACCTTGCTAACGACCCTGCCGGCATCTTAGCAGAAATAAAATTTGTATAATCCATTGATGAGTTTAAGGGGGCTGTTCAGTGTTGTGAGCCACTAACCTCGGGGGGTGGGACTCTCTTATGAAAGGGGCGAGGATTCTCGTGGGAAATTTTGAATTAAACCCCTAAAGGAGATCAATCTGGGCGTGACCCAAGCTTTTTTGACCCCCTAAAGAGACCATTTTAAACACAGACAAATATAATTTTTTTATATTTCTTCGCGTGCGACTCTAAACGAGACCTTCACAGATAAATATAATGGCGTTTTGCCCAGTGAGAACAAAAACCCGAAATTTACACTCCTAAGCGAGACGACGAGCATCCCCGCCCCTTTCATATGGGAGTCCCCCCCCCCCCGGGCGACTAACTTACCAAAATGGGTCTCCACAAATAAAACTTTCCTTGTTTTCAACAAGCAGAGTGCAATGATTTACAGATTCTATAGCCTGAATTTTATACAATAAAGAATTGAAAAAATGTCACTTGTGAAATGTTCGTGGCTAGTCTGACGCGGCGTTTCGTCTCGGCCAAGAGACTCTTCAGAGACCTTTAGAATTTGTAGGCAAACTCGTTGAGCATCGCGCTCAAAGTCCCGTTCGCAAATAGCCTGAATGGTCTTGAAAATAAATTCCCGCCAACGAGTGCAATGTTTCTTAGTTAAAATTGTAAATGATTACCTTCCTGACAGCGTGAACAGATGTTGGATGGCGAGAGAACGACAACCTCTCACTGTCTATGTTGAACACTGTTTAATAGTTAACAATTATTCACCGAAGTGGAGGTGAATAGTGGTGGATATTTACCGAGCGGCGAAGCGGCGAGGTAAAAATCCACCACTTTTACCGACACTGAGACTACTTGTGTGGTATATACCCGGCAGTAATGGGCTCCTGACCCGATATAATGCACGGTGAAAGGAAAGTTCCTTTTCCATGCGCGCGCTACTATTCATATGCGCGCGTGTGTCCGGCATCGTAATTCAACGGTTTTCTCCATACTGAAGAAGGGTTATATACCCGAAACGTCTGTGTTTTTTTCAAAACCATTTTTGAAACTTTTTGATATTTATTTTTATATCAAATACACCCGGTATATACTAACATAATATATTTTCCCCTATCGACGCAGGATGCTTTCCAGCGATTTGCACATTCATTGCGCAAACAGTACGTTTATGTTGGAGGCAGAAAATGAAAATAGACCAATTTTCAACAATCAAAATAGCGTATAGCCCAAACCGGAACATTTCTTTTGGGGAGGAATATTCCGTCAAATTCGGTGCTAGGGTAAGGCATTTGAACGGCTTTTATTTCCCGCGTCATATTCCCTTCGCAATAACAAGTATACAAGTTACCCCCAAGTCAGTACAATCGCTTGCTGATTAGAGTTTTTAAGTATTTCTTGGAATAGCACAATCAATCGATTATTAAAGCGACATAATTAAAAAATGAATAAATAACAGAATGTCATTGTTATCTACGATCCACCGTCCACAGTGAATGCTTGCCGGATCCCCGGATCCAGTATTTCCAAAGCTGTCTCCCCACCTACGCCTCCCTGGAGGCCTTGAAATTTCCTCTCCCTCCGCGTGTGAAAAACAAAATGGCGGAAGAAGAAGCTGCAACGAACACTGTGGAAGAACCGCTTGATCTTATTCGTCTCAGCCTGGATGAACGGATTTATGTGAAGCTAAGGAACGATAGAGAACTCAGGGGAAAGCTTCATGTAAGTAGTTTTTGTGTAATTCAAAAGACTAACCAAAAGCCTCTCGTTCTTCTGTCAAGTAAACGTAAAAACAGTTTCGCTATCAAGCATTGAAGTTATATATCTTATTCGATGGTTTTACATATAATACGCGCGGATATTTTGCGAGTTGCGTAGTATTTTTTCGAGCCCCGAAGGGGCGAGGAAAAATACGAGCAATGAGCAAAATGTCCGCGAGTATTATATGTAAAACCATCGAATAAGAGATTTATTATTCCACTATAAAAAGATTTTGTTATTTTGGCTTCTCTGTTTTGGTAACAGTTTTCAAATACACCCGGCATTAACCCTTTGACCCCTGAATTTTTTACTAAGTTTTGCCAAAAATTGACATGAACAGAGAAAATAGCTAATAAAAGCTTAAGTTTTCATCCAAACCATACATAACCATATATTTTTAGAAAGTAGATGAGATGAGCATTTAGAAAATGTAAACATTATGTTGTTAATTATTAACTAGTCTGGTTAGTCATTCAAAATGTCCGCCAAAAAAGAAAAAAAATCACATTTGCTGTCATGGGTCTAAGTTTATTACCATCCATGCAAGCTACTGATGTCCAACTATCAGTATATCACTTGAATACTATATAAGCTACAACAATCAGCAATCGTTTTCATTCTTGGATCACACTTTACCTGAAAACAGCTTGTCAAAAAATATAGTCGGACTGATATCGACCTCAAAGGCATGAGTCGGTCCATGGTTGGGGCCTGAAAATTGTGGTTATTCCGTATTGTATAAAAAATCCAAACCGCTTTGATTCAGGTTTAGAGTCTTCCCTTCATTTCTACAGCGTTGTTGCCGAGCTGGTTTCCATCTCGACGTTTGTCCATCACGATTTTTACGTGCATGAAATGCTGCTCTCTTGATGTTTCGACAATATTCACATTTTCGGTCTCTTCTGGGGAAGAATAATCGGCGGTTTCGTACTCGAAACCGACTCCTACGAAACATTGCTAATGTCGGGGCTTTCCATCACAATTCGATGAATTTCTTCCATGTCTGAGTAGAAGGATGCCATTTTTAAATCACCAGATGACATCTGTAAACAATGCTTCGAAAAAAATTGAAAATTTCCCCCTGAAAACTAGAGAAATCTAGCTAAAATAGACGCCATTTTGAATCACGTTGTTTCTTGCAATAGTAGGGGAGGCCTGGGGCCTAGACAGTGCCTTTGGCCCCTTTTTTTAGAGCAAAATGTACACCATATATGAAAGCGCGCCTATAGGCGTCTTCAGGGGTCAAAGGGTTAACTGTCCATCGGTATATGGCGCGTACGAATGATGTAAACAACACAGAAAGCCAGTTAAATGTCTTTAATTTGATTACATAAAATGAAAAGATAAATGACAAGTGATTGGCATGCTAAAAACTTGTTTTCAAGTCTGCATCGTTTCAAAAACTATTCTTCGTCCAGTCCGGACATTGTTGCTCCTTTTTTCTGCCCTTTCCGTCCGTATTCGCTCTGTTGTAAACCGGTCAAACCGGGACACTACAGTGTATTACGGTCTCATATTTTGCGCGTTCTCTTGACCTTATTTGGTGAAATGACATAATAGTGGAATAATAAAATGGCGTATTTCTCAGAAGTTACGAAACTAACTCGTCTCCGTTGACAATTATATCTCTTCCTAGCTCATGAGGAAACATGACGTGTTATGTGTAGTTTTGACACCCTGTGAATACCCTGTACTTGCTGAATTGAACTTTTTGTCTTACTTGTATTTTGATCAACATGAAGAATGTCGAACTTGACGTCTAGTGTAAGCTTCGTTTTCTGTTTGTTGTAACCATGGGATTACAAAGAAAGAGAAAAATCTAAAGACATGGGACCATCTCAGTGTTCCAGATAACTTTCAAAATCAGAGAGTCAATGAAGAATTTTGAGGGGTCAATTTAGCTCTGGTTCTCTCTAAATCTTCTTAAGTTTGCCATTCATTCTGTCGGTTCAGGAAGCCAGGCTTCTCGGGTTTTTGACCTGAGACCCCTCTCTTATCTGGAACACTGCCTTTCCTGAAGGAGTAGGAGGGGGGTGGGGGGGGGGGATGGAAGTTTGTAAAAAAAAAGTGTGACTACACAGCTCAAAAGTGGGGAGTGGGGGGGTCATCTTGCCATACATTATCTTAAAATGAAATCAAAGGGGTGCTCTTTTAACTTGCAAGGCAATCATTAAGGTCCTTTTCAGTGGTTTGTCTGATATGTGTATGCAGATGTTACAATAATTATCCGCAGGAACCTTCTGGAATAATATCATGGTCCGCCCAAGGAGGGATTTTTTACCACCTTTTTTCACTAACTAAAGATAATTCTCAAATCTAGGGAAGTTTACGCTTTTGTCAGGTCTTGCAATTTTTCTGAAGTCTCTCCAGCGATGGGCGACCAGCAAGGGTCCTTGAAGACCCGAGATACCCTAGTCAAACACAAGAATCCAAAATCGGTCTTTTCAATCCCATGTCCTACCACTCAGTTTTGCTCACGGGGGGTGACAACTTTGACAAACGCTGTTTGAGCAATACTAGGTCTTAACCTTAGTTGTCCCGGAAATTTGGATCATCCTCCCGAATTTTTGGGATACATCTCCTTTGATGTCCCAATTTTTTTCTGCAATGTCCCAGAATTATAGCGTGTTTCCCGGAAAAATTTCCAAGTGTCCCGATTCCCGAAAAAATCTCCAGATTCCTGGAACAATTTTGGCTTTGTCCCGAAACAGCGTTTGTTAGAGTTGTCACCCCCCGTTTTGCTCCATCCTGCTTAACTGAGAAATTCCATCCTGATCCAGCCAAACTATGAAACCAGTAGTTTTCCGCTGATGTCTTGATTGGTTGAATAGCCCCCCCACCATGTAAAACTCAGATGTATAAAATTCCCTAGATGATATCAAGTAAGAAGCCACTTGCAATTATCGGTTATCCAAATTGGACTCAAAACTCACAAACAGAGTAAATGGAGGATTACTAAGGCTTCAGTCATAGAGTATGGAAGTGATCAGTTTAGTAGTTAACCCAAAATGGAAAAAAAAAACTTCTTTCAATTATATCAGATGATATTTACTGGTACTTACATCAGCATAAATTACAAATTTTAAGCTTCAAAATTAAAATCATACTACTTGGGAATTGACTTTTCTAACTTTTATGTTGATGTAGCATCTGGTAGGAAGGAATTATATATGCAGCATCAGATACAAAAAGCTATCATGATCAAGAGAAAAAAACTGGGAACTTGAAAAAAACTATTTTGCTATTATCTTCCTCAGGATTCTCTGTCCAAATCAAACTAAATAATACCACTTGTACCATTTTCATAAGAAATAACAACACGATTTGTAGTTACATCACATTCTTTCTCAATGACGTGACTAAGACAAAATGACTTAATAACGATAGTGAATGAAATAGTGTGACCTTTGCCCTCTCAATGCTGTTGATCACAGGATCCAGGTACCTGCACAAAGTCGTCACGTGCATTATGTCACCAACCATAGCTCTCAACAAAAGATTGTTTTTCAATATGTGAGGCTGTATTACTTCATGTGTTGATCTTGCATTCAGTCTTCAATTTCAAAACATCCTGCATCCTCCCTACGAAAAGAAGCATATCCCAGTCCTGCTTAGTCCATTTCATTCCATATCCCACCTTTAAAATTTCTCTCATCCCCACCCGCATCCCACCAAACCTATTTTGGACCCTCAAACCTGACAGCGTACATGTACATTTGCTCATGATTTGTATAAATATGTTTTTTCTTTAAAAGAATCATTTTTCAGAAACAAAACAAAATATTAATAGCCTACAGGGTTCTCAATTTAAGATATCCAGTTTGAAACTTGAGCTGAATTTTTTGTGAAACAAGACAAAAACTTTATTAACAAATAATTTTATAGACAGGATAAATGGTGATTCATGTTCAATCTGCTTTTCAAAAACTTGGTGTTCTCATGAGCATTGAAGGCTTTTTAAGAGATCTACTTTAAAGGTTTGAAGTACCATTAAACATGGACTTTCCTTCTCTGTGAAAGATGGATATCTCTGGCAAGTTTTGAAGAACATAGTTTCATTAGCCTCATCATACTCTACACACATGACCACCTTGTTTCCACTGTGATGGGAATGAATGTGCCCACTTGGTGTTACTTTTTTTTTTTGCTTGGATTTCATGTCCAGCTGGTCTATCAGCACTACAGTTTGTGTACATAATCAATATTTTCTTCACTTCAAGTGAAACCAAAGTTTAAACCTTTAAACCCTTAGGCAAATGACATTTTTTTTTTCGAAATTGGTAAATGCACACTCTATACCTGTGTATGATATACCATTTGAAAGCTACTGATCTGCCTATTTGAAAAATTGTCTCAGCATTTATGAAGAAAGTTTTAGCTTTGAGGGAAGAGACCCATGACAAGTACAGTACTACGCTTATGATACTTGACAGGTGCATTGCAGATATGTGTACTTTGATTTCCTGAGCAGGGAAATATTAATATTTTGATATTTGCCCGAGAATGGCCACCATGAAGCATCCAAATTTACCTGTTAATTTTCTTTCATTATGCTTTAAAAAAAAAAACATGAAAATGAGAATTTGTAGAAGGTTACTAGCCTGTTGGGCTCGAGGGACATTATTTTTGGTATCCCTGTTTTAAGCCACTCTTTAGAGTTTTTGTTTGCTGATTGTTCTTATGAAAACAAGTTCCCTCTTAGAGTTTTTCAGTCAAGACACAGAACTGCAGAGCTAAATGAAGTGCTGACTAAGTTGTGAATACGCTTTCTAATGGGTCTTACTTCAGTTGCCTGCTAATGTAACAGCTCTTACAAATAGGGCTAACTCCCCACAGTTTAGTTTACACTTTTCCTCCACATGTCAGTGAGTCTACAGCATTCATGTGTCATAAGATTTTATTCATAGCTTTAAAGGTTTAATGTGCAGTTCCCAAAAATATCCATACCTACCCCATGGAAGGTCATCAGAAATTTTTTGGGGGAGGGGGTCTTAAAAGTAAAAATTTTAGAAGCAAAGTATGGAATTTCCTGGGGGGATGGGGTTGCAAACAAAAAACCTTCTGTGGCAGTGGGGGGAGTATGGGTATTTTCTGGAACTAGGCAATGGAACATGGAGGTTCAGTAGTCAGTGCATCTCACTTAACATTGTGACATGTTCAATTCCAGGTCTCCATATATTTCTCATGGTACTTGTTTTGGAGACATTGTCTCTTTGATGATCATTTCCTGTATTCTCATAACCAGCTCTGCATGTTTGTTCATTTAGTGATACTGAAAGGAGATTAGAGACTGATCACTACTGGCATGCTTACTGGGGGTTAATAGTGATGCTTGTGGAGTTAAACCATGCTGAATTTTATTGCATTTCCAGGCTTATGATCAGCATCTGAACATGATCTTGAGCGAGGTTGAGGAGACTATTACAACTGTTGAAATAGATGAAGAGACATATGAAGAACTTTTCAAGGTAAGATGTGTTAATTTGAATTGAAACTTTCAACTGCCTAGTAAGCCCTTCAGTATATCCCAGCATTTCTTACTTTGCCTTTAATACCAGCAGCCAGTGTAAAATGTAGATGTAGACTAAAGCTTTTATAATGTTTGGGTTACTGTGCTTAACTTAAGCTTACTAATCTATGCATTGCATTCCTGATGAAAACATTTGGCTTGTCCAAGCTACAGGCATTAGCTTCAGGAAAGGGACTTTTAAAAAAAAGGCCGAATTGCATTATTAAAGCATCTTAAGTTGAATGGGAGTTTCTACTGTTGTTTCTGTTGTTTTCTGCAACATTCTCTGTGTTCCCAAAGGTTCTTCTGAACATTACTTTGAAATGAATGTGATGGTATATTTCAAGCCCGGTGAATGAATTGAGAATGATGTATTACTCCAGAAAGTGACACAGGCATACTCGGAAAAAAAGAAATCTGAGTGCTCCTGTCAGGAGTCGAACCTAAGACCTTCCGATTACTAGTTCGGATGCTCTACCACTGAACTACAGGAGACTCATGGGAGCCATTTATCTAGGTTCATGGGACAAACATCCTGTGTACTGCTAGGATTTGAATGTCGAACGTGTGGTATATGAAATGAATGTGATGGTATATTTCAAGCCTGGTGAATGAGTCAAACCTAAGACCTTCCGATTACTAGTTCGGATGCTCTATCAATGAGCTACAGGAGACTAATGGGAGCTAAGGCCATTAAACTAGGTTTTCCGAGTATGCCTGTGTCACTTTCCAGAATAATACATCATTCTCACTAATTACTTTATTGGATCACTTGGGTGAAGGTTGTTTACTCAGAATAGAGAGCACATAGAGAACCTGAGAAATACCTCGGAGTTTAGGGAATTACTGCAGAAACTGCCACTTACCTTAAGTAATGTTTAAGAAACGAGCAGGGTTTGAAACCCGATAAAACACACGCTGCGAGTTTTTTGAAGGGCTTGAAAAACATTCCGCGAAAAGCGTGTGTCAATAGAGTTCATAACAATTATGCTTTTGTGAAAACTGGAAATTAGCATACAAGAAAAAACACCTCCTTCTAATGAGGAGTGTTTTATCAACTGATAAAACACTGCATACTGATAAGGAGGAGGTTGATCGATATAAAATCACTGCACGTGATGTATTATCGATCATTTGATAGGTCAATGGTCTTATGAATTATTAATGCATTTCTTAAGATGCTTTATGCAATTGGGGCAGTTCATAATGCTGAATAATAACTACACATTTCTGTAATTTTTTCCCAACAGACAACAAAAAGGAACATCCCGATGCTGTTTGTGAGAGGCGATGGGGTGATTTTAGTGTCTCCGCCCCTGCGTGTTGGATTATGAAAACCAAAAGGAAGAGAACTTTTGAGTATATAGGCACTGATGTAGAAATACCAGTGGCCCAAAAAATGTAACATCATGGTGCCTCCTCTTGACAGTGAAGAACCATGAAAAGCTCTGCTGGAAAACAGCTCTCCAAAGTTATCTTTGTTTTTGAAACTGCCATATAGCCTTTTCACAAGAAGACAAGTAAAAGTTGAAAGTGTAAAATGAGGGAGTTGTGTTCATATAATCTCATGGAAGGCTTTGCATTTTGACTGTTGTAAACGTTTTCTGACATACTGCTTTAGCTGTCTTCGTGTACTATGCTGCTTCACAAATCTGGAAATAAATTTCCTTTTTTTCTCATAGCTCTTTCAATTTATTGCTTTCACATAACAGGTTGGTCTTCAAACTTTTTTTACGGTTGCTCAAAGCAGGGTAAACTTACCCCTGGATTGGTTTCAGGTTTTTTATGTCTGGTTTGTCACTCTGCCATGTTTAATAGTTCCTAAAAATTCTACTTGCCAGGTACATTTTGACTTTTGTTGAAATATACATTTGTTTGTTTTGACTTGGTTGCTACATGTATCAAATAGGAACGTAAAATTACTATCAGTAATGATTGAATGTTTGGTTTGATCAAATTGACCACTGTAAAGAGATACAAAAGCTGACTTTTTGAGTGCTAGCCATTGCTAAGAGTAATTTAAAGTAATTTTTGCTAATTGTTAGCAGTGGAAATGCTTTTTGTGGCTACCGCCTTTCAAGCAAGTAGACACTATGTCATAACGCGGGTAAGTCCGTAGGGTGACCAATTTTCGGATTGTGTTCGGAACTGTTCGGAATCAGAAAACCAACAGATCGGTTTTCTCTCGGTTATATACGACCAATAGGAACATATCAGTTTTGTTATAAAGTGGAGCACCTCGCGGATTGATCCTCAATTTTCAACACATGTTGTTTTCGTTTTACAGTTTTAGAAGATACGTCCCTGTGAAACTCAGAATGGAAAGAAAAGGACATGGAGGTCTTAAAAGCGACGAAAATCCTCGTCGCGTTCGGATTTGAAAAAATCTAAATTCGCCCAAAAACTGAATCTTAACCTTGGCCCTGAAATGGATTTTACAACACCTGGAAAACGCACAATACGCTAATTTTTGTTTTGTTTCAAACGTTGATATCCTTTTTAACAGCAGTGCAAGTGATCTGAACATTTGAGCCGAAATTCTTTAACTTCTGTAATTTGCCTCGCAAAGCCGTCCGAGCGATCCCTTTGAAGATGAACTCTCTGCGTGTTCGGACGCACGCAATAAAATCGCAAGTTGTTTAACTTCTAAAAGCATATGTCTTGTTTATTTGAATAAAAGTTTTGGCTGGAGAAGCTTTTATCGATTATTCTGTTTTTGGTAATTCATATTTACGTTTGAGGAAGCGACGTGTAAACATCTAAAGCCACTTGAAATTTGATATAAGCTTGCGCGGCCAATTTTAGCAATTGACGTTTTAAACAAATATTATTATGTAACAATTTTAGAACTGAAGTCATTCTAAATTTTGTTGATTAGTTTTTTCTTTCCAGATCGGTCGTTGTATTTCCTTGTGAAGTAAAGAATCAAATCTAGTTCACATGTTGCTTTTCAAGTCATAGTTGTTGCGTTTTCCTTTTAAAGTTCAGGACAGTTATTAAATGAAGTTCCTTTCCAGTACGTTAAACAATGGCCGGAAGTAAGGAAAAATGGTGCTTACTTTTTATTTCTGTTCAAACAGTAAACATTTTAATCAAATTTAATTATAGAGAAGTCGAGTGAAAACGGAACAATATTGCTATTATAAGTTAGAACGTAACATGACATGAAACAAAACATAGCAGAGTGGCAGGAGAAGACAGCTGACTGTGCGAACTTTGGGGGTTTCAAAAAGAACGACGTCGAGCTTCTCCCACAGAGCTCATGCTTTTCGACTTGCTGATGCTTCTCAACTAATCTGTTACAATTGATTATCCTTGAAAATTTTCTAACGCTGGATTTGAAACAAACATGGTTCGAGTTTCCGAGGGTAAAACTGTATAGAAAATGACCTGAAGGGAAAGGAAAATTGGTTCGAGTTAGCTGGAGGTTCGAGTTATCAAGGGTTCGAGTTACCGAGGGTAAAATTACAGTAAATGACGGAAATCCAGGGAAAATCGAGTTTGGTTCGAGTTATCGGGAGCCGAGGCTGTATTTATGTTGAAATGACAATTTCATATCAGAGTTGGGCTCCTTGTTAAGTTATTCTATTTTACTGCCGTCCCTGCATTTCCATCACAGCCGCAGTAGCCACATGCACCTACTGGGTACCTATTTTTAACAAGAGAGAAAAAGGGACCTTCAGTTTTAATCCCTGGCTACATTAACATCTACATTACTAGGTTTTGAACAAAACAGGCCCTAGGAACTTGTATTTATGAATTACTAGAAACAAGGTGGTTGTACGAGATGGACAAGTCTTATTAGCTAAAGACTAATGGTGTCAAAATATAACGAGACCATGACAATTAACAAACGTTATGGCAGATCCTGCTATGAATATTACATACACCCTTACTATTTGAATTGGCAAAGGGCTGCAAATATTCCCCCCCCCCCCCCTAAATAATTTAAATGAAGCAGACTTTTGATGTAACAGACGCCTCTATTGTTCCACCAGCCCCCAGTTGTTCAAAGAGTGGATAACTTTATCCAGCTTGGATAAATTGCTATCCAGCTGATAAAATGGATTCGATGGAGTACAGTTTATCCACTGGATAAAGTTATCCACTCTTTGAACAGCCGTGGGGCCTGATTTATAAAATAAATCAATGATACTGAACACTTTCGGCACTGATTGGAGTACAATAAGTCCTCATGGCTCCAGCCCTTCCTGTTCATGAGAGGAATATTAGCTTGGTCTCATAGTTTATGCTTCCTTAAAACTTATGACACCAATGTGTGGAATCAAGAAGAAAAACAATAGCTCCAATAGTTGGTATCAGTTTCTGGTGACAAACCGACTTTGGCAAAAACAGCGTTAAGGTGGAAACACGATCCTTGACACATACATGTATACCATAACTTTGCTGTGGTCATACATAGATTGCACTCTACAGCTGGGAAGCGGTGTGGCTTCAAGTAGTTGAAGTGGTGTGGACTTTCCGTCTCTGATCACTAAGTGGATTTGTTTCAGGGTACTCCCCTGGCCAACGAAAATAGCCAGCTGCTTTGCCTCCTGCCAGGCGGGATTCTTAATTTGTTTTGTCTATTTGCAATAGTATTTCGTTTCTATCATAAAGGCATTATCCCTGAAAAGCCCCTCTTGGGGAAACGATAATTAAGTATAATTATTATCATAGATTTATTTTTTGAACTTACATAATGACAAAAAAAACTCCATACTCAACGTAAAGTTCACATCGCTACAATGCCCTCCAATACTTGCGTTAAAGGTTCATCAATCTATTCAGTGACGGTAGGTAACTTGGCCACCTTAAAGAGTTTCGAGTGCTGACCTTTCGAGCGTTATCCCTTCGTCAGAGCGAATCGATTCGCTCTGACGAAGGGATAACGCTTAAAGCGTCAGCACTCGAATCCTTTTACGGTGGCCAATTTACCTTTAGTTATCAACTCTGTTGATAAACCAGACATTCATTTCTACTCCTCACCGACCCAGCGCCGCAAGTTTCTTTAGAAAGTAACCCCTTTATTGTGTTTGCGGTTGTGTCCCCAAAATAGTATGGGATTTTCCCACGCTATAAGGCATTGACACGCGCAAACTGTGAACCGTGAGATAAGCGTTTGCTTCTTTGTCACTTGTTAAACCGATGAAGGCCGAAGATTTTCGGCCGAAACGTCTGGCTAAGTTTTTTTGATAAACGTTTTGTTTTTAACGTTTTTTAGGAGTCAGAGTCATACACATTTTAGATTACAATAAAGTTTCTACTCCATTCTATTCTATTCTATTCTATTCTATACGTGTAGCGTCAGTAAACACTATGACATCGTAAAGAAACTGTTAACCCCAACCTAACCATCTGGGCCCAGTTGCTCGAAGCATGGTTAGCACTAACCCGGGTTAAATACCATGACAACCTATAGGTTTTAATACCTCTTAACCAATGGTTTGCGCTAACCATGCTTCGAGCAACTGGGCCCTGGACGCTGCGATGATTGGATAGCACAACAACATAAACAACTTTATTTCAGTATTTTCATCTCTATATATGGTATTACTACTTACAATAATAAAAGAAAAAGAAAAACTAATATTAGTGAGGTAACAATAGTAAGAAAATTTGTTAGAAACATTTGTTAAAATTAAGAGCAAATTTTGTTCTTTCTTTCTTTCTATTTCTCAGAAAATAAAAGCAGTTAGTCTGCTGATATAAGGATTGGCATTTTTGAAAAGAAATGCAATGTTCGTGAAAATTAAATTTTGCAAATAATATATTACGTACAAAACAAATCGAAATCTTTATTATTTTTCATCAGTAAGTGCACATTAAATATATAAATACAGAGAAATGCAACTTCTTTTACTAAATTTACTTGACCGCGGGTAGCGAAAGCTAATCAAAGCGGGCAGAGTAAAAAGAGAAGATATAAATAAGAGAGTAGAATATACTAAGAGAATTACGTTCATTGATTTTGTGAAAAACAGCTATTGATGTACATTGTAACTTGATAGCGAGTGTTCTTGAAAAGCTTTCTCTGGCTTGTGGGAGTTCTCCACAATATCTACGTTTAGTTGTGGTACAAAAAACTAGCCTAAATACCATTAGATTCATTTCTGTACAATAGTTGCGTAAATAAAATGTGGAGGCTGCACTGAGACTTAACAAAATTCTTTTGAATTATGTTTTTCTATGTAGTGGTTTAGTTGCTTTAAGGTTGCCCTCAGAGCAAAACTATTCTTGTGGGAGAGCTCTCCAACTATTATTGGGGAGCAGGGATGGCACATGAGAGCACTCGCCTCCCACCAATGTGGCCCGGGTTCGAGACCGGACTCGACGTCATATGTGGATTGAGTTTGTTGTTGGTTCTTGTCCTTGCTCCGAGGGTTTTTCTCTGTTTACTCCGGTTTTCCTCCCTCCACAAAAAATCCAACATTTTCAAATTCCAATTCGATCTGGAAACAGTGGAGAGAAGAGCCATTCCATGGATTCCACTGAAATTCCAATTTTTATTTTATTCTTGTAACTTGGATCATTCTTGCAGCTCAACTAGGCGTTGAAGCCAAGGTGGACAAGTATAATGACTTGAGGAAGAACACATGCTCCCCTTTAGGGCCATTTTAAAAGGCTTGATCTTGGGAGAGGAGGGTTGCTCAAGTTTGAAACGTCCTCACTTGTATCTTAGTCTGGTTTCACTGAAATGACAACAAACATGTGACTTTATTTATGGACAGAAGACAAATTCTTGCAGTAAATGATCCATAATGTACCATACTGTTCGCAAAGAAATGTTTTTGAGTTTCATATTAAATATTTTGTTGATTTTACTAGGATATCACTCGTTGCAGGATTTTTGCTTTTCCGCCATTGCAAAAGCTTTCAAAGAAATTGCAACAAACAGCTTCTGAATTACTAAAGAACGTTTGCAAAAAAAAAAAAAAAAAAAATCAGCTAAGTTTACGAATATGTCAGCGATTCAATCAGATGAAAACAGCTTCCTGAACTCTCCGACAGCACTTGAAAAAAAGTTGGGCCAACGATTTCAAAGTGCTTCTCATTAATGCGTTGGCAACAACTGTATAAATTTACAATATTATTACAATAGCACATAAGTTACATTAACACTTTAAGCCCTTCCAGTGATCAGCACCAAATTTCTCCTTGTAATATCAATGCTCATTCAACCCCTGAAGTAATGAGAATTAAGGATATGATCTCACAAGGTGAATTTTCTTGACATTCTAATAATTTCTCCCCAGTTCTTTTATAAGAAAAGAATGGGGACAAAATAGGAGCATTTGTCTTGGATATTAAGGGTTAAAGAGTTAAAGCAAGAAAGTGGCTGGAAAAGGGAAAAGAACTTTTGTCCCACTTGATACCAACTCGGAAGATAAAAAATACTAATGACTCTGGTGATACAACATAGCGCTATCATCCTGGCCTTCCAATTGTCTTTGTCACTGAATAAGAAAAAACAGCAAGCCCAATCTTATGTCAGCTGCAAATTCTTTCAATCACCTGAAATGCTGACTCCATTTTAAATCTCATAATGGTCCCTGAGGTAGTCTAGAACTGCTACTGTGCTTTTCAGTTCACTAAACACTCTTCTGTCTAAAGGAAGAAAGCAAATCAAGAACTGCAATAAAGTCGAACCTGTATTAAGCGGTCACGAGTTAAGCGGTCAGTTGTCAAAGTCCCGAAAAGTACGTCCCTTAATTACTATAATTTCGACCTCTATTAAATGGTCACCTCCATTAAGCGGTCACGGTCACCCTTAACTAAGTCCCAACCAGCTGTTTCTATTGTCTTGACCTGTTTTAAACGGTCACTTTGAAAAAGAAAACCACTCAAATGTGGTAACAAATAGCGTACCAGGCAATTGAATTTCTAACGACCTACAATGTTGACCGTAGGATCTTGGCGTTAATGTTTCATTAGCCCATTTCTATACTTAGTCTATGTTCTCCTTTGTCATACCATTTTATTACAGCAGTTTCTAAACCAAGTGGGTGAGTTTGTGAGCGCTTTTGTGCATAAACTGTACACTAAGTTATCAAATGTTATATAAAATGTCGTTTCTATTGTGTTTGACGTGTATTCTGTGCAACCTACATAAAGCGGTCACTTAGTAGCCTGCGTTGCAGCCGGACTTGTCACTCAAGACCTATAGAGAACTCGACTACATCAGGGATTGTATAGACTGTCTGCGACGCAGGCTATCACTTAGCCATTCCCTGAAGGTGACCGCTGAATACTTTACTATCTCTTTCCTAATATTAATTTTATGGATAGACTGGCTTTCTCTAAAGAAATAATAGCTAATCGCTGTACAATTAACCCAGTTTTGGAGTAGGGTGCTCTGTGAAAAAAGAAAAAAGTAAAGAAAAAGTTGAAAAGTGTTTCCTCACACCTCAACTGCAAATCTCACCTGCTTTGCTTGTTACTTTTTCCAACATGAAAATCAAATGATGATGAAAGTTAGTAAATGGGGTGCCATGAGACAGAGCAATATTAACCTGCAAAAACAAACAGTTTTAACGCAATGGACACAATTTAGGATACAAAACTGTGGAAAATAAAACGTTATGGTGTTGTTAGTGAAACAATAAGCAACCTTCTTTCTCTAAGACTTCTCACTAGAAAACTAGCACAGTAGAACCCTGCTTTACAGACACCTGCTTAATATGGACACCTGCTTAACACAGACACCCACTTAATATGGACACCTGTTTAACACAGACAACTACTTAACAGACACCCGCTTAATATGGGCTCCTGCTTAACAAAGACACCCACTTAGTATGGACACCGACTTAACACAGACACCCACTTAATATGGACACCTGCTTTACAGACACCCGCTTAATATGGACATGTGCTTAACACAGACACCTGCTTAACACGGACTCCTGCTTAACCCAGACACTCGCTTAATAGGGACACCTGCTTTACAGACACCCGCTTAATATGGAGACCTGCTTATTACAGACTGTTGTGTTTGTCATGATGAAAAGTTTAATTTATATTTTATCTTATGTTGGCCTATCTAGCGAGTCTATTCAAAACCATTACAAATATTAATTTAGTTTCTAATAGAATTCTGTAAAAAAGTTAAACTAGATATTGAATTTAACAGTTTGTTAACTTTTGGCAATGTTCACACAATCACCTGGGCGCGTGTCAACGTCGGTTGGGACTGGGTCTGAAAGGTGCCAGGAAGGTAGGTCAATCTGTACATACATGTACAGTACATACCCAGTCAGCCACACACTGTAGTGGAGTGCTGTCATATCCTGCATACATGGCTGGATTGCTTAAAATCCCTCTAGCAGCCATTACACCTGAAGTAAGAATATTAATGTAAATGGACCAAGTGAATTATTCAATCAATCAACTTTAATCTTTATTGAGGAAGCCGACAGCATGTAAAGTGGTAAATACAGTAGGGTCCTCAAGGTCCTCAAGAAGAAAAATTACAAAATAAAAGAAAAAAAAAGTTCAATGAGTAGCAAATACACTCGATTGCAAAAACGTTGACACCTAAAAAGCATAAACAGTGAACGATGAGACCCAATGGCTTTATGGGTATAAGTGTACTAAATCTATTTGCATAATTCTCTATTCTCGTGTGACAGTTGATGACCAAAATTAGTTGCACATGGTGAAAGATGGAAACTGTCAAAGCTTTCCTTAAACTAAGTTTGCAAACAAGGGCCAATTTGAGTGATATACAATTCACGATTTGCTTCAGTTCAAACCTCAGTTCAAATCAGTCAATGAACTTAAGCAATATTTGGTAGAAAATTATTCGGAAGAATTAAGTCAGCACTGTATTTTTTATTGTAAAGAATGAGAATGGTAAATTATTGATTATGGAAATGAGTTTATTGTTTAAACACTACCTACAAATCCGTTGGGTCTCATCATTCACGGTTTATGCTTTTTAGCTGTCAACGTTTTTGCAATTGAGTATATAGAGAAAACAAATGAATGTAAATATATGAAACAAATAAAAATAAATTTAAGATAGAAAGTGTACCAAAGTACTGTGGTACACTTTCTATCTTAAATTTATATTAATTTATATTTCGCTCCGCATGTTTTTGCATCGAGCACTCCAGCGACTGAGTGAAGCCATCATTGTATTGTTTCTTTGTTTATATGAAACATATATATTTTCGAACTGCGGATGAAAGATCAAATAGAAGAAAGATCATTGCAGTTAGTACGCAACTTATGCAGTTGCAAAAAGAAAGCCTGAAAAAAATTCATGCTTCAACGGGATAACATAGCGAAAAAGAGTAAATGAAGAAAAGCAGAAAAAAATAGAACAAAAAATATTGCAAGCTAAAAAATTGCGCTAAAAGTAGGAACTATGAATTAAAATTTGGCTTTGGACAAGCCATGGTTAAATGCCGCTGAGGAGGGCATTTGTCTCAGGGAAATGTCCAAAGAGTTCCAAACATCAACAGCAAAGTTTAGTGTAGTCCAATGTCACCACCTTCTTGAGGCAAATGATTTACAGATATTTTGCTTTAATCTGGTATTGTAACATTTGATGAAAACTGCTATTGAATCTGTATATTAACCCTTTAACCACTAATATCATATCAAAGAACAAATTCTCCTATCCTGTCCACATACTTTTCTTATAAAATTACTGGGGAGGAGTTATTGAAATATCAAAAAAATTCACCTCGAGTGATCAATTCCTTAATTCTCATGACCCCAGGGGTTGAATAAGCATTGATGTTATGAGGAGAAATTTGATGCTGATCACTGTCAGGGCTTAAAGGATAAATATATCCCAGAGAGTCAACGGTTGTCAAAGGGTTAATGAAAAGGCAAGGCCTAACAAAGGAGCAAAAAGATGCAAGTTTCTCATTTGTGTCAACTTTTGACTCAGTCTGTAAGGACTTGTACATACTGCCGATGACTTGCTTTCAGTAAATTTTGTTCAAGTATTGAGTTCAAATAATTATTGGAATGACTCGCATTCTAATCATGATCATTTGGCTACTCAAAATAAGTCAACATAGGTTGGTAACTTATGAACAACTTGAGCTTTGAGTCTAGTACATGTACCCCTGAGAAGGACGCTGTTTCTTATGATATTCACTGATGTTTCTACAACTTTGAATGTCATTACCCTTTGCAGAGTTAAGTGAACTGCATTTTATGCAAATTACTATATTTATTTAATCCGAGTGACTTTTACTCCTTGCCATAAATCTCTGTTTTGATACATCCTTTCAATAACTCAAAATAATTATTCTTAAATAACTACCATTGACTCCTGTTACTTCATGAACATTTCTGACATCTGATTCGGACTTGATATCACCATTAGCCACAACAGGGATGGACAAACTTTCCTTAATCTGAAATTATGAAACGGCACACTATTAACAAAGGGATCTTATGAAGGACAAAGAGTGCAATGTACCCTGTTCCAGGCTCTTGGTGTAGCTGTTCCTTCACGTCTCCTGTGGTACACCGAGAGCCTATAACAGGCTATAACAGGCTAAAAAAAGAGCCAAAAAATGCACATACAGTAGTAAGTCCTTTCTACACTCAACCCTTCATATATCTTATCATGCGCTACTTAAGTCTACATGAAAGAATAAATAAATAATTAAATAAATAAATAAATAAATAAATAACATCACTCTTCCCAAACAAATAATTATATAAATTTGAAGTTCCAAAAAAAAAAATCCAAATTTTAAATTCATTCCCTTTATAAAGGACTCTATTGGATACAATAATTATTGACAGTGGTGACCTTTAGATTTGACTATGACCACAAGATTGAGTACAATAACGACTTTTCAAATCTAGTTTGCATGGTTTAGATAATTGCTTGTCACACCAATCTTGTTTCTAGCATCTCCTTATCTGCTGGTAAACAACGGGAAGGAGCAAGAGTTCTGGGGAAGTGACAGATTTGAAATAATATTTTGAAAGTTGTACTTGTACTCAATCTTGTACTCATACTCTGATCTGAAGCTCTGTAGAAATTTGTTCAGTACCAGTTTAATAGAGTCCCAGTCTGCTGGTTCACCTCTCTGTTTAATGGTTCTTCCATGAACTGTTATCCATGCAACACCAGACTTTTCTGCTTGCTTACAAAGTTCTACTGTTTTTCTAAGAAAATAGTGATTAGAATTAGAAAGAGAAAAAGTACAATACTCATTGATATTAACTAAACACATCTCCTAACAAACAGGGGAGCGCGATCGAGAAAAATGAAAATCAGATTGAGTATCAAGACATTTTAGCAACCTAAAATTCACTTTTGCCTAATTTCCATAAGTGAGTGAGAGAGTAGGCAATAATAATAATTATTATAATTATAATTTATGTTTCATAATTATAATATTATTTATTGGGGAATAAGGCCCTAAGTGACTTTTGATGTAAGGTCAAATTCTCCTTTTGTGTCAGAAACAAATACAAGGCAATTTGGAAGGAGAATCTAACAATTTATCAGAAGTCACTAAGAGCATTTTTCCAGGCACCCTTTATTTGTTATAAATGTCAACATGTTCACCCCCTCCCACCATCCCCTCCCCCAAGCCAAACAAAAAAAAAACTATAAGAGTGGGCAAATTATTCATTAATTTGAACAACTACTTGTGTGCAGATTAATAGATACATGTAGGGTACAATTTTAACGTACACATACAGTATTATAGAGGTTTCTGAGGTGTTATGACCTTCAGCTAAAGTTTTAAGACATCTTGAAGACTTCTGAAAATATCCCAATGCCAAAATAGCCCTAACTTCCAAATTTTTGTGGCAACGTAGAAAATCAGCCCAACAAATTAATTTTTTCTTTAGGAGCAATTTTACTGACTACAACTTTAGCCAACAAGTTTAGTAACTATTGGAAACTTTTGGGTTGCCAGGACCAAAAGTTTTGTTGCTATGGTTCCTAAAATGGTTGCGATTTGGAGGTTTGAAAATAAAAGTTATCAATAAGTAATTAACCTGATATTTTCGTGAATTCTGATCTTTATGGACACTGGAAACCCAGGAACACGACTCACAGTCTGTCTTACAATGTCCTTAATTAATTCTGGGTTATTGATTAACTTTGCACCATATCCCTCCTGCATGGCCCACCTAAAGGGTAAAAAAGAAATGAAAAATGTCTCAGGGATTGGCAGGTCTTTCATAATGAAAACTTCACAGTTGTTGGATTAATAATATTTTTTATTATAAAGCAAGATAAGCTATTCACCTTTGAGGACAGCCACAATTGAGATCAACACCATCAACAAACCTGGTAGAAAAAGGTAACACTTTTCTTATGAACATTTAAAATATTGATGGCCTGGAGGATAACTGCCTTTTAATATGTATGCCATAATTTAAGGTCATTTTCTCTTATTTTTAACTCGTGAATGCGCGTAGCGCAATGAACGAGTTATAGCGATAGTTGACTGTGGACTTGGCTGGTTAGTTGGTCGGTCGGTCGGTCGGTCGGTTTTGTCGTTAACTTTCGGGCGTGCGCAGTGAATGAGTTTTAAATTCAATTAGTGGAAAAAAACACGCAAACATTTGTTGTTCACGGCGCATCAGGAAATTCTTATTCAATATGTAGAGAATAATTTGACGATCATTTAGTGCAAGAATGGAGATTTTTCGTTCAATCTGAGCAAAGTTACAAGTTTTTTCAGTTTTTCAGAAAGTCCGGGGTCGTAAACTCAATTAGTGAAAAAAAAAAAAACGTGAAAATTTTTTTCACGACGCGTCAGGATTCTCTCATTCGTTCTGTAGAGAATAATTTGACAATCATTTTAGTGTAAGAATGGAGATTTTTCGTTGAATCTGAGCAAAGTTATAGGTTTTTTTCGTTTTTTTCTAGAGTGCGGTTTCTTTTAAGAATTAAAAATAATTTAATTTAGAAATAATTTAATTAAAAAATAATTTAATTTGTCAGTTTTCACGAGAAAGCGGAACGTGCCATGTCACGCATCATTGACGTCGTAAACAAAATTATGCAAATTTCTGGTGAAATGAACACTTTAAGATCTTGTCAGCTTTTATAGAGGTTTCAAAGGGAAAAAATGTTTCATTTTCGAAATTTACAACTGGTAATTTATGGGAAAGCAAAAGGACGCGGTCGATAAATAATTCTTATTTAGCAAGAGCTTGTCATAGTTCATTATTTTTACTTGAGGATTGCGTGGACTGAACTCCAAAGGAAAAATATCACGCATTTATGTCGGGCATGAAATGTAATGCGATACTTTGTTGAACAGATTTCCCTTTGTGAGATCGGCCTTGCCCTACAGTAATTTTGTAATTTTAATTCCCAAAAAAACTTCACTTGCCCATCGGGCAAGTGATGGTTAGAATCCACTAGCCCGATCGCGAAATCCAGTAGCCCCGGACTATCGGACACGAATTTGCATGACGTAGCTGCACATGGCGTGCTTCTATGAACTTTGAATAAAAAAACACATGATTGTTTTTAATCGGCGCATCAGAATAATCTTATTCAATCTGTAGAGAATAATTTGACAATCATTTTTATAGTACAAGAATGGTTATTTTTCATTACATAATCGGGCAAAGATATAATTTCTTTTAGCTTTCGAGGAAGTTTCCTTAGCCGTCTAAATTTCAATTACTATGTGTCATCTGCATTCACGAGTTGGCTCACAGGAGCCTTTGATTTCCTTATGACATACAATTAAGAAAAATGTATCAAGTTAAAATTTAGGCAAAAGATTGCATAGATTTAAGGCATGCTGCCCTAATTTGTCTTTGTTCACAAGGAATACTTATTTTATTATCTTTTCTGTTTTTAAATTTAAATAAACAACATTTTACTGAATACACAATAGTACTGGCAGTTGTAAACTTGCCTTTTGCAAAAACCTCTTTGTGAAAGTGACAAATGAAATTAAACAAGATCGAGGCACATACATGTACATGTACATATACAGGGAAATGATCAAAGCACATGCCTGCTGGCTCACACACAAGTCAGTTTTATGCTCCCATGCAACTCAATTTGTTAAATCATAAACCAATCCCTGGTAGAAATCCTTCACAGTCTTAAATTTACGTTGATGTTATAGGGTTCTTACTGTTTAATATGTCAAATTAAAATGGATGGCATACATAAACTTACGGGGCAACAAGTTCCGCTGCATCTGCGAAATCTTTTGAGTTGCTTGCAGCAAACTGAACAACCAAAGGACGATCACCTACACAAAACAAGGAGATCACAAAGAATGTGTTGACTGTTATCATGGAAATGTACAGATAATTTCAAACTGTTTGTATTGCATAAAATAAAAAATCAAATTGAAGGTGTTTGTCTTGGATCATGGTAGGCTTAGTCAAGCCAATAGTGAATACAGATTGAGCCAACCTTAGGAAATGATTGTGCAGTTCCAGAAAAAAATCCATACCCACCCACGGAGGGTCATTGGAAATTCCTAGGGGGAGGGGGGTCATAAAAGTCAAAATTTAAGAAGCAAAGTATGAAGTTAAACTGGAATTTCCTAGGGGGAGCAGGGTGCAAAACAAAAGACCTTCCATGGGGGGAGTACCGGTATGTATATTTTCTGGAACTGCACATTGTAAATGTATGCTGCACAAAATTGATGGCTATCTTATTGAGCTTTATAAGCATTTGAAAAAATAATTACTGGTAATTCAATCTACAGTTCACCTGAGTTGGTATTAAATTCCATATCCCTGGCTTTAACAGACTTCACAAATGAGTCAGATACTATCATTGGAGTGTATACCAAATCACATCCATACCTGTGTTGATTAAATTAATACAATAACAGTGGTTGTGAATCATTAATAGAAATATGCAAAAACACTACCAATAAACAAAAGACTTAATATTGCCATGCAATAAAAGGGATTGTACTGTACATGTACTATGAGCAGCCTAAATCATAGTAAGAGAACTTTAAAAAAACAAGGGACTGTTAGCAGTATTGACATTTGGTTAATGTCAAGGTGGTAAATGTGTTAATTTTATCTACATAGCAAAAAAAATGTTCAGTTATTTGTCATTATGACAATGTTATGACAGACAGATCTTGTGGTGGCTGTGATGGCTCTTAAGTTAGCACTCTATATATTATAGCTGTTGAGTACCAGAAAGGGATTGGTTCCCATGCCCCCCAAGGGAGGGGGACAGGGTACAGCACTTGAGAAGGACAATGGGCCTTTTGCACTAACTGGTCACATGGTACAAAATCCACCATACTGGATGGCAAAAGAATGTAGCAGTTTCAAAAACAAAGGAATTCCAACCTGTCAAGCTTGACTTTCCTTTGTTCTCATTGTCTCAGGCCGGTGCCACGCATTTTTGCCATCCAGTATGGCGGATTTTTACCATGTGACCAGTTAGTGCAAGAGGCCCATTTTATTTTATAACTGACCTATAATGGTTTAGCTTTAGTTTGCTTTTTATTGTTTTAGCTCAGCTTTGCCATATTTTTTGGGTGTGGCCTTTTATTCCTTCTGGGAACATTACCCCAAAGCAGGAGTGTGAACTCTCCCGGAAAATCTGGGAGTCTCCAGATTTTGAACCGTATCTCCCAGTCTCCAGATTTATGTCTGTAATCTCCAGATTTTGAGCCGTATCTCCCGGTCTCCAGATTGCTCCATATTTATGTCAGTAGTCTCCCAGATAATTGACGATTTGTCGTACACTTGACTTACTGACAGGAAAATCTGAAATGTGGAGTGTTGTTTCTGGTACTGTTTAATTTCCTCCCCCCGTAAATTTGGGCTTGATGCGACGCCTCTGTAAGGTGCTTTGATATTGCTGGATGGGGAGGTCATATTCTCCTTATTTGAAGACGTGTGAGGTTGACAGCCCGGCAATGTTTCATCCACTGCTTTACACTTTGTTTTGTGATAAAATTCAAATCTTGCCCATAATGATGGGTTTCTTCTCCAAACGAAGCACAAAGCAGCAGGTAAAACCTTGGCGCAATGTTTCCTGAAGGAATCAAAGGCTTCATGTAAAACAGTAACCGCTGCTTCATTCTGAGTATGCAACATTGTCATTCTTTATTTTTTCCATAAAGTTTTCTTCCTCTGCACATGAAGAATTACCATGTGAGGAATAGAAATAGAAATTAGCAATTCTGTACTGACATAGCCTTCTATCCCCAATCTGCCATCTTCAGCAGTACTGTACACTACCCGAAGTGAAATTTTGACGTTCTTATATGCCTCAAAAGTAGGGAAGTAAAATTGATAAGAAATTTTTTTCTGATTTTCAGATGAACAACATGAAGATTTCATCAAGCAAATAAAAAAAATTCTTCCATATACACTTTAAACTTTTGTTTATACTATTTTATTCTTACTTATAATTATTATTTTTTAATAATTACCTTCTTACTAGGGTCCTGAAGGGAAGCCTGCAATGTACCAAAAATAACTCAGTTAATAAAAGCTTACGAGTACAGTACCGCATGAATCCATATGTACATCAGCCGCGGGTTTCATGAGGTGGACGCAAGGGCAGTGCACACATTTTGCCCTTGCGTCCAGCTCGAGAGGAACGAACGAAGCACGAGACGAAACCGAGACGAAACCTAGAGAATCACGCGTTCTTCAATGGCTGCGTCTTCGTGCTCTTAATTGCCTTTGTTTGCCCTTTGTTTGCGTTTCATTGTTAGATATCATTTACACAAGAGATTTTCACGGAAACCACAGCCACCTCTCACGATCTCATCGATGCATCGCTCACGGCTTAAGCTACTGTCACTCGAGATCAAAGCATACGTCAATACGAAGGACTTTGAAGTTAAAATTCGACTTTTTCACATATAACTTATTATTTATCCCTCAGTAAATCTGCTATCAAAGTATCCGTGCAGAACTCAAAATTTTTCAAACCAATTGATCGAAAATGGCGAATGAAACGTTGCCACTGTTGTCACGCTTCGATTAATTTTGTTCGCAATTTGCATTCCTAATGTTTTTGTTTGTTTTCCACAAATATTTTTCTTCTTTTGCATAACGAATGAAACTTTTTTTTTGTTTGCCGAGAGTCAAATAGCATTCGTGCAGTATTCAAGCATAATTATTTCCCTTATCGTTAGCAAAACTACAAACGAACAGCTGTGACGGCATGGCCTGCTGCAATTGAAAAGGTTCAATGCGAGTGTAAAAACGTCCATTTGTTCATACTAGAAAAAACGTCCATTTGTTCATACTAGAAAAGTACACACAGAAATATTTTTTTCGGCCGCTTAGATAAGTAAATACACAAAAGCATGGATTAGAAGCAAATTACAACATTGCTTGCACCGTGCAAAAGCCAACAAGATGACGCTTACTTTTCGAAACTGACATAAAGCGCATCGCATTAACGTAAATAATAAACCATTGATAATTTATTTTTGAAAGAGAGGAAGGACATTTCTTTATCTAAAGGTAATGAATTCCTTTAAATTTTGATTTAACTTGAAACATTTCGAGAAGAACTTGAGGAAGTCACCATTAAATTATATTACGGGTAACGCATGTTGCGCGAGTCATGTAACATTCATCAGAGGAAAGCAAATCGCGCGCTCGATCTGTTTCCTGGATCTGTGTACGGAAATCCATTTGAATTTAAACGGCTAGAGAAAATGCACGGATGGCTTGTGTACGTTGAATTACGGGATGGTGAAAATCCATGTACCTAAAGCAGTCCAAGATTAGTCTCCTATGCGACGATTCCAAAGACCGGCTGCATTTCAAGGCGGCGTTTCATGCTTCATGCAGTTTACTTAAGAAAAAAATCTATTCAACGGAAAACAATAAACTCACAATAGGCTATAAGATGCTATTGTGTTTGGGCCTCGTCCTTTTGACTGCGGGAAATATTCAACCTAGGTTTCGTCTCATGAACCTGCACGGTTTCGTCCCGTGAACCGCGCGGGCTTTCACGCGTTCTGCCCTTGCGGTTCATGTGTGCCAATGTGCATATGGACTCAGGCGGTACTGTACATGTACGACTTATTTTTCAGCAAAATGACATCATTTTCTTTTTGCACCCTGAGGCACTTTCTTTCAACCTAAAATCTTTTGCCCCAGGTAGTATGCCCTGATTGCCCTCTTATAATTGAATCATTTTGTTACCAGATGAATAGTACATGTAGCTGATGGGATAAAGGAGGTTAGTTTCTCAAGAAACTATGGTACTGCATCAGTGGGGGAGTGACAATGAACATCAATTATTTTATTTTGAAAAGTGTGACATTATGGGAAAATGTAAAATTCTACCATTCAAATGAACTGTTGTTAATCCAAAAATAACCAGGATTTCTCTCCCGGTTAATTAAATGAGTTTTTTGGGAGGGGAGCAAGAAGCATTGGAGACAGGGTTCGGCGGCTGCTTGGCGTAAAACTTTGAACCTCTTGCCGTATCTTCGGTGTGAGATGTACACGGAATGCACCCTGGGTGTTTGGTTGTATCATGTGAGTTGCTAAAACCAAATTGGCCACTGTAAAGAGATCATCATCATCATCATATCTTTATTTACTCTCGGATTTAAGTGTAGCTTAAGCAGCTAATATCTCCGACCATTTACCCACCCGACCATGAGAATATACACACAAAGACCAGACCACAACACCGGGAACTACGTCCCCTACTCTTTGCGAACAGTGAGTGGGTTCTTTAACGTCCCACAGAGTTATTTACAAGCAAGGGTTGTGAGACGGGGCCCACGGTTTATCGTCCTTATCCGAGAAGACTAACAACAATTTTCATGGACCGTTGCACTTACTTTGAATACCTAACCATTGGTGCACATATCCGCACCACTCTTTTCTCCTCAAAGAGTTCCAGAGGCTTTTTAAACTTGAATGCATTTTCGTCTTCACTCTCCTCGTCTTCGTCCGCCATGATGAATTTTTCCCATAATGCATATCGCAGCCACTTTGACCCAGATTTCCTCGTTCATCGGATAGCCGCTGATCTGCGCAGTTCGTGACACACTCGACACACTCCTTCCTTCCGTCAAGCGTGCTTTGTAAAATCCTGTTTAGGTTTAAAACCAACAGAAAATAATTAGAAGCCATTATGGCTGACCTTCCGGTGGGATACTATAGGATAGAGCTAAACAGAACGGTCTGGGAAGTTCCTGAGCAGTATAAAGACCTTAGTCCAATCGGCACGGGTGCATACGGACAAGTCTGGTAAGGCAGTTAGAATTCTTACTTGATCGTCCAGTGACTCCGGTCCTTTGTTATTTAACGGTGCAACGGGCACAGCACGTACATTGTACATTTGCATGTATACGGATACGTCTCCTTAGCAAACACAGTCTTGATCCCATTCACACTGGTCAACAATCTCTTGCAAGTTAATGTCACCTTTGGTTGAGTCCACTTGCTTGGCCATGGGAGTTGAGTAAATTAATGTTACAGGCAAGCATAAAGTACGACCTCAATTTTCGCTGCCGTTGGACTTCTTTCGCAAATTTGCTTAACTTGATCTTTGTATACTAAATAAATGCAATTTATAGGAAAGTTTCTTTGATGCCGGTTGCCGATGCAATGAATTGTTGAGTTGCCTTCGGGTGCACTTATTCACTGCTTCAAAGTTGGTTAAAGAAAGCTGTTGGTATATTGCGTTCGTTTCACTTAGCACTACGCAAATACTTGCTATAATTAACACTAAAGCTTAATCTCCGTTCATGTGGTGTAAGAGCTGCAATGATCATTATTCATGATTATTTATTCAAAATATATATATAAAAAAAAAAAAATCCAACACCTGCTACATGTTACACCATTACATGTTTTGTTATCAGTAATTATCCGGGAGGCGTAGCTGTCAAGTGCGTGCTGTGTACATACTAATAAACATTACATCTATTGACTGTGATCAACCTACAGCTCAGCAACAAACACTGTTACTGGAGACCAAGTTGCAATCAAGAAACTTTCACGGCCATTCCAGACTACAATGCATGCCAAGAGATCCTTCAGGGAGCTGAAACTTCTACGACATATGAACCATGAGAATGTATGTACCAATAATTATTTTATTAGGCCTTTTGCAACAAGGGTGTCTCTTGACTACAAGGGGACCTTGTTAAAAATAACACCGGAACTGGAAATGTAGTCTTGAAATAGTATTTTATATATAATGGTCAGGTTTTAAGCCCCTGTCTCTACATGGTGGTTTCAATGAATGTTTGAATTATTAAAATTTGAAGGATATGGAAAGTTTTGGGAAAGCAGTATTGACTGTGTTCTCCAGCAATGTTTTCATTTCAGGAAGTAAGTAGGTATGTTGTGGACTAAAAATAATTTTTATGGTGGAATTTCCTATGTTTACAGCCTGATCATTGTAGGGAATAGTTGTGACAGTTTAATCATAGCTGTCAAATCACATCAATCTGAAAAATGCTGATCTACAGTTACTGTTAAAAGCTGAAATCGGCTGAACTATTGTCATGTTTATTTAAGGTGGCTCCATAGGGTTATCAGTTGTAATATGGCGTGCACTATGACTTACACACTGAAACCCGGTTTTGTCATGTTTTTTCTACCAATTCTTTGAAATACGCAAAATGTAACAATCAAGGACAAAACTGTGTTCTCCAACTCTCACTAGTAAAATAATGCCTTTGAGTCTTGAGTTAAAACTATTAAAACACAGGGGTTTGTCAGTGTGCAAAGCAGCGGCTTTGATTTAAATTTTTTCCAATTTCCTTTCATTGGTGAAAATCTGAACTTTTCACAGCGAATAGAAGCTTACCAGAAAAAATCTTTTTAGAGCAAAAAAGGAAGAATTACTTAGGGAGATTCTTTGCTTTTTCTAAATTTGTGGTTTTTGCCACTGGGTAAATCGTTGTCCTGTAAATTTTTGTTTTTTATAAAAATCGAGCCCTAACTGGAGTGACTTATTTGAAATCTTGCCAATTTTTGTTGACAATAGTTACGTCTTCGAATAGGAATTCACCAAGATCGCTTTTTGGGCATACACAAACTTAGAGCAGGGAACTTGTTTGCTGAGAGTTTATACGAACTACTTGGAAGAAATTTACAACTTTGGTCATCTTTGAAGACACGAACAGCAATATTTTGATTTATAAAATATTACAGAGAATGTTTTCTTTGAAATGCTTTTTCTGTTTCTACTTCAGGGCTGTAATTCGAGCAGTATTGTTGACTTGTTCGCTGTTTTGCATGAGCTTGCGTCAGCTCGTGTGCGCACATCACTAAAGCTCGCATTATTAGTGCGCATGCAAGCTTTAAAATCCTAGGGAATTATTTGAAATCTGTGCCAATTTTTGCAAACAATAGTTACATCTTAGAATAGGAATTCGCCAGGATTGCTATTTGGGCATGCACAAACTTAGAGCAGGGAACTTGTTTGCTGAGAGTTTATACGAACTACTTGGAAGAAATTTACAACTTTGGTTATCTTTGAAGACACGAACAGCAATATTTTGATTTATAAAATATTACAGAGAATGTTTTCTTTAAAATGCTTTTTCTGTTTCTACTTCAGGGCTGTAATTTGAGCAGTATTGTTGACTTGTTCGCTGTTTTGCATGAGCTTGCGTCAGCTCGTGTACGCACATCACTAAAGCTCGCATTATCAGTGCGCATGCAAGCTTTAAAATCCTAGGGAATTATTTGAAATCTGTGCCAATTTTTGCAAACAATAGTTACGTCTTAGAATAAGAATTCGCCAGGATTGCTATTTGGGCATGCACAAACTTAGAGCAGGGAACTTGTTTGCTGAGAGTTTATACGAGCTACTTGGAAGAAATTTACAACTTTGGTTATCTTTGAAGACACGAACAGCAGTATTTTGATTTATAAATAAACTATTACAGAAAATGTTTTCTTTGAAATGCTTTTTCTGTTTCTACTTTGGGTTGTAATTTGAGCAGAATTGTTGACTTGTTCGCTGTTGTGCATGAGCTTGCGTCAGCTCGCAAGCACACATCACTAAAGCTTGCATTATCAGTGCTCATGCAAGCTTAAAACCCTAGGGAGACACCTTAAAGGAACATGTAAGATTTCTGGGAAAGTGAAAAATGGCGCTTTTGTTTTTTCTTTCCTTTCGGTATTCTAAACACAAGAAACCAATTGTGTAAACTCATGTGTTGGAAGTATAAATAAAAGCACATGGAAAGGACATATTTTCTTTTTTCCTCTGTTTGTGCTTATGCTTCCATTGTTGTATAACCCTTGTAAACTGCAATATCTCAAGCATATAGTGTACAGCAGAGTGAATGAATGAATCAACTTTATTTAATCAAATGGCCCCTTCAACTAACTAAAGGTGATTTCCAGGAGGGCATCTAGTAAAAGAGAAAGTTTCATGGGTTTTTCCCTACCTTTGTTAAAAATGGTGAAATAAGACCTTCATCTACATGTAGGTACATTACAAAATAATTCTAGAACAATGAGAGGAAAGAAATCAACTCATTTCTTGAAAGGGACAACTCATGATCTATTTTAGCATACTTTAGAAACAAAAATGCAAGAACTTGAAAAACAGTCTAACATTTTTTTAAGTTTCAATCCATTCTGACCTACTCTGTCTCTGGCCGGAGGCAGTAATTGACAGTTTTATTGTACTGGAATGATAATTTAAAACAAAACTAGACACCTGTCTTTTTGTTTTTGTTCACAGAAAAACATTTTTGGGTTTTGAAATGACATTAAATCCTCATGATACTTCCTCTTTAAGATATGTGTCTAATTTAATAAGAAACCATATCAAAAGTATGTCTAAACTACAATAAAAAATTAAATAATAAGGTAGATAATGTGTTTACACCTGTAAGCACAAGAACAAGCACAGTCCTCAATATCTGTCAATTAAAATTGAACTCTCTTTATTTGCAGGCGACCAAAGTTTATAGTCACTGCATTGACCTCAATAGCCATGTGCCTGGCCGTGTGCTTATTGCATGTGTAAATAATCTTGTGCTTATGATTGTGTTATGGTGTAAACCAGCCTTTACCACTTGGAAGAGCTATTTTAAATAATGTAAATGTTGTGGTTTAAATTTGTTTTTGGTTATTTTTATTTTTTCATTGTGAAATATTCATTAATTACCATAATCTGAGACAAAAGGTAATAAAAATCATATTGGTTTGAAAGTTCTTAAACCAAAAAAAAAAGAACCCACAACATAAACTTGAATGGTTATTTTTCAAAGTTGTGTTACCTGATAACTTCTGTTAATTTACTTTTGTTTACCTGGTTTAGGTGATTGGTTTACTCGACGTGTTTACTCCTGATGTCTCATATGAAAAATTTCAAGATGTGTGAGTGTAACATTCATGCCATTGCTATTGGCCTTTTTTATACTGGAGGACGCATTATCTGTCTTGACGAACTTGGGCAAACATTTGTTGTTCGTCTGGTTATTCGTCTGTAGTATAAAGACGGGCACAAGACTCATCATCCGTCTGGACAAACTATTTTCTGTTGTGCGTCATTCAAGACAAACAACAGAAGATAATCCCCAGACTGATAATAATGCATCTTGTGCCTGTCTTTATACTAGAGATGAATACCAGACAAACAGCAAATGTTTGTCTAAGTTCATCCAGATGGATAATGCGACGGTCCTCTAGTATAAAAACAGCCAATATTTCAATCAATAATCATAGTCTCTTCTAACAATGCTTTTCAGATTTGTTTCAAAAGTCTAATGTGAACACAAGAATGAGGTCGTGTGTGTTAAACTGACTTGCTACACGATCTACATTGTACAGTATGTACAACTTTTATCAAGTTACTTTCATAGTTTCTTAAAACTTGGGCAATATACTTGAAAGCTATGTGTTACTGTGATCTCCACTTGAACTTTGTTCATATTTTATCTTTTTGTGGTTTCAGTCCAGTCCATAGCTTTCTCATGTTAAACTCATGATTTCTGGAATATTTATAAACAAGAACAAATAACATCAATATACATGTACAAATTTTAGAAACAGAAAATTAAGTTGGAGGTTAAACATCAAAGCAGTTGGCTATTATAAACTTAAAGTACCCTTGCATGGTGGGGGGGGGGGGGTGCCTGGTTATGTGTAAAACAATAATTTTCCCTTTTTGATTTCTTTCTTAAATAACATACTTTTGCAAGCAAATTAATTTTACAGACATTATTGCCTTAATTACCCTCAGTACCAGTATTATACCTCCAAGGTGCAGCACACAACCAGTTAAAATTTATACAATGTAGGCTGTAAATTAACTAATAATTAAATCTAGTGTTCTCACTGTTACAGTAGTAAATTATCTGTAGATATACAATTGTTTATTATAAATTCAGCTTCCAACACTTTGTACATTAATTAACTGAAGATGACAGAAGTTTCTGTTGAAACATGTCTTATAAACTTAAAAGTTTTGTTGTTAAGTTTTCATTAAAGTGCCCCTAACCCTTCAATTTGTTTTCTTTTGGTAAATTTCCATATCTTTCAAGAACTCATTTTCGAAAAAATTTTTGAGAAATATTGAATCATTTTTTTTTACGAGCGCTAGAAGTGAAGGCAGTCTTGTCGATATTTTTACCTATCGTTCGCATTAGTCCCCCACTTGGCCCAATGTATTTAAATATGGAGCGTGACGTAAGAAAAGGACATCGTGCAAAAATATCCGAAGATTTGCGGTAATGCTGCAATTATAAACAGGGAAAATGGTTGAAAAATGTCTGGTTTTTGAATGCAGCATCTCTCGAAATGTAGAAAAAAGGAATCAGCATGCATAATATTCGTTCTGAATCCTTCTGGTGTCCTTTTCTTACATCACAGCTAAGAAAGTGTCAAATATCGGGCGCTTCTTATTGGCTCGTTCCTAATGAGCCCACAAGACAAAAATTTGTCCAGCGGGGCTTAAAGCGCGCAAAAATTTAAAAATTTCAGTAACTTTTAGCGCTCGTAAAAAAAAAGGATTCAATATTTCTAAAAAAATTTTTTGAAAATGAGGTCTTCACAGATATGGAAATCTACTAAAAGAAAACAAATTGAAGGGTTAGGGGCACTTTAAACTTTTGACGTGCCTGCTATTATCAAGACCCTATGGATGTACAATTATCGTGAAAACTATTGTTTCAGTGATGAAGTGTCCCTACAACAGAGACTTGAAGTGCCCCTAACCCTTCAATTTGTTTTCTTTTGGTTGATTTCCATATCTTTCAAGAACTCATTTTCGAAAAAATTTTTGAGAAATATTGAATCCTTTTTTTTTTACGAGCGCTAGAAGTGAAGGCAGTCTTGTTGATATTTTCACCTAACGTTCGCATTAGTCCCCCACTCGGTAAAATGCATTTAAATATGGAGCGTGACGTAAGAAAAGGACAACGTGCAAAAATATCCGAAGATTCGTGGTAATGCTTCAATTGTAAACAGAGAAAATGGTTGAAAAATGTGTGGTTTTTGGATGCGGGAACTCTCGAAATGTAGAGAAAGAATTCAGCATGCACAAGATTCGTTCTGAATCCTTCTGGTGTCCTTTTCTTAAGTCACAGCTAAGAAAGTGTCAAATATCGGACCCTTCTCACTGGCTCATTCCTAATGAGCCCACGAGACAAAAATATTATTTGTCCAGCGGGGCTTAAAACGTGCAAAAATTTAAAAATTTCAGTAACTTTTAGCGCTCGTAAAAGAAAAGGATTCAATATTTCTAAAAAAAATTTTCGAAAATGAGTTCTTCACAGATATGGAAATCTACCAAAAGAAAACAAATTGAAGGGTTAGGGGCACTTTAAGGCTGAGTATGAACTAGACAGTATAAAGCTTATTAGTTAAATGTTTTTTAAAGCTATAGATGTATCAAAGAAGTATTGCATCTCATATTGTTCTTTTCCCTTTCTCAATGTTCATCACATCTTACTTCCTAACTGATTGTGGTTTGCATTGTACACAACAGATACATGGTGACAGCCCTCATGGGAGCTGATCTAAACAGCATTCTCAAGTGTCAGAAGCTCACAGATGGACATGTTCAGTTTCTTGTGTATCAAATATTACGAGGGCTTAAGGTGGGCACAGAAACGTTTCCATGGCAGTGGCTGTTATAAGCAAGTGTACCGTATTTTCTCGATTAAACGCCGGACCCCGATTAAATGCCGGGCCAAAACTGCCAATTTTTATAAATAAACGCCGGGTGCGTTAAATCGGGGCCCCTGCGTTTGATCGGGGTCGCGGCGTTTATTGGGGGTCGAGGTCACAAGAATCGGTTACAAGTAAATAGTAACCTCTTGAATGGCACTGTTACTACATACCAAGTACGGTATGTTGTTTTGGTATTTTAATAAACGTTCAAAGGAAAAATACTAGCGTAACATAACTGAGATAGTTGCTGCTCACTGACAAACTGCCCCTAGGTTTCCGAGTATTGGTAATAAAAAATCAACCTGGAAAAATGGCTGAAAATTGCATTTCATTAATAAACGCCGGACCCCTGATTAAACTCCGGCCTCGAAAAAACGCCGGTCAAAACTGCCGAATTTTAAATAGCTGGGGGCGTTTAATCGAGAAAATACGGTACTTCTGGTCAGGATTGCCATTTCCATTGTGACATCCGCATGTCAAAAAACGCTGTTTTTTCTATCCAACACTTAGCCAACATATCTAAATTTATCCTTTCTAGTTTCAAAAAGCTCTGTTTTTGCTGTCCACATTTATACACCCAGCCACTCTGGAGGGGCTACAGTGTATCAAAAGGTACTTAACTAGTGTTTTGATGGTGGGAAATGTCATTTTAGTGTGGACAGAAGGCTAAACCAGTGAAAAAAAGTATGCATTTTCTTAGAAGTGAATCAGATGAGATAATCCCACAATGGACAGAATCTTTGAGCAGTAGCAAAGGAAGCATAGTCCTTAACCTTGTGTTTGTTTCTTTGCAGTATGTCCATTCAGCTGGTGTCATTCACAGGGTAAGGGATTTTAGTTTCAAAATTTTAGACAATCAGTCTGATTGCCAGGTCAAATTAATTCTCATATGTTTACTCTCTTGGATTGTCTGGGAGTCTCTTAGATATGCAGCAAATGTCCCATGTATAAAAGCAACTTTTGATCCTTTCTGTACAGTAAACTAAGATTGTTACCTGAAATTTTTTTAAAGTACACAAAAGCCAGTTTTCAAATTCATGTCGCAGTTCTTGGGTGTATTTTCTTGCATCTTTCACCAAATCTGTGGCAAAGGTTTACAGACCTTAAAAGGAGAGAAATTGGAAGTAGGAAGAGGTCAAATTTTCGTGGGGTTCCATGACATTAAAAATGACAAGAAAAATGGTTTATTTGTTTTATAAATTTGCATATTCCATGTTTTAGGATCTGAAACCAAGCAACATAGCTGTGAATGAAGACTGTGAGCTTAGGGTATGTATAGTAATATTACTTTCATACTCTACCAATTCTCTCTTCAGCTTCAGTTTGTTACCCTTTTTGTATTTACTTTGTTTGAATACAGTATCTGCTGTTTCTTTAGTATATTTAAATAAGCTAGCATAATTGAAGGGCTGAGAGCATAACCCACCCAAATGACTTAAATTCAGATTGCTTTTTGTTTTGTTTTGTTTTTTTTTTAGCTCAGATTCACCAGTCAGAGTTTTTGCATGTGGCCAGATGTATAAAATCCAGTGAATCTGAGCTAAAACAACAAAAAAAGATCTGAAAAGTCATTATTTTGGGTTGGTTATGCTCTTAGTCCTTTAATAATAAGTTTATACCTGCATGTTTCAATGTCTGTAATGTGGGACTGGTTATTACTTTAGAGAGAACACAAACAACCCCTGAAAATTTTCAAAGAGAGAATGGGTTTTAACTGTAAAGTTAATGTTAAAAAGAACGATGTTTCAACCATTGGACGGTGATTTTCAAGTTCAAGGTGAGAAGTAAAATTATTTGATGTATTGTAGATATTATGACAGCGAGACGTTCCTGAGTTTGAAACCCTGCAGGCTGACTACATCTATTCTTGTAGTGAACTGTTCCAACTAAGCTGTACAGGCAGAGAATTAATAAGAAGAAATCTCTGTCTTATCAGTAACACTTCTCAATGGGCTGTGATATTTACCCATTGAGAAGTGTTCAAAAAATGGCTTCAAATTTGTCATTCTTTTGTATGTGCTTATATTGGCCCGACAAAGTTCATTTATTGGGTAACATTCTTTTGTAGTCATTGATATGCATACTAGAGAATTTTAATTAAAGCAGTGGCCAACTTAGTATCATGGGGTTTTTGGTATCTTTTGTTAAAAATGATGAAATAAGACCTTCAATCACCTGACAAATAATTCTAGAATGACGAGAGGAACGAAATCAACTCAATTCTTGAAAGAAACAACTTGTGATCTGTTCTAGCATATTTTGGAAACAAAAATGCAAGAACTTGTAAAACATTAGCCTAATATTTTTCAAGTTTCAATCCAAACCGGCCTACTCTGTCTCTGGCCAGAGGCACTAATCGACAGTTTTATTGCACTAAGGTGATAATTTTTAACAAACTTGACAATTATTTCGTTGTTTCTGCTGACAGCGAAACATTCTTGGGTTTTGAAATGACAGCAAATTTTCGTGATACTTCTCCTTTTATTGTTCATTGATCATGTTTTGTTGAAGGTTTAGGTTATCTTATAATTTGAAGCCAAGATCTGAGTTTCCTAGAAGTCTATCAGTTTTTCTAAGACTTAGTGTATCGTGATTGTTAGATCCTGGATTTTGGCCTTGCAAGGATGGCAGAAGAGGAAATGACAGGCTATGTAGCAACAAGATGGTACAGGGCACCAGAGATCATGCTAAACTGGATGCACTACAACCAAACAGGTACATTGTAATTTGCTAGAAAACTGAAATAAAGAAATCCATTTATAAGCCACGGCGGCGTGGTCCAGTGGTTTAGGGCGCTGGACATGAAATCTGGAGGCCCCGGGTTCAAGCCCTGTCGTCGGCCATGCTTGTATATAGCCAGCTGGTTTGCCTCCTGCCAGCTGGGATTTTTAACCTGTTATGTTTAATTTGATTATTTGTTTCCATTGTTTCTGAGTGTCCAGAATGCCTGTAAACTAACTTTGGGTAGCTGAGTGCATTTCCACTATAAAAATACAATTTTTTTAAAATTGTTTTTAAGCAGCAAGCAAAGTGTTCGTGCAGAACCAAATGTGAAGAAGACAGAGAAAACATCATTCTTTCACTCTGAGTTATTAGTGGTTCATTGCATTGTTGTTGTTTTTTTGCGTTTTGTTTTTATAGTGGACATTTGGTCTGTTGGATGTATCATGGCTGAGCTTTTGACCTCAAGAACATTGTTTCCTGGCAATGATCATATCCTTTTTCTTAATTGTTAAATAATTCAATAATTGGGTTGGGAGCTTGATTACTCACAGAATGTTTTCCTATAGGCCTGTTATATTCAAGTCAAATTGGTACTTGAAAGTGTTGATTTTTGTACAGGGAGGAAAACCAGAGAAAGATCCCGGAGTTATATCAGAGCTAACCAGTAATTGCCGCATTGTTTACGACACTAGCACAACTCAAAAGTCAAGTTTCCAGAGGGTACAGGCCAATACACTGTTATTTATTTATAATTTCTATATTTTGCATACTACACACATTACAAAATGCAATAAAAAATGCAGGTTTTCGTGTTGAAGGCAGAAAATGGCGAGTAACGGCCTTAACGAAACCACAAGGCTTATATGAAATTAGGTTTCCTCACGAAATACAAGATTGAGTGATCAGGTACTTAAACTATGGATGAACAAGAGGAAGAAGATCGGAGAACAAATTGTATGTTAAAAAATTAATAGTTCTTACAGTGCAATGCGCCTTACCCTGGCCACCCAACAAACTTTTTTTCACAAGTTAGCCATAAAATGCAAAACAACATGTTTTTAATAATTTGTTGTTGCGTCACTTGCCTGTTGGAATTTGCAAGGAGGTGTGACTGTTAATCAAATTCGCATATCCTGATTGGCTAACTTGTAAAAAAAGTTTGTTGGGTTTCCATGGTAAGGCACGTCATACTCTAATTAACAAATCTTTTAACTTATTTTGGAAGGTCGAAGAGATGTAGAACTAGTGATCTCAAAGGTAAGCATGTTAAAAAACGTTCGGCCTTGAAAGGATACAGCAAATTGTCTGATATTTACATGTATTCTGCAATATGGTAAGCCAGAAGAAAATGCATGCCTGGTATCATAGCTATGGGTACGATTATTCAAGGAAAATAGAATATCAAGTTTTGAAGGAAGATTAGAGTTTCAAAATGAACTCATAAATAGGCCATTTCTGAGTTGCCGTGAACCTCATTATGAAAGTGAAGCTAAGTGCAAAGTTTTTACTATGAAAATTAGTTGTCATTCATACGTAAACAAAACTAATTTTCACATGAAAAGCTTTTGCACTTAGCCTCGCTTTCATAATGAGTTTCACAGCAAGTTGGAAATAGCCTGTTGACCGAGTTGAAATAGGTAAATGTCGTGAAATTTAAGCAAGTTAAACTCCTTAAAAATAGAATCTGTATGAGCATCATAACTGGACTTGTTTACTATCTTGTTTATCACTTGTTTTTGTAGAATTACAATTCATTTAAGACAAGTTTTGTTCACAACAAAGATGGTTTCTTGTCTTGTTTCGATAAGTTTGTTTATCCTTGACTGTGTGAAAACATTGATCAGTTGTCGCGGATAATGCAGCTTGTTGGTAAACCAGATGAAGACTTTCTGTCAAGAATAAGCAGTGATTCTGTGAGTATACCTGCATGATATTCATGATCTAACTTCTCCTCTGCCTTTGGACTACATGTAAATTTGTTTTGATGCTTGCAACTCTTAATGCACTCTCAACAAGATTTGAGCATTCTTAATAGTATGACAATACTTTTAGTCATACTAGTCTGTTGCCTAGAAATCCTGTCAGAATTCAAAATATTTTTAATGGATTTTTCTATTGACTCCTAAGGGGTAGGGTCACATGTTATTGGTAACCACTGCGAGTACATGTGCAAAATACATGGGGTGCATTTATTAGCGATATTACAACTGATAATCAATTGCTTGCCAATGGATCAGTCTTAATACTTTTGCTGACTCAATGATAAATTCCTACTAACTATTATTATTAATTAAGTTCTTCTTTGACATTGGCTTAGTTTCATTATAAGTTTAACAGTATCAATAATTTAATAATCAAAAACATCAAAAACTGTGCCGCAGGAGGGGGGCACTCCCAAATAAAAGTGACGGGGGTACCTTTAAAGGGTTAAAATTTGTGGTTTGGTGCCCCTTAGGGTGCTAAAATCTAAAATTGACTTCTGTCAGAATTATAGAGGTATCTTTTAGGGTATTGAGCCGAAACATCTGTGAAGACGTAAATGTCAGGCAATTGATTTGGTACCTCTTAAGGGGTAAAAAAAAATTTTCAGACCACACCAACAAAACAGAATTGTTGTACCTTTTACAGTTTTTTACAAAATTATTTCTGATGATCAGCCCCGTCACTTTTGTATGTGAGTCCTCCCCCCCCTTCTGCCCCCGGCTATTGTGCGCTCGTTAGATAATGAGTTTCATTGGTAACAGTAAATGGTTCGTTAGGTTATTTAATTATAGCGCCCTCATTTGAATTTTTACAGGCAAGGAGTTATATTCAATCAATGCCAAATTATGTGAGGAAACCCTTCTCTGAATTCTTTCGTGACGCTAACCCACTTGGTAAGTATTAGATAGAAACAGAGATGGCATTGCATTTCACCCGGCGTAGTCAATTGATAAAAATCGGTATCGATCAAGTGATTTTCACTGATTGATGATGGAAATCAGTGAAAATCCATAGATTGAATTGGTGTGTCAAATGGATATTATCGATTTATAATGGAAGTCTAACAATGTTATTTGGCATCAGATGTAAACCTCAGACCCTTAACATTGAAGAAAGAGGTTCGTGCGTTTGCTTCTCCAGTGCCATAAACGTAATTAAATAATTTCCCTTTTTGCAAGTGATATTTTCAACTGGTTTGTCAAAAGAGGTACTGTTTGCATGACGTCAATCATTTCTTGCACAAATTCCAATGATGAGCTGATGTCACTGGCACAAAAAAATCTTCCATTCTAAATGGATGAGATCAGTAAAAATCAAGAGAAATCAATAAATGAAACAAGTGTGTCATCGATTTCTACTGATTGATCGATACAATCGCCATCTATTATTGACTGAATTTTATCGATTCATCGATTGATGGATCAATGCTGATTTTTAATCGATTGACTATGCCGGGCATTACAGTTGTACACCAGGTGTTACTCATGCAAATTACTTCTTGTCAGCTAGAATGGGATGTTTCAAGATTCAGACTGAAACGTGTATGATAATAAAATGAACGGTGTTACAGTCAATACAAGCTGTGTGAATGCTGTTTTCTTATTTGATTTGTGCATTCTGTTTGCTTATTGAATGTAAGTGATTTCAACGGTAGGAATTTTGGCTTATGCTTGGCTGATTAAGGTTTTTCTTGATAAACTGTTCACGGTCCCCTTTTGTTCTGTGTTCCCTTTGATGGAACGCCCGCAAGCTTGGTTTGTAATGGCGAGCACATCCTGGGGAGAGTACCTAAACTACCCAGGGGGCCCTAGTCAGTACATTGAATGGGGGAGGAGGAGGAGGAGCAAGAAAACACTCCCACTTCCCTTGGTAGTTAAGCAATCTCCCCAGGTTGCACGCGCCTTTACAAACTAAGATGGTGGGAGTTTGATTGAAGCTAACAAGTCTCGAAAATCCCACGGAAAAAAGGAGACTGTGAACCGCCTATTTTCTTGTTGGCTAGATAATGTTATTTCCAAACATATCTTTGAATATGTTTCAAAAGACAAACTAAAATGCAAATGCTATCATAAAAAACCGTAAACAATGTAAAAGTTCACTGACTACTGTATCTAAAACCAATTTTGGAACACAGCTGATGCTCCTCTTACTTCGCGCTGGGCTAGTACATATTAAATGTTTTTTGTTGGAAGGGGGTGGGATGCGCGCTTATTTGAGGGTGGGTGCTTATAAACTTTTTGGGCTTTCAGGGTGGGCGCTTATTCAAGGTGGGCGCTTATTTGAAGGCGGGGGGTTAATCAAATAAATACGGTAGATGTCTACCTATGTAAAGGCATGACTTTGTAAAATCTTGTGTGTCAAATGTTAGTTACATTTCATTATTGTTTATGTAATACTGTATGTCAATTATTGCAATAAAAACAATGGTAATGATTATGATAAGAATAATAAATACCTAAAGCTTGTAGTCCTTAGTACTCTGTACTAGTGTCTTTACCCTTTTATCAGCTGTAGATTTGCTGGAGAAGATGCTTGATCTGGACCCAGCTAGAAGAATCACCGCAGAGCAGGCCCTAGCGCATCCTTACCTTGCTACTTATGCCGACCCTGATGATGAGGTAATCATGACTGGTATCTTATGTACTTGTTAATTTACCCTGCATAACATGCATTTTCTTAGCCAAGCGTGAAGTGCCAGGCGAGACCACACTTGTGTCTTGCGCTTCGTGCTTGACTAAATAAATGCCTTTTATTTAGGCTACTATTAATGTTAAGCCACACGATCGGGGAAAGGAGGCCAGGAAATTTTCTGCTCATAGTAAGGACATTTTTCCATTTTAGTTCCCTGCTAGCAGAGGCCTCTTTTCCATTGCATTTGCTGAACTGACAGGCACGAGGAAAAGAAACCTCTTCCTTTGGCCCAGGGCAGAGGTCTCTTTTCCTTGCATCTGTCAGTTCAGCAAATACACCAGAAAATATGCTTCTGCTAGCAGGGAATTATTTTAGGGGACTTTTTAACAAATTTTCAGTAACATTTACAATGAAGTGACTCTCTTGACCATAGACAGTTGCCCTGCTGGCAGGTTCAAATGCCCTGTTTAGAAGTAATTGCTCACATTTGGCCTACTTTTACTATGGTGAAATTTGATTTTGGCTTTTGTGTATATCGGTAACGAAAATGGGTTTTAATTTCAGCAAGTTTAATAAATAAAAAAACTAAATGGACTCAAGGGTGACACTTAACAGTCTGTGGCCTAAGCCCGTGTGTAGCTGCGTGTTATGCTGAGTCCAGCGTTGTTGGGATTTCTAATGTCAAGTGCAACTTAAGGTTTCTGATTTTATTTTTACAGCCAACATGCGAGCCTTTTGATGAAGTACAGTTTGAAGCAAAGGATTGGGCAACAGACAAATGGAGAGGTAATATTTTACATTATCTTAATTGTTGGAAGTGTTGCGTTATCTTATTGAAACAAAGAAACATTGTTTCATTTCAGACGAGACGAAATTTTTCTTCATTTGTTAAGTAATTTTATTATATTTATAGAAGACAGGTCATTAATATGAGACCTCCAAATGCCCTTTTTTAATAATAATAATAATAATAATAATAATAATAATAATAATAATAGTATTTATTTAAGTGTAAAAATACTTTAGCACGTATGCTAATTGGAGACACAGCATTATTTAATTAATTACAAATCAAATATTAAGTCTGCAAATCATATGTATGTACAATATTGTAAGAAATTTCCAACAACATTTCTATTAAAATTTTATATCTATGAACTACAGAGAAAACAGTAAGATCCACTGGCGTAGTGGAAAAGTTGACGAGGAGGAAATTGAAAGTTGTACTCTTTCATGTTAACTTGGGCTTTCTCTTGTAATAATATCGGTGTTGCTTTTTGCAGAACTGGTTTACAGAGAGATCCGCGATTTCCAATCGAGGAGAGAGGAAGAAGTTATGCAAACCAGTTGATGAATGAATATGAACAGAACACCTGAAACATACTTTGTAAATTATCTTCAACGTTTTTAACTAAGTGTACAAGCAATTCGTCCAGTGATTTGCTGGCTCAGTTTGTACTTAACCTCTCAAGAGTGGCAACTAATTTCTGCAATTTAAACCTGGAAAAAGTTGAGAAACTGCCCGTTCGGAAGTTCATGAAGGGACTGGGCCCTAGTTTATATATCGTTCAAATTGCATCATGTGAAGAAATGAACCCCATCGTCAGAAAGATCGCATAAAAATTAGTACGTTAACCAAGGTTGGTTATGTTTCATTGCGTAGTAACCAGGCTGTGACGTGTCAAAGGTCGCCCAAATTCCATACAAATGTCTCTAATTGAGATGGCGTCCCCCCAAAATCCATACAAAGTATCTAATTTTTCCGATTTTTGAACAGCCTTCTGCATGGTTCCAATCTAACGACAGAACCTCAAACTTGGTAAACTGACTAATTTTGATGCGATCTTTCTTGTGATGGACTCCAATTTCTGATCAATTGAAAATTTAAAACTCGTCCCGAGTCTCCATTTGAACTTGGGAACGGGCAGTTAACTGGAAAGTAGTACCCAGTGGCTGGCGTTTGAATTGTCACATTGATTCACAGGTTTAAACGACATACACGCCTAACATAGCACAGTAAATAGCACGTAGTAAAGCACTGCCCAGTAGCTTTCATTTGAATGGTCACACTTTAGGATTTGTAGTTTCCTCCACTGATTCAAAAGATAAAATTACTTCAGTTGCTCCCGAGACTGAGCTTCGGGAAAGTGCTAACCTGTAGCTTCCATTTAAATGGTTACATTTAGTACATTTGATACATGATTTGTAGTTTGAGTCTAGGAAAGGAGGGATTGAACAGAATCAACCTATCAAACCAGTGTAAACTTGAAGTTGTGAAGGAAGAGGTGCATGTGTGATAATAAAAAAAGAAAATCAGTTGTCTTGTTAGTGTTTTGATGTTTCCTGAAACCCGCCAGACGGTGCACCAGTGTTCGTTTTCGGAAATCCTCGGTTTATTACACGAAGGCTTAAGGACGGTGCCTACTTTTGTTACTGCGCATACGTTCTGCGCATCTCCAGATACTCGGGTTTCCTATGGGTGGTGCCTACTAATACAGGGATATTTTGCGCGGTTTAAAACTATACGGAGAAAGCGGAACTTAGCAAGTTTTCTTAGTATAAAAAAAGAAAATGTGGGGTAACCATGCGTTGACTGTTACTACACGTTATAACAGTCAACGTAAAAGCCATCAGATCGCTCAAATTCGCCATATTGAGCCGCAGAAACGGTAATACACAACAACTGAGGTAGGTTTACGTTAATTTTGAGCTTTGACATAGACATTACTCTATATAAAGTTTACGATGTTAAGACTCTTCAATATTCCCATACATTTCTTTATATTTCGAACATACAAACAGACACGCTGCTTGTGTGGGATCCGTGTGGTTCAGTTTGGAAAATTGCAGCAAATATCGCACCCGAATTGCGCCAAAAATGTACTGAAATTTCTGCTGGCTTACACTTGGGATTTTCACACAAGCTCGAACGCAATAAATGTGCGGAAAAATCTCATCATATTAAAATTACCCTTAGGCTTCCCAATAATACCAACAGTCGCCTTGTTCCCTTTAGTGTTTGGTAGGTACAAACCGTGAGGGGGTAGGAAGGGTAGGTGTTAAAAGTGCAACTTTAGTCAGGTCACCATTTTGGCAAAAAGGGAAAAAAAGTCCCAGGGGGGGCTCACTCACTCTCCCACCCCCTAAGAGTGCGTTCTGTTGTTTGGATTCCCCCGGGGCACATAGAGAAGCTACCAATAGTAATAATAATGACCGTTTATTTATCACCGTTGCAGTTAAAAACTGAATTACAGGTATAAAATAAAATCTTCAGAAATTAACACTATTGAAGCAACACAATTGAATCAGCGTGTCCAAAAAACGTCCTTTGGAACAACTCAGTTGGTTCCTCCCAAGACCAGAATCAAAGTACAAAATCTAAATGGGGTAGGTAGGGTAGGTGTTCAAAGTGCTACTTCAATCAAGTCGCTAATTTTACAAAAAAAGTAAGTCCCAATGCAATTTCAAAGGAAACATCGTTACCCCTGGGACATCAAGAAGTGAAATAACCGATTTCACAAACTTGTCACTTCTCCCCCTCACCCCCATAGCGGTGCGTTCAGTTGTTTGTAGTCCGTGGGCCAGAAAGTGAAACCCTCCCCCCATCTCGGGATTTTTGCAGACATGTATCATTTTAAACCTCTACCCAAGGGTATTCCAAAAATCGATGTTTGTACTCGATCGATTGGTGGGTGTGGTCGTGCGGCGCCATTCTTTATTTTGATTAAAGTGCCACAGGTTACCCAACCCAAAATTTACAAACAATCTTCTTAAAAGCTATTATCCATGGAATTAACACACAAAACTATGCATACTTACTCTTCTCCATCCCCTCTGTTAGATGATACCTCAACTTTCACTTTTAAGCTTCAAAGTTGACAACTGCGCATGTCACAAAGTTCATTCAGCCTGTGCAAGGGGTTTGGTTTCGTTGCTGTAAACAAAACAGAGAAGTTACGCACCTTTACTAGATTTAATAGATTGCAACCTCTTCAGATTCACTGGAAACAATCAGTTTGAGTTGCTTGTCTCACGATGTAGTCACTGGCTGTGGTCCGCAATGTATTGACTTCTTACTGCTAGTCTTCATCAGGTGATGGGGTCGACTGGTTACGCGTCACCATCGTCAGCAGACCATTGTGCTACAAGTAGTAAAAGTGATTAATGTTCGTCACTCAGTTTCTCCATGGTAAATTTAAGAACAGATCCGCGCTTTCAAATACAGCGTCAGACATGTTGTCGTAATCGAGACTGCTGTCATGTTTATCTTCGGGCGTGACCAAGGGGCTGGCTATTACATCTGCCAGTTCTTCAGGCATTAGATTGCCGGCAGTTCAGAAGATTTCAAGCTGTCCGTTATTGTCAATGGTCCAGCCATGCCCATCAGGTCCGGCCGGGGGGATACTTGGTGTTGGGTCGTCTGCTTTTCTTCCATATAAGAGTTTGATAGTTAGCTCTTCGGATATGCATTCTAGGCTCTCGCGACAAGGAGGAGGAAGACTTATATCCACTCCGTCGTAGCTTGTCAGCGCAATTCCTGGCTTCGTACTGAACCTCTCAATAAACTTCTCATGTCTTAAGTACCTGATGTCAGCCGATTTGCTGCCATACATTAGACACGTAAACTTCTCCAGATCTTCAAAAACGCTGTTTTCTACGTCAACAGATGTTCCCAAAGCATGGAATGTGGGAAGAAACTCGGGTTCCTTTTTAAGGAGTTTCAGGGGCGTCACTTTCCCATTTCGTACAAACGCGTTGATAGTATCGCAACTAGTAAATGCGTGCAGGGCTGCGAGGGCAAGATTGACATCAACTCCGAGATCTCTTGCAACTGCATGGATATTCAAGAGACGTCGCTTGTCACCCGTCGCTTGTTTACTTCGTTGCACAAAAACCTCTTCCAGTCACGAGGAACTTTGGTAGACGGTCCTTTCACCAGGTGTGCCTTAGCAGAACCTCTTCGAGATCGTTCTACTCCTTTAATTGAACAGGGATGATAGGAGTCCGTCACAAAGTCAACACGCTGTGCCCGTGGGAGTTGATCAAAAACACATTCAGCTAGCTCTCCAAATGTGCTTGGAAGAGAAATCATTGCCTGCTGAACCGCATTCCCGTCTATGATGTAGCAATCAAATGCCACGGTGGGTCTCTGTACCAAGTGCAATTTCTCTTCTAGAGAATGCATCAACTTCGACTTGTCAGTCTTTATCAGAGCACCATCTGCAGTAGCCAGTGCCGGGACCTGGCCCAACGGATAACTCAGCACGTTTTCCAAGCTAACTTGATGCTCTAGCACCAGTATCACCAGTTGCCCAAAGACGTTTCTCTCTGTTGTTATTTCTATGTTTCTTCTTTCCTGTCCGCAGACCATTGATGATTTTGCTTGGGTAGCAAACGTTTTG
>NW_028145697.1:1992500-2262500 GCF_977016875.1 Pavona decussata
TTTCGATCAGGTTACAACACGATATATTTCACAGTTAAAAGACGGGCACCCAAATCACCCTTTTACAAAAGACTTTCAAGCAAAGGTATTCTATGTTTATCTTTGTACAGTTTGATGATTATACGAAAAATGGTGTTTGGGAAAGAATAACTATTGCCTTTATGCTTCATAGTGACCAAACAAAAAAAATATCTGGGCTACAGAGAGACTCTTGGTAAGCTTGGTCAGTTATTCAGGTCATTAAAAGTGATTTCACAAGCACGCGTTGAATATTAGACAATTGTCCTGCGAAATCACGTGGAATTTGGCCTGATTCTTAGCCGACGAGGCCGTCCGTTGACCGAGTATGCTACAAAAAACAAAACAATGACGTCCATATTGAACAGCTCACCGCGGACCAAAAAAAAATGTAACATTGTAGGAATGTAAAAATGTAATGTAACGATGAAGTGAAATGATGAGCTTAAGCTTGTGGTAAGTTTATCCGTTCTAAAAGACGTTTCTTTGTTTCTCGCCAGGAAAAAGATTTTGATCAGCTTGCCAGTCAGTATGCAGTCAGTGTACGGTCTTGAAGATGAATAAGTCTAATTGGTTAAACGCCGTGTATTTGTAAACAAATAGATGAAAACTCCGAAAGTAAAACATTTAGTTACATGTGGAATATCTTATCAATCATTTGTAAATGTCTTCATCTTTTACGTGTCATGTAAACCGTGGTTCCTTATCATAAGAGTTTTTTTTTTTTCAGTGAACAGCAAGGGCGTTCATAATTTTGTCACAACCATTAAAATCTGTCACATTGTATGACCCATAAATGTTATGCTCTCAAACTAAAACACGCTAACTTTCAAGTGTAGCAAACTTTGTGAAAGATTGTGTTCTTGACGAACTGAGCCAAGCCATTTCAACAATCGGCTAAGCCATTCTTTTGATTTGCAATGGAATAGCTATATTCCTCGATCTCCAGTGAATCAGCCGATCGCATTCAAAAGCCGACTCCTGAGGAATCAAAATTAATGTTTATAGTAATAGGGCATACAGAGGTGCCCCTGTTGAATAACTAAATATTGTACAGCTGGTATACGAGTAACAATTGCTTTAGAAGGGGACTGCAAAGGCAACAGAATAGAGAAAACGTTTGAAAAGATCTTTGCGGGAACGATATGTGGTTCAATTGAAGCTTGCAACGACAAAAGTGTAGTGCCACTCTAGTGCAGGAAAACACACCTGCAACCAGTGCCACTCTGGCGACAAAAATGTCAATTATTGTACCTATGTAATAGCCCTTTTCACGGTTAACTCTGCTCATTTGAATTACAATAAAATCTAGCATGTATGTGAGGCAATTTCCGGCTATTTTGTAGTTTTAGCCCGAAATTGCCCCGCATCCACGTTGGATAACATTGTAATGCAAATGAGAAACATTAACCGTGAAAAGGGCTATTAAAGGAATCCAACCAAGATTATTATGGTATTGGTGGATTGCGTTGGTGCCATATTGGTAGTAAAACAAAAGAAAATTTAGCATAAAAATGGAAGTGAAATCCCAGAGGAGAAAAATCTTGTTCCATACCACCAACATGGCCGCCATGACGTAACGTGCAATCAACCTATTAGAAAACTTACAACCAGTAGTAATTTGCAACCAATGCAATTGTGTTACCTACAATGCGGTGCAGTCCTTGCCATTCTGGTGGTAGAAAACATGCAAAATTTAACATACAACCAATGTTCCGCTAGTGCTGAATGGCACTAATCAGTTACATGCCATTTCAATAAAACATGTACGCTGGTATTTCGGTGCATGCATTGGAAAGCATGTAGCTGCTGGTATGTTGCAAAAAGGTGTGTCAAGACTATCAAAGACATCACAAAATGCTGTTTGCTTTAAAGATTTTATTTAGACCCAGAAGAATAAATGAAATATTCAAACTGAGAGTTTAATTTGGCCCTCTCGCCTTGAAAGGAGTGCATCAGGATCGAGTCGAAGTGTCTTCAAGAAGTCATTCACGCCCGCTGTGGCCAAACGGATGTCACCGATCTTGTCAGCGAAAAGATTTTCTGCGGGAATGAAAAAGTTTGGAAGAATTCTTGTGTGCAGATGCTTCAGAAGCCTGTCGATAAACTCCTTGAAACGCGGGACCAGCATCCCTTGTGCCCAGTCTTCTGGCCGTTTTCTCTCATCATTCAGATGGAGTAGGAGGGTCTTTAAGTGGTATGTAGCCAGTGGGTACCACCCACCCCTGGTTTTCGCCTTGAAGTATTTTGTCAGTTGGAGAACCTTCCTTCTGCAACCTCCATCGCCATCCATGTTTGTTATCATTTGCGTTTCGACTTGACCAGAGGAAATTTGCCAAAATGCTGTGTTCGGGGATGGCTCCTTTTTGACTCTAGGCACAAGCTCAATGTTAGCGTTGGTGCCTATGGGGCGAGGGTTAGCGATTGGCTTGGGAGGCCACTCTGTGAGCTCAAGGGCAATAGTCAAGTCAATGCTTATGTAGCCAAACTCTGGCCACCGTATTTCAAAGGTGACAGCAGGCCCTCCTTCGTGAGGTCTGTTCTTGATCTGATCCTTCATTCCCAATTCAATGATGGCTTGCTCCACCAGGTCACGCAAATGACTTCTGACCTTGCTGGCATCAAGATGTTTGGTTCTCGGTATCTTAAATTTCTCCAGACAGGTTTTGATGATTGGCACAGCGTAAGCAGAGCCGGCTGGCGTGTTTCCATCCACCATAAGAGAGATCTTGCCGGTCCAGGAGTCATTTACCAATCCAAAATCGAACTCGTCAGGGTTGCCTATTTTCAGGCTCTCGTAGGTGGAGCCTTTGAATATGACTCTAAAATCGTAGCACTTGTCTTTGTCGTAGGTGGCCACCTTTGCCAAGATGTCTGCAATTTTTGTGTACACTTCCTTTTTGACTTTGGTTTTCTCTTTCACGTTGACTTGTATTTCTTCATAAACCTTGTTTAGGAAGTCCTTAAATTGCGCGTCACTTCCTGATCAAATTAAAGAGAAGTTAAGTCAGAATGAGTAATTAATGAATCTATTCTGTTTAGGACGGTGCCCCGTAAATGCAGTTTTGAAGTATTTTCGTGGAAGGTTATTACAATGTTTTGCGGATCTTCAGTAGAAGCGTACAAACGCAAATCTTTCCCTGTTATGAAAGTATGCACCTTAAGGGACGTAGTCCCTTTGAGCTGTCTTTCACATTCATGCGTGGGTTGGATGGGTGGGCGAAATGAAATATGGACTGATAGCGGCAGCATGCTGACGTCCGACCTCACCCCGCAGAAGAATTGTAAACCGCAATGAGACTTTGATATGTGCGGTATTTTTCTGTAACACTTTTGTGTTATTTCAAGAGCAATTGCTAGGAATTATTCTCTGGAAGCAATGAGTGCCTTTTTGTCAACGTTGGGTTTAATCAAATTTCTGTCGCAAGCTGGTAAAATGGTTTTATACTACAGATCTACAGCGTAAAGCAAGCATAGAACCCCCTTTCTCCCTGTGTTTGTTTTATCCAGGCTCTACCTGCTAAACGAGTAATTGTAATGAGAAAGCTAGTTACGTCTCAAAAATATTCCTTTACCGGTTCTTTTCTTGGTATACCAAGCAGAGAAAGGGTGAATGACGTTGGAAGCCATTTGCGGTCTCTCATTGGACAAAATACGTCACCTTGGTAAAAATCGTAAGACAGTCGTCAGAGAATACTTGTCGTCCGATTCAATATCAGTGGCCTGTTCTGATTCACGTTTTAATGTAATCGGGTAGTTTACTAAAGTGATGATGAAATACCAATTATAATTGATCATTGGTCATAATTGGTCAACCAGCTATTTCGTGGAATAATTGTTGAATATAGTTACCCAACAAACTAAAGATTTTATGTCTAAATTGCATACCTCGGAAGACAACTTCACTGCGTCCATTGGTGCCAGCAGGGACCAACGTCACCCCACATAAAACCACGAAGGAAAGAGCCTTCAAAACCAACACCATTTCCAGCTTTTGGAAACAATAAGAAAAGAGTGGTTATGGTGGCAAGGCATTAATTAACAGTCTGTTAAAAACTGGATTATTGTATAATGCAATTCCAGGGTTTTGATTGGCTTAGCGGCCATGGTATATGAGCCATTATACCATACCGGAGAAATGGCCACCATTAAATTGTCTTCTAATTGTTCTTGCAAAGCAAAATCTAGCAATTTTTCTTGATTGTTTTTAATAAAATAATTATTCCACTCACGTTTGTTGGATATGAGATGATTATAGCCAACTCGGCGCTATGCGCCTTGTTGGATATCTATCATCTGATACCAACGCGCGCTCGTGGAATAATTAAGTATGACATTCTCGATCTAAATCGAAAGCTCGTAACTCTTTTCGTGCCTCCTTTCGCGTTATCTCGAGTCAAACTTCAAGAGTATGTTTGATACTTTCAAAAAAGATGTTATTATTATTATTATTATTATTATTATTATTATTATTATAATTATTATTATTATTATTTTATTTTATTTATTTAGTTATTTATTTATTTATTTTTTAATCCAAATAACGGGTTGGACATATCAAATCCGTTACAGCGGCGGTGTGAACTGATTTAGCTCTTGAGTGTATTTTAACTGGTCCTAACTTGCAGAGCAAAGTTAGTAAGTGTCCTTGATTACTAGAGCTCGGTACTTTACTCACTAAAGCGACCCTTGCACAAGTAGAAATCAAGCTTTTATAAAATTACCATGCAGTGTACATAAAAGCAATGATGTTCGCTTCAAAATGTTTAACGACATAGAAATTTTTGTTTTTCCTTTCATTTATTAACAGGGCCAAATGGAGTTAACATCATGATAGTTAAATCTTGTCGCTAGTGATTTGTTTTTTGTTTTAAACAACGATCATTTGTGGGATTCAAGAACACCATTAGTGGAGAAATGAATCAATTGAAAGCACAGTTCCCAGAACGCTTTTTTCCTTACATTGGACCGAATGGTAAAAGGAAACTGCGTATCTCATTCTAACTATAGCGTGTGCAAGCGCGGGTTTGAATAATCCTGCCACTCGTTTGTTTTGTTTTCAACTTGATGCTAAGCAGTTGAAAAAGAACTACACTAACTAAAACCTTTACCGTTTCTTGCCAATATTTTGTCCCTTTTTGGAAATATCGCCTTGCCGCTGTGGGCTGAAGAGATATGATGAATTATTTATCTAATCTGAACAATGACTAGTCCACGCAATGACCTGCCAGTCCACACGAGGGGATATTCTGTCAGTATCTACTCAAAATCTTGAATCAGCCAATTCTATTGCTGTTCAGTTCTCGGATCTTTGAGCAGTCAGGTATCTTATTGTGGGTTCACAACGCTCGAGTACACTTTAAAACTTTGTCAAGCAGAAAAAAGAGTAAGACCAAAATAGAAAAAGCAAAAAGTCATGAAAAAAAGAAAATGAATAGGCCTTACCACGATTTTCGACGTCATTTTGACGAGTAGGCAAACAGGCTTGAAATAACAGTGTTTCTATGGAAATCCGTTGTCCAATAATTTTCATACAACATCACTTCTGAAAAATTCATGACTTGGAAATTTTTGGCACTAGGAAAGGGATTTTAAGAGAAAATTGGAGGGATGTAGCTGTGCCAGAAAGCGTCCAGTCGTGTTTGAAACTTTCCATACATTTGTCTGTATAGCGAACCAGCCGTGAACTGCTACTAAAAATAGTTCGCGGAAAAAAATACAGGGAAATGTATGGAAAGTTCAAAACACGACTGGGCGCTTTCTGGCACAGCTACATCCCTCTAATTTTTTTTCTTAAAATCCTTTTCCTACTCCCAAAAGTTTCCAATTCATGAATTTTTCAAAAGCAATGTTTTATGAAAATTATTTGACATCGGATTTCCATACAAACACTGTCATTTCAAGCCTGTTTGCCTACTCGTCAAAATAGCGTCGAAAACCGTGATAAGGCCTATTGATAAAGAAAGATGATCAGAGCACCGGTGTCGCGAAAAAAGGTATAAGTTTTTAAGAACTCTTGAAATTAAACCAAAAATATCCGAAGTTCAAGTTTAATGGTTTTAAAAGATATTTTTCTTTATTTTTATCCAAGAAACGGGATGGACATATATTTCAAAAACTCATCAGTAATTCATAAGGTCATTAATATCAAATGATCGATAAAACATCACGTGCAGTGGTTTTAAAACCCGATATAACCTCCTCCTTATTAGTATGCGGTGTTTTTTTTTTTTTCTCGTATGCTAATTTCCAACGTTTATAAAAGCATCATTGTTATGAACTCTCTTGACACACGCTTTTCCAGGAATGTTTTTGAAGCCGTTCAAAAAACTCGCAGCATTTGTTTTATCGGGTCTAAAACCACTCGGCTGTGCCTCGTGATTTTAAATCCCGATAAAACACTGCTGCTCGTGTTTTAAACATTACGAAATTCTTTAGAGACGCCATATCATTTATCCCGGTTGGTGTATTTCAACTGGTCCTAGTCGCTCTTTTCCGAGTACAAAACGGAATTTTTCAAACTGTCATATAGTGTACATAAAAGCAATCATGTTCGCTTCAAAATGTTTAACGAAATGGAAGTTTTTGTTTTTCCTTTCATTTATTAACAGGGCCAAATGGAGTTAACATCATGATAGTTTAGTCTTGTCGCTGGTGATTTGCTTTTTGTCTTAAACAACGATCATTTGTGGGATTCAAGAACACCATTAGTGGAGAAATGAATCAGTTGAAAGCACAGTTCCCAGAACGCTTTTTTCCTTACATTGGACCGAATGGTAAAAGGAAACTGCGTATCGCATTATTGCTATAGCGTGTGCAAGCGCGGGTTTAAATAATCCTGCCACTCGTTTGTTTTGTTTTCAAATTGATGCTAAGCAGTTGAAAAAGAATTACTTTAACTAAAACCTTACCGTTTCTTGCCAATATTTTTTCTGTCTTTGGAAATATCGCCTTGCCGCTGTGGGCTGAAGAGATATGATGAATTATTTATCTAATCTGAACAATGACTAGTCCACGCAATGACCTGCCAGTCCACACGAGGGGGTATTCTGTCAGTATCTACTCAAAATCTTGAATCAGCCAATTCTATTGCTGTTCAGTTCTCGGATCTTTGAGCAGTCCGCCAGGTATCGTATTGTGGGTACGTTCACAACGCTCGAGTACTACACTTCAAATTCACTCTGTCAAGCAGAAAATAGACTAAGAGCAAAATAAAAAAAAGGTAAGAAGTCATGATAAAAGAAAATGAATAGGCCTTATCACGATTTTCGATGTCATTTTGACGAGTAGGCAAACAGGCTTGAAATAACAGTGTTTGTATAGAAATCTGATGTCAAATAATTTTCATACAACATCGCTTCTGAAAAATTCATGAATTAGAAACTTTTGGCGCTAGGAAAGGATTTTAAGAAAAAAATTGGAGGGATGTAGCTGTGCCAGAAAGCGTCCAGTCGTGTTTTGAACTTTCCATACATTTGTCTGTATAGCGAACCAGCCGTGAACTGCTACTAAAAATAGTTCGCGGGAAAAAAAATACATGGAGGGGGTATTCTGTCAGTATCTACTCAAAATCTTGAATCAACCAATACTATTGCCGTTCGGACCTCGGATCTTTGTGCAGTCAGGTATTGTATTGTTTGTTCAAAACACACCAGTACTACACTTTAAAGATCTGTGAAGCCGAAAATAGGCTAAGAGGAAAATAATAAAAAAATTAAAATACAAAGTCTAAAAAGTAGAAAGATGATCAGAGCAGCGGGCTAGGGAAAAAGATATGTCTTAAAAACTCTTGAAATCAAACAGAAAGTATCCGAAGAGTAAGTTTATATAATTTAATACCCAGAATAAAACAAATAAGGGTTATAGAAGCTGCGAGATTAAGCGTTCCTGTATTGACATCAACGCCTAACTATCCCCAATCTCCCGCCTTGCGCGGTATCGTATCAAAGCATCAAATTTCACTTCCGGTTGGGTACGACTCAAACGCCGGGAAGAAAATTTGATAAGGAGTTATTATTTCCATTTTTCATACGAGAACAACGTTAACATTTGATAAAGCAAATAAAAGAAATCTGTCATACAGAATTTAAGTTGTAAAGATGGAGAGGATTAAAAAGTGAAGGAATGTTCACTGTATTTACAGGATTGATACAAAATTTGCAAGGATAGGCCTTCTTAACGTACTGTTCCTCATATGAAGGCCGACTATCCGAGCACCTCTTGTGCCTGTTCCAGAGGCGGACAGATTTCTGGCTCTCACCGGTTCAAATCGGTACCAGAACAGTGTGAACACCTCGATGGTTTTTAGACTTAGTGTGTCGTTTTAAGGCTGCAGATTTTGTTACGGTTTCAGACATTGCCTATGTAAACGCTGCGCCGGTTAAAAATTTACAGGGTTCCGAACTATACAAAAATTACACAAATTTGAACTATGATTGGTACAGTTTGGATCTGTCCCAAATTGAAGCACCTATTTTTGGTGTCACCATGGATGGCCAAAAAACGTATTTGTTTCTATGGAATCCTTAAAAGAACGGTTGACGGTTGTTAACAATAACCTTAGTAGTGCAAAGAAGCTAGTATTAACTATGTTTGACTGCGGATGGCTAGGATGGAAGTGAATTGCAACTTGGAAAAATTGGTCAATTTTTTCAAGTTCTTCCTATGTAGTTTAGAGAAGTCGCTAAAAAAATTGATTATGGTTTATTCTTCCCCCTAGTGTTGTAAGAGCAATTTCATGTTACAAACCAGGTTCTTTGCAAAAATATATACTTGAACAGTTTTGAGCAAAGTACATCAAAACCACCCTGGCAGTGGCCCTTTAACGGTTCTTCTTTTGAAGAAGAATATCTTGGCTTACCGTTGTCCAGCGCTTTCTCAGTGATATCAAGAAAGGCAATACAATTTTCGACAATTTGCTAAGGCTTTATCCGTATCTGATTGGTGTACCAATCATTGGTTGCAGCTAGCAAAGCTCTAACAATGTAGTGCAGTGAGCGAAAACCGGATTGGTATTTAGGTAAAACTAGCATTGTTAGAAATAAAGTAGTGATGGACTTGGTGCTAAACAATTTTTTTGAGGACTTTAGCCTGACAATGGGCAATACGGAAATCGGTCTTTAGTTATTCGATGAACTCTTAGTTTGGTCCGCCATCCAAAACAGATAGAGAGCTGACGTCTTGATCGTAGGCCTTCGTCAGAGCAAAGGGTTGATCAAGGGCTAACGCTTTGCTCTGACAAAAGGGTTGATGCTTGGAACGTGCGCTCAAAAAGCTATTCACGGTGACTAAGTTACTCCATCAGCGTCTTTTCAAGCCAAACCTTAGTTTCTACTCCCCCACCAATGTAGCACCAAGATTTCAATAATTGGGTGTCACGAGAGTTCTTTTCTAGTCATCCGAACATCTCCGGGGGCAGGGCTGGGGGGGGGGGGGGGGGAGGGGGCTTTCATATGAAAGGGGTGGGGATGGTCCTCGAAAATTTTGAATTAGACCCCTAAAAGAGACCAATCTGGGCGTGGCCCAAGCTTTTTTTTACCCCTAAAAGAGACCATTTCAAAACACAGACAAATAAAAAATACAATGACATTTCTCGTGCAACCCTAAACGAGAACTTCAAGGCTAAATATAATGGCGTTTTTTCCAGAACACCCTATGTGAGAGCAATGGTGAATGGAATATGTACTAGGTTTTTTTATGATTTTTTTTATGTACTAGGTTTTTTTTAGGATTTTGTTGAATCAATGTAATGCACAGATGAAAATTTCTTGGATTGATATTTGCGCAATATAAATCAATATTATTATTGTTATTAAAATCCGAAATTTACTCCCTTAAGCGCGACGACGAGTATCCCGCCTTTTTCCTATGAGAGTCCCCACCCCCTCTGGGCCGGAAATATACCTCTTTCGAGCGAGACGTTGAATAGAGACGTCGAGAATTGAGACAAAACGGATCAAAGTGCAAGTTTTATGAATTTAGGGAATTGTTCATGCCAGTTCCCAGTTGTTGAAAGCTCAACTTAACTAATCTTGGGCTAATGTGAACTTTAAATAAAAAAAGTAAATAAAACACTTTAAGTGTCAATGTATTAAGCCGGCAGGACACTACCAGAGAGACTTGGAATTTAGGAGTGTTGGTTTCTGAGGAGAGGGGGAAAATCAGAGTCAACCTAGAAAAAACCTCTCGGAGCAAGGACTAGACCCAACAGCAAACTCAACCCCCATGGGACGCCGACTCCGGGAATCGAACCCGGGCAACACTGTTGGGAGGCGAGTGCTCTTACCGTACTGCACCATACTTGCTCCCCCAAGTTAAACTTTGATTCAAGTTTGATTGCTATTCAATACAGATTTGTTCCAAAAGATTTGTGCCCATTAGTTTTGACGTAGATTTCTCTTTACCTTTGGCTTGAAATCAGCTTTTAAAAACACTTTTACTATCGAAATAAAAACCTCGATTCATTTTATTCAGTGATTAACGTCAACCGGCTTTCGAACAACCGGACACAGGCGATTCGGATTGGTCGCCATATTTACTGGGACTGGAGTAAATTGATTGACATTGGGAACTGTTGTGATCAAGTCATCAAAATAATTGTTTGAAGTGGTTCTAGCTGTGTTCTCGTTTGATGGTTATGACTAATATATAATATGTGTAAAATACGAATTCAATGTATCCTCTATATCAGCGGCATTTCTATTCGTTGTACTGCTGAATTTGTTTTTGCCTTTTGTTTCTAGAAGTCAATTTTTTAAGCACCCTTTACATATTTTTTGCGTTGCTCGCGTCCAATTCAAATTTTTCACTGTAGTGCTTGGTCTTCGCTTTGCAGCTGATTGATAACCGTTCAGTATCTAGCCCAGTCCGTAAGTTCATTAGAACACTTTGTTATGGGTTTTTTATTTTCTTTCTAAGTAGTTGTGATGAAGGCTATGTTCGTTCAATCAATCAATCAATCAATCAATCAATCAATCAATCAATCAATCAATCAATCAATCAATCAATCAATCAATCAATCAATCAATCAGTCAATCAATCAATCAATCAGCCAGTCAATCAATCAAACAATCAATCAATCAACCAATCAGTTGGTCAGTCAGCCAGTCAATCAATCAATCAATCAATCAGCCAGTCAATCAATCAATCAATCAATCAATCAATCAGTTAGTCAGTCAATCAACCAATTATTTACATGTGCTTCTTGATCCATCACATTTCAAAATACTCCAGCGTAACCTTCTGGAGTGAGTCAGTTTTCACTGCCAACCCTTGTTGAAGTTTTTGATTTTTAGTTAATGAAACACAAAGATCTGACATCTTCCTTTTTATTTCCATATTTAACTGACTGTTACAGGCAAGAGTATAACGAGTAACCTGAGACGATTTTGAAAGAAACATGTCTCCTACAAATAGCGTAGCCACAGTTAAGCAAAAGGCTATGGTGCAGTGGCGATAATGACGTAATGCAAATCGTCATTACATATTACGCAATGACTGACCCTAGATTAAGAACGCACCAAATAAACAAGAAAGGCCTCTCAGATAAATTTTGACGGATTCAGTGTAGTAAGGCCTTGGGATAACATTCAAACAGATGACGTCACCGACTTAGTCTTTCAGAATGATCAGCCTACCGACTTGGACTTCACCCCGGTGCTCTTCTTGATTCGAAACATAGTTAGCGATTATCCCGTTCACACGTATAAGGACTCTGCCACGGCTCATGAAGTGAATCTTTACGTAGACGTAGTATGTTCCCGATTGGGGCACAGTCAAACATCCATCTTTGTACGTCATTCCACCCAAAAGATGGCTCTTTGGGGAATCAGGGGCCCAGTTTTTCATCACTGAGAGGAAAGACAAAGATATTAAAGGGTTGGTTTTTACAATTTTTTATACAACACTATGGATTTCTTCATGCAGTTATGGAAAACAGAACATTTTTCTTATAGACAAAATCATAAGTAATTTGTGTTGTATTGGTTACTTTTGCTTTAAAATCCTTACCGGCGTCAATTCATTCTGCTTGGGTAATCGGTAGTTGTATGAATTACTATACCGGGAAGGCAATAAAGTTTAGTTCAAATGTTAAAGTCTGAACTTTGGTTCATCTGGATAGCCTAACTTTGTCAGGGCACAGTATTTCAGTGGACCGCGAAAATAAGCGACTGGGGCTTTTACCTGGTAGGGTGCTGCTCTATATAAGCTGTATAGGTTAGTGCCACTTATGTCCAGGCCTTTCAACTGTATGTAATAACCAGAATTTGAATTGGATGTTTCGGTGCCCAAATTGATGTCTGTAATGTGTAATGTACCGGATAATTGTCGGCGTTTGCTACAGTAAGAACCTAAAATACCCGATATATAAGAGCCCAATCAGCTTGAACCCCATATTTGAAAACGTGGGAGGTTGACAGCCCTGAACCTCTGATTAAAGAGATTCCCTCGGTGGACATTTTAAGGTACAAAAACCCCAAAAATGAAAACTACATTGTTACAGATACAGTCTCACCCATTATTGGCACAAGCAAAACACTGAATTTCTTCTAAGAGACCAGGGCCCAGCTGTTCAAATCCCAATTTACCTAATCCTAGGTAAGAGTAAATCTGATTTGCTATTTATTTACCGCTAAAAGAGAGCTTGCCACAAAATTGTGGCCCAAAGGGTTATATCACAAAATTTCGTTTCCTTAAAACTTCATTTTGTGAAAAATAGTCTTTAAAGGTAAATAATAACAATTAAAATTTTTCACTAATCCAGGATTAGCTTAATCGGTCTTTGAACAACTGGGCTCAGGGTGAACATTCTAAGCATGTTGAATCAATAGAGCGTTTTCATTCACGTGACTACCGACCATATTGGTTTACTGACACAAAAGAAAGTTTTTGCATAAAAATAGAGTTCAATTCCCAGGGGTTTAGTTTGGGGCACCAACATGGTTGCCATTCCTTTGTTTTAGGGGGCCAACATGACATGGCCGCCGTGACGTCATGTGAAAACACTCTATATGCGACTTTTCTCAATTTTCTTATTCTTTAAATCACAAATATTAAAAATATAAAACAAGAAGCGATCTTGGTTCATGTGCCTAGTGATCCTGCCATACTTTGACACCCAGGCGAATGTCTGTTCACAGACTTCTGTGTCCACCTCCAACAAAGAACAGTTCAATATGTTATACAGTAAAAATCGAATTTAAGAACCTAGTGATATAAGAACCTACAGGCTGAAATTAAGCATTTGAATACCCAAAAATATAAGAACATGCTCAGCCTAGCAAAGAAATTGGTTTTTTATACAAAACTGGTGACCAAAATTCAGGATTTTAATTGTGTGACAAAAAGTTATTGTTTATATATGTTTGATTTGATTTACATTTGTTTGGAGTTTCACTACAAATATGATTTCCACAAAGCTACAGTCCAATATAGACAATTTATAGACGATTTCTGTCAATGGTTACACTACGACAACCTCTGAAAAATAAGAACCTATTAAGAACCTAATCAGCCTGAATTGTGAAAAACTACTCTATAATATATAAGAACCTGTTCAGCCTGACCTTGAAAATAATTCTAGCTTCTTATATGCAGGTTTATACTGTAATAAATGTAATGTGACATACATTATGTATTCAGGTTCGGTTTGTTAGTTCGTCCAATTAAAATCACTATATAAGTAGTTGAATTGGTACCTATCACATAATAACACAGACAAAAAGAAAACAAAAGCAAAGGCATTTCAGAATTACTAAATCGATAACCAAAGGGAGAACGTTTGATCATAAATCAAATTCAGACAACTAGTCTTAAAAAGGACTCTCAAAATAAGTCTGGAAAGTTTTGTGCTCCATCTTGGGTCTAAAGAATTATACTGACATTAAACAATTTTGTTTAAGAAATTAAGCCAAAACTAAGTCATACCTTTCGTACCTTTCTAACCGATTAATTTGTACGTAAACATCAATTATCGGAAATCGTTAATCTTAGTTTTTAAAAGTGTTGACGGGCCTGCATGATTCCTGCAGTTCGCATATAGATTGGTCTCAAAGCCTTTATAGCTTAGCTCTTACAAGAGTGTCTTTTAGGGATTTTCCTTTGCGATATGAAGTGAGGGGAGACTCCTTAAAGATATTTCTCAGATATGGTTGATTCTGTATAAGGTGCCATTTCCCCATAAGTATATTCTTGAGGTTGGGCAACGCAGGGTGGTATTGCGTTACAAAGGGCAGTATTTTCTTACGTGCATTTTTGTTTCTCTGCTCCAGTGCTTTCTTTCTGTCAGTGAAATTGACCTCCGAGAGATGTTTTTCTACAGTTGTAGCTGGGTAATCTCTATTCTTGAGGCGTGTCGCAAAATTCCTCATATTCTCTTGAAAAGTGTTTTCAGAGGAATTTGTCCTTAGAAGCCTTAACGCTTCTCCTTTGATAAAACCTTTCGTGACGCCTGGTGGGTGGCACGAATAGAAATTCGTGTATTGGAAGGTCTCTGTAGGCTTGAAGTGTGTTCGCACGTCAAGGATAGAATCCTTGTTGAATCTGACACCTTTGTACACTATCGTGTCCAAGAATGTAGTTTCTGTTTCTGAGATTTCAGCCGTGAATTTGATTGTGGGATGGAAGTTGTTTGCTTTAGAAGGAATTCTTCTATTTTGTTTCTGCTTGTATCCCATACTGATATGACGTCATCGATAAACCTTTTCCAAAAGATAGGCTTAATGCTGCTCTGTCTGACTATTTCTTTTTCTATTTTGGCCATGAAGGTGTTAGCAAAGGCTACGGCCATTTTCGTGCCCATGGCTGTTCCATGGGTTTGAAGATAATCTTTCCTGTTAAATTGGAACGAGTTTTCTTGTAGGATCAGACTAAGCATCTCGCTTAAAAACCTGGTAGGAACTGGAGGGTTTCCTTGGTGAAATTCTTCGTATGCATTGCATACAGTGGTAATACCCTCTTGTTGTGGTATGTTCGTGTATAGGCTTGTGACGTCCATTGAAACAAGTATAGTACTTTTAAGCAGTTTAATCTTCTCGATGAAGTTAATAAAGTCTGTCGTATCTTTAAGATACGAAGCTTGTTGTTGTGCTATTGGCTGAATAAGGTGGTCAACAAATGCTGAGATCCGTTCTGTAGGGCTGGAACACCCTGAGATAATAGGTCTTCCGACAAGTGTCGGTTTGTGAATCTTAGTGAGTGTGTAAAACACTGGTATTCGCGGAGTATCAGGCGTAAGAGAGAGCCATTTAGCCGTCATTTCGTCAATGTGGCCTTCTGAGAGCAGTGATTTAACAAGCTGTTGAGCTTTTTTGGCTGTAGTTTCAGCCATTGGTTTGTCTAGGGGTCGCAGCCATTGGTTTGTCTAGGGGTCGGTAGTTATTTAAATCATCAAGTAGAACTTGACCCTCGTTAAGTTTGTCTTGTCTGCTCATCAATACAGTTGTGCTCCCCTTATCAGATTTTTTAAGAATAATGCTTTTGTTACGCGATAACTCTTTGAGAGCTTGGCGCTCTCCCGTAGATATATTATCTTTTGGCTTGTCAAATTCTATACTTGCGAGCTCAAATTTGACCTCCTCTAGGAAGGTCTCTAGAGCTACTGATGGCTGGACTGGTGGTTTCCAGTCTGACTTAACGTGGAAAGGATGAGGTTCGCTTTCTTCTCCGTGAAAAATATATTGTAGTCGCATTCGTCTCGCAAATTGATCAAAATCTGCGAGAAGTTTGCGCCTGATAAGATTTTCTTTTGTCACGGGTGTTGGGATGAACTTAACCACGCGATAATAAAGTAATTTGCTCATCTGTCAGTTATTCATTTGACAGGTTTTTGACATGCTGTTTGCGTGACTCAATGGCGTTACAAAAGCGCTTTTTGTCTTTGATTTTTCTCCGCTCTTTTCTTTTTCGGTTTTTAGCCGTTTTGTTAACTCTGTGGTTTGCTTTCCCTTTCCCCCTTTCGGATTGATAAAAATGTCGTTTCGAGTAACGAAAAAAGGTCAGCTAAAATTTTCGGAAAGGAAATAAGACCCTAAGGTTTTCGAGAAATGGACAAAGATGCCCTAGTAATTTCGAAAAGACTCAAGTTGCCCTAGAATGACCGAACAGATAAATATATTATAGCGCGGCCTAAAATGAACCTACAGAGCTTTAAAGGCACTCCAGATAGCCTAAAATAGCGTTTCAAAGGATCTGAGAGAAAACTGTCGTTGGGTGCCCCCGTGTACCTTTCTAACCGATTAATTTGTACGTAAACATCAATTATCGGAAATCGTTAATCTTTTCTTCAATCAGAAGAAATAAGCAGTCATGTAACTCAATGTAGCCATTTCAAGATACAGGTATATGCTAATTGGACACGGCATTATTTAGTTTATGTCAGTTTCAAACCGTACCAGACCTGTAATTAATGTGATCAAACACGTTTTTTTACCATTCATAGTTCCTGTTAAAATTGCGTCAAACACAAAACGTTTGCCACCATATATTTTAAATTGAGACGGTAATAGGTAATAAAAAAATTACCATAAAATTCAAATAGATGTGCGATGTGCCATTACTTTATCACAAATGTCCGTCAGAAGATTTTATTAACCCGGGGTAAATAAGCGCACTTGCTACTGCCGTTTATTATACAACAAACGGTGAAGACCTTGCTACCGCTTTTTGAAAAGAACACCCTGACCCTAATCAACCGTTCCCCTCCCACAGCTATCAGAAAAGCCCTTCTACAGATTTCGCTATTGAAGTTCACTAAATGTAGTTATTCTTTCGATTTTTGCGATATTTGTCACGGGCTAGCAAGAAAAATCCTTGTTACTTTTACGACATTTGCGGACATTTCGGGGCTTTCTTGCCTTCACCTTTTTTAAAGTCTTGAATCTTGTTACATTTGTTATTCTTGCCATTTTTGCGATATTTGTAATGAATGCTTTTAGCTAGCAAGAAAAGTCCTTGTTACTTTTGCGCAAATAATTTGCTAGCAAATTCGTGCTAACAAGGTCGATCCTGGACATATGTGGCAAACTCGTCATTTTGCTCCCCCATTCTACTGCTACGAAAATTCGGTAATAATAAAAATATTAAAATATCACCGAAGTCGCAAAAAAAACCCCAAAGTGTATGTATGTCTTTTGATCTCGTTCAAAGTAAAAAAAATCCTCCGTTCCTGGTCCATCCCTATTCCTAATTTTCTCCACAGCCAGAGCCGAGCCACGTGTTTATGATGTTTGCACGGCCATTTGCAAAACACGGCGGCAATGTGTGGCATCAAGTGGATGCAAAGAATCAAGCTTTTCTCTTTTGATTACGTGTTTTGATCAGGAAAATGGAGACATCTGATTTGGCAAAAGTGACGACTTCTTCGCAGACGGGCAATAACGACGCGAAGCCCTGTACAAATGACGAAAACAACGCGAAGACATTAACGCTCGAAAGTCCCAGAGACGGAAATCTAAGTTTATACTTAGTAGCGATCTCTTTTGTAAAACTTATACAGTGGTTCCTCGGTCTTGTTTTCTTTGGCCCTGCTCAGCTTGTCTTTGGCTTATCCCAACGAACTGATCTCTTCGAGAACCAGAAAACGTCGCGAATATTTGTAATTGAAGATGTCTCGTCCTGTGACAAGCTTCTGCAGTCGTACCGTTCACAGTATCCTTTTGAAATGAATTTCATAGGGATAGACTGTGAGTGGGTGAACAGAAAAGGTCAAGCAAACGCACCGGTTGCGTTGCTACAAATTGCAACTCCTCTGTGCGACTGCTTTCTGATTCGTTTATGTAAAATGGAAGGTCGAATGCCTCAGAGTGTGAAAGGCCTGTTGGAAGACAAGAATATTCTTAAATTCGGTGTTGGTATACAGGATGACGTGAAAAAACTGTCAAGAATGTTTGGCTTTGTTGTGTGGGGCTGTGTGGATCTCAGACATGTTGTGGAAAGATGCCGCTTGGATAATGGTGCCCAGCAAAGGTATGTGATAATCCTGATTGGTGTCCTGTGGAATTAGTCAACATAGTAAACTATGCAGAGCTTGAGCCACAAAAAAAAAAAAGATTTATTGAACTACTACCGACAGTACAAAATGGAACCTGGCAGGGAGGGAAGGAAGGCTGGTAAAGCTAACAAAGAGAGGCCATAACTGACCATTGAGCAACGCCGTAACACTATAATAAATTATGTGCATACACTAACAGGTATCCTAAAATGTGTATGACACTGACTTGTAAAACGTTAAAAACGTTTACAAAAACTTAACAAGACGTTTCGGCCGAAAATCTTCGGCCTTCGTCAGTTTAAAAAATGACAAATAATCAAACACTTGTCTAACGGTTCACAGTTTGCGCGTGCGAAGATTTTCTGCCAAATCGTCTTGCTAAGTTTTTGTAAACGCTTGGTTTTTAATATTTTACTAGTCAGTGTCATACACATTTTGGATTACATTATGTCCATTCCTGACTGCAATTTCAGTATATTTTAACAGGTATCCATTACATGTAAATGGGTGAAACTGAAACACAGCTCACCAAGCCATTTGAAATGGGTGAAAGTGAACAGCTTAGAAGCTTATTATTATTCCAAACAGATAGCCATAAACGGTTGAACAGCTTATGGAAAATTTCGAACGAATGCTCATGAACAGGTCAATGGATCATTAATAAAATTTATTATTCCAAACATGTAGCAAAGAAAAGCTGAACAGCTTATGAAAAAATTAGAACAGATAGCCAGGAAAAGCTGAATAGCTCACATAAAATTTTGAATGGATAACCATGAAGGGACGATTGTGAGAAATCAAAAATTCATAACACTGTAAAGGACTGAACAACAAAAAGAACTTTAACAGATTTTCACTGATCCCACTCCTGCCCATCCACCATATGGAATTAAACTGGCAACCAGTTGTTATGCAAACCGCTAGTTAATTGATCGCCTGAACCCAGAACAGCCAAAGAAAAGTATATTTGCATGATCTGTTGATCAAACAAAGAAATGATTAAAACGTGATGGTTCACTCCCAAGTTTGCTGAAAGGAATGCAAACAAAAACATGATGGTAAAATTTTAATAATATTCAACATTTGTCGTTTTCTATTACTTTAACACACGTGAAAGTTTTTTCTTTCTATGAGTTTTACTTGTAATCAACAGCGGTCTCTCTTTTCGCTTCAAAAGATGGGTGTTCAGCAATCAGTCTGTGGTACTAGGTTGGTTGCGTCTCTTGTGTGAGGCTTGATCGATCTTGGATTTGTATGCACAGCCACATTTGGTGCACATGTGTTCAAGAGTAGGTAGAGGCAGAGAGGCGTAAGCCTTTTGCCGAGCATGTCTTTCTTGTACAGTAGAACCCTGGTAACTCGAACTCGGATAACTCGAACTCCCCGCTAACTCGAACTAAGTCCTGTTTCCCTTGGAATTGACCCTACTTTTCAGTCACTTTTACTCAGATAACTTGAACTCGGATAACTCGAATTCCTCACTAACTCGAACTAAATTTTGTTTCCCTTGATCGAAATTTACCCCGATAACTCGAATTCTGGTTCTTGCAACTACTAAAGCAATTTCATTTTAAATCACACATTTGACAGTCATTTCTGATCTTTTTAGTCAAACCGCATGCACTGCCTGTTAAGCTGTCACAAAGAAAAGAAAAAACAGTGCTACAATGAATGAAAACACGAATCTATTGGATCCTGGAACCCCTATGAAAATACAGTATAAACTTTAAACTGTTTTAGGTAAGACATTCTCCAGTAGCTGAGTACAAGATCATAATGTTCACATCTCAAGGCGTTCCAATTCTTTCTTTTGACCCAAAAGCCTCAGCTTGCATGGGGCTTACAATTTCTGATGAGAGTAAGTTTAATTTGCCCTAGGTTGTATACTAAAGTGCTGATAATCAATAAACTATAAATTATTTACATGAAAATTCAAATTTTCGATCTACCCCAATAACTCGAACACCCCACTAACTTGAACAGTTTTTCGTCTCCCTTCAGAGTTCGAGTTACCGGGGTTCTACTGTAGTTCCACAACTCTGATTTCCTCAAATGTGTGGACAGCCTTGTGACAAGTGGTTCTCCATGCAGATCTGTCCTCTGCCAATGCCTGCCAGGTAGCAAGGTCCATCTTGCAGCCTTTTGAGATTCTTTTTGAGAGTGTCTTTGTATTGGGGGGTGGGGGGCGTTCAATGCTCCTGGCACCGCAGTACTGAGCTGACTGAAGAAGAGCTGCCTCAGTACTCTGCTGTCATCCATGTGTAGAATGTGTCCAAGCAGGCAAAATTGTCCTCTTATCAGCATATCAGTTTTACTTGTTATCAATATGCTTTTCCAAACTGATAGATAACTGTTACCTAGACCTGAAAACAGGTTCCAAGCACTGTTAAGAGCATCACATAACCAGTATCGCAAGCGAGCTCCATTGTTATACTTTATCATTTTGGAAAATTGGGCCAAAAAACATTCAGGAGGAAAAAGGTTAATAACTGCAAATGCTTTCAATATTAAAAGGGGTACTTTCAAGCCCCCTGGCTGCTACTTGCAAAACTTCAGGTAACCACATATGAACTCTGCTAATTCTAATTTATCATATTCCACTGCACCTTTTGCTAAGATGAACTAGCTTTGTTTTGGGAACAAAAGGGTGGTATATCTAGCAGCTACTCTGGCAAGCCAGGCGAGCGGCATAATCACAGATCGCAACTCCACTGGAGAAAATGGTAGTGTGGTTGCTGAAGCTTCAGAAGATTTTCAGATCTTTTTCATTCAGCTTTTAATAGATTTTAAATTATAATAGTGGTTCCTCGTGTGAACATATTCATATACTGCAGAGCATATGCAATATACGGTCTTACTTTCATTTAACAGGAATCAGAAGATGAGCCTTGATGCCTTAGCCAAGAGAATTCTTGGTGTTACAATGGATAAATCCTGGAGAATTCGATGCAGCAATTGGGAAGCAGAGCAGTTGAACTCACGGCAGATTGAATACGCCATGAATGATGCCTTGGTTGCAAGTCACATATTTCTTAGACTGGTGAAATCAAAGTTAGATGAAAGAAAACATTTTGTAGAAAAGGAAAATACAAAAATTGAAAATGGCAGTTTGAACTTTGGAGATATTTACATTGATGATGAAACCAGTGAACTAGCTTTTTACCCTTCAAGCAAATGTGAAGCAGACAGCGTTACTTCCACCGTGAATATGTCAGAAGATAACCTCAAAGGTGGCATTCCTATTTCTGAGTGTTCCTTGACTGAAGGAGAACCTAACATCAATGAACAAGGTAACAACATTGAATTAAAAGTTACAGAAAATGAAGGAGTGTTCTTTGGAAGCATTAATCATGATAGAAGCATGGATAAAAGCCAGGAAAGTTGTCCTCAAGAGGAAGATAGTGATTCCAGAATTAGTGGTGGAGTTTCTCAGGGCTTTGTTGATCTTAATGACTTGGAAACTGATTGTTATGAAGTTACAGCAGATCTCAACAAGCTAGAATCAGATGAAGCTGAAGGATACTTTTCTACAGAACAGGTTATCAAACTTTTGCAGGATCCATACTTTTCTCAAAGAGCACGCTCTCTTTGTCATGGAGTGGTTGATTTTGCATTTAAAGAAAGAAAAAGAAAGGCCATCACAAAGGAAAATGAGAAGAATAAAGAATGCGGTACAGAAAAGACATCTATAAAGCCTTATAAAAGAGGCACTGTGCGGAAATCACCGCTGTACATGAACTGCATGTTGGCAGCTCCAGATGGGTCTAGGCTGTGTACTCTGGATCGCAAGAAGGCAGATTGGTATATTGAAAAAGAAATAGGTGAGTTAAAGGGGCAGTTTCACCCATTTTTGGTGCATCTTTGAATGGCCAGAAAATGTAATTATTGTTATCCCTGGAAACGTTAAAATAATGGCCCAGTTTTGTTAACAATTAACTTACTATTGAACAGAAACCATCATTAATTAAATGAGGCTGCAGATGGCTAGGATGGAAATGGATTGCAACTTGAAAAAATTGGCCAATTTCTTCAAGTTCTTCTTGTGTATTTTAGAGAAGTTGCTATAAACTGATCATGGTTAATTCTTCCTTGGAGAAATTACTTAATATTTTCTTCCTGGTGCTCTAAGAGCAATTTCATGTTAGCAAAAAGTTTTTTTTTAATCAAATATTTGAGCAGTAACAGTCTACTGAGCTGCTCCTCCATATCGCCTTTGCTGGATAATGGTTGCATTGTATCATTCTTTTGTATGCAGTTAATATTTCTTATAATCAGCGTCCATCTCAGTCCAGTCTTGCTATAGAAGACTTAACACTTAAATAAAGGATTGTTGTTGTTGTTTTTTTATACTAGTCAGTCTAATGGACTTTACAACACCTATCTAAAACATTGATGGTCGCTATGGCAAAAACATTTTGAAATGTATTTGTTGTAGAAAGTTTGGGTGTTTTGGTTTTGAAGCCTTAATGTGCACCCAACCCCCAATGTTTTTTTCTCTTAAATAGATCTTTGCACCTGTACGAAACTTATTGCGCTATTTGGGGCCTTTTTCAACCAAATCTTGACTTTTTATGGGCTGTAAAAGTTACGAAATCTAGCCATCATCTGTCTCATGACCAAGCTGGTAGGGGCATGGGTCTATTCCTTACTTGACGTCACAAACTGATTTGCATTGTATTAAGTCTTTGTGAAAATGCATGCAAAGCAGTTTGTGATGTCATGTAAGGAAGACCCATGCCCTTTACTATCTCGGTCATAGGACAGATGATGGCTACATTTCGTAAATTTTTACACCCTATAAAAAGTCAAGTTTTGGTTGAAAAAAGGCGCAAAAAGGCTCAATGTGTTTCAAACAGGTGCAAAGATTTATTTGAGCGAAAAAAAATTTGGGGGTTAGGTGCACTTTAATAGTTGTGGGAATCGTAATTTTTTTTTTAAAAAAAGAGGTTTGTAGAACCAATAACTCTTGCTGACCTCCAGAATGATTTTTAGCAAAAACTGGTTTCTTGGTTAGATTTACGAAGAAAATAATGTAGTATCAGCACAAAGGCATCAGAAATTAATATGGTATTCCGAAAGTTTATTTTATTTTAGTTTTAATTATTTTTATTTTGCCATATTTAATAATTACTCACAGCAATCCTGGTGTAATACAGTAGAGACTAAGACATGTGCAATAATCTTCAGAAGTTATTGTTATCATGTTGTAAAGGGTTCATTTATCCTGCCGATGTGCATGCCCCTTCTATGTTTCTGAACCAAAGTGTGCATTCATTTAGAGATGTGTATAATGAAAAAATCAGATTATTCAAGTTGCATTTGGTTGCAGGACACCTTACATGCCTTGATCCATACACAGTCCAGCTGAATTTTGAACCTTCAGGCAGACCTGGAGCAGAAGACTCTTATTACCTCAATTTCAAGAACAACATTTGTGTTGTGTGTGGAAGTGATCACAGTTATATGAGGAAGAACATTGTTCCCCATGACTATCGTCGTTACTTTCCACTGGTGATGAAGGATCATCACTCGCATGACATTGTGCTCATGTGTCCAGATTGTCACTGTTTGTCCAATTACCACGACGACAGGCTGCGCAAGGAACTAGCGACTAACTATGATGCTCCTTTGGGTAAACACACAATTGATGTAATGTTGATACATGCCCTATTCCTTAGGTCATTCATCTTTGGTTAAAATCTTACTTTTCCATCAATGCCCAGCAAGTATTCTTCACTTAGTGATAATCAAGCCTAATGTCCTGATGAGAAATGTTTTGGTCACAATGTGAAGACCCCTGTCCCCCCACCTGCCACCCCCACACCCATCTAAAAATTCCAGACTAGCTTCATACATTTCTTTAGTTTTTTAGCCCTCTGAGCTCCTCCCCCACCCTCTTGCAATTCCCAATGATTTCTGTGGAGGGGGGGGGGGGGGGTGGATTTTTCTTCTGGTACTACAACACCATGTCATTTTTGCAATGTTTTTGATTTACCATGTTGAATATGAGTGTAGAATTGAATTGCATAGAATTGAATGTCATGTCAGTTTGTCTTAAAACAGATTTCCTGTAATTTTTGCAGCTTTATCTTTGATTTTGTTTTCAAGGAAACGCCACCATGGCTCGCCTTATCGAGGATCCAGAACTTCGGAAAGTTAAATCAGCTGCGAAGGCTCTGAATTACGCAGGTGACAAACTCCCAGCGGACAGGCGTCAGGAACTATCACTCATCGTGCAGGAATACATTAACGCCGCTGTTTTGACTCCAGAAATAATCACACAAGTTGCATCTATGGAAACCCGAAAGGAAAATGTCAATTTTGTGTCGCATGGGTGTGAAGTTGTGAGAAAGATTCGTGAGGAAGGAAAACTGTTGGAGTTTGAGAAAATGTGGAGAAAGCACTTTATTGATACCATGCGCCCACAGTATCTTCCACCATTATGGTCAGTGGACCATCGTCACGAAGGATTGAAAGAAAAACTGGAAGACTGTGATGACTTTAAATCAAATCAAAATTAAGTTTTGTAGCGTTATACTTTTTTGATGTAGTTGATTTTTGCGAGTACAAATGTGTGGGTAGAATTCTCCAAGTACTGTAGCTGTGTACATTTTTATGAGTTTTCTAGGGTTTCAAAACTTAGCTGAAACATTAAGTGTGAGTTTTTAAATTGAGACTGAAATGAAGGGAAAATAAAATATTGAAATCACCAAAATCTATTTTAAATGTAAGGGTGTTAGTTTTCTAATTTTTGTTATCTCTTGCAAGCACTGTGTCCGTTTGAATTGGTTTTCGAAGTTGCTTAAATGCTCTGTCCAAGTTAATGTGGTCGGTTTATGGCCGAAAATGTAAGAAAGTATTCTCGGTCATTTAAGAAATACCGTATCGCTTTCACCTGTCCACACTAATAGGGTTGGTAAAACCAGTTAGTCCATTAAATGATACAAGCCTCACTGGTGTAAAAAAAGCAACTTTATTTTGGGCCGTTTGTACCACCACTTTTAATCAAGTGTAAGTAGAGTCAAGAATAATGTAATATTTTTTTTGCCCACAAATTCCAGAAGTTTCATGATTTCTGTTCTGAAAAGTATGAACAGTTACCATGTTATGAAGGCCCTTTCGATGAAACGTACTTGAAGTACAATATAAGAAATAAGAAAAAAGACTGAAAACGTGTTCCATGATGCACGACAAGAGTCACTTAATCAAACGTTTCACCCATCTCCAGGATGTAGCTCCTAAGAGGAAAAGAGATTATAATCAGTGTAGAAGTGAAAAATGGTAATACACCCTTTATTTTCCCAGAGTCACTCCTTAATGAGAAAGTGTCATTCTTTTTTTACCTCTTGTTAAAAATGGTAAAATAACACCTTCATTCAACTACAAAAAAATTCTAGAACAACGAGAGGAAAGAAATCAGCTCAATTCTGGAAAGGAACAACTAGCGCATTTTGGAAACAAAAATGCGAGAGAACTTGACAAACGTTAGCCTAATATTTTTCAAGTTTCAATCCATTCCGACCTACTGTCTAATGGAATGATTTATAACAAAACTAGACAATGACAAGGAGTTGGTTGTTTCGATCAGGGTGTAAACGTCAGTCTGGAAAAGGTACAGGGCCCAGTTGTTCAAAGCCCGAATCTAATTAATCCTGCGTTAACCTGAACGTTGACTCAAGCTTAATTCAGAAATCACTGTAGAATTCTCCAAACGTTTTTCAACTCTTATTTTTGACGTAGACGTTTCTTTGTCATTAGCTTAATATTATCTTTTTAAAAGATATTTAACAAGCGAGATGAACACCTTAGTTAGGCTCGGTTGTTCGAAAGCCGACGTTTTCATCTCGCTCATTAAGAATGTTTTTAAAAGCTAATTTTAAGTTAACGGTAGAGAAAAGTCAAAAATATTTTTAAGAGTCTTCATTGATCAGTTTATACTAAACTCGAATCAAAGTTCCTGTTAATGAACTCAGGATTTCCTTTATCGGGCTTTGAACAACTGGGCCCAGCTTTTAATCGGTGATTAACGTTAATCAGCTTTCGAGCAACAGGGTCCTGGAGTTTAGGACGACAAAACCTTTTTGATGGTGAGAGAGACTCACACAAGACGCTTGTGTTAACTTAGGGCGCTGTACATTTGTCAGAACTGACCGGTCGGTTCGTAAACGGAATGGACCAATTTGAAGGATAAGTTTTATGCTTGTCCTTCAAATTTCTTCAAAACCGTACCGGTTTCAGAGTGATTATTACGCGGGATGCCCTCAGGGCTAACCGCGTCAAGTTCTTTTTCGTCGTTTTTTTTTTTCCCTTCTTCATCGTAGTCACAGATTGTAATGAATAAATCAATTAAACCTGGATTAAACCCTGTTGTGACTCGAACTATTCCATTAGCTCAATCGCAACGGGAGGATACTTTTTCACCTGCACTTAGTCCTAAACATACACCAACGCATCCCGCGTAAACGCCCATAGGCGTCTTGTTTCTCAAGATTTTGCAGCAACATTCCTTCAAAATGACGCATTCGATTTACAGACTGGTTGCTCTGCCCGGCCAGTCCTGGCAAAAGGAAAGCACTCTAAGATAAGGGGGTTTGTCAAAAGGCTAGAGTTTCAACCGGTTTGCTTATTTTTACTCACTCTGCGAACTTCTTAGTATCTCTTGAATCCATGCCATAGGAACAGCAGCCTGAGAAGTCATTAGGGTCCAGGCCCACGCTGATCATCTGTCAATCGAAAATAAATAAATAAATAAATAAATAAATAAATAAAAGTTGTGTTAACTTTGTTCATGAGTCATGTAGCCTACAGACTTCTGAGGTTAATTTTACTACACGAATCCGGAAGCACCTTTCCACAGACAAGAATTCCCACATTTTACATTAAAAGCTCGGAAAATTGCCGAGCTTTATGTTCTAAAGATTGTTTTTTCACGTTGGGCACTGCCTCCACCCGCAGCTCAAAATCGAGGAGACATAACATATGCAGTGGGAAAACCCACACTCAACAGACAAATTTTTCATGTATGCCATCATAATGTGATTTAACTATTTAGGTGTTCCGCTGCAGAGGGCAACTGAGGGGCCTTGTCAGTGACGTCACTTAGAGCTTTGGGTCACCGTTCAGTAGATCCGATTCACGCGGGATTTGATATAAAAAATGTTTCATTTCACTTTTATCTCCAACACTGGAAAACGTGGTTCATTTGGTGGGTAGGAAAAAAGATTGAGGGTTTTGAAGATCACGCTGTAGATGTTATTGTTAGTTTAGACGTATAGAACAGCATACCAAAGCTTGGAAGTACTCTAGAAAAGGAACCCGACTATAGGCAACAGTGACGGTCAGGTGATGAAGAATTAAGACGAAACATTTTTTGGTTGGCCTAAGGTTGCACTTTACCTGTCCAACTGTGGTCCAACGTATTTCTTACCTCTTCAACCAGCCTAGGATGCAATACATACTTCTTTGGGCTTTCCATGATGACAGATTTTGCCACTTGAATTTCATCCAGGAGAGATGGCCTCCTCTTACCAGAAATTTCATGCTTTATTTTGCGACGCTTTGCTTTGGATTGCTCCTGCCTTTCATTATCCTGCCAGTTTGGTGTAATCACACCACAAGCGTTTTGAACCTCTTCTGCGAATGACAATCGACGCTTCTTTTGGCCAAGACGTCCTGAAGAAAATTCGCTGTTCTGTTTAATCTTCTGTCGGCGTTCCAATGCTTTCTCTTCATATTCTTTGTTCCTAGCATGGTCATCAATAATTGCTTTGGCAACCATTAAGCTATCAACAAGCGAATTTCTTTTTTGTGCACTTTGTTGTTTAATGACTTGTCTTCGTTCAGCATTACGTAAGTCGCGTTGTCGATCCTCGTAAAGGACCTGGTATCGTGGTCGGCCGCCAGTGTAGTCTAAGATGCTTGGAGATCGGTCATTCTGGAAATTGCTTAGCCCAGCCAAATGTCTTCCAACTGTTGGGATACAAAATATTAGTTTTCGTTAATTTAATATATAGTACATAATTATTAAGTGCTACTCTCATTAAATAAAGACGTTACCTTACCTTACCTTACCACACGCTTGCGTATGCGTTTCTCATTGTTCATATAAAATCTTGTGCTTACGGTTATGTTTACCCTTGCACCGCAAGCAAAAATCAGGGATGCGTTACTCCAATATTTCGGACACGAAAAGCTATTTTGAATTGAAAGGTAAAAATCTGAATACTGCACAAGATTAAGAAAAACCTTCGGTTTAATAGATAGCATGAAAACCTATTACCATTTGATTACTGAAGAAAACGGATTGAGCAACACTTCTCTGGTCCAAAGACCGTTCGGGAGTTTTTTGAGAAACGGGCTGCAGGCTTAACTGAAAAGGAAAAGGTGAAAAACAGAATACATGGGATCGTTGTACCTGAATCTCTATTAGGCGCGGCTTCCCAACTCTGCGGTGACTGAGGACAGGCAGAAGGAGGTATGTGTGAAGAATAAACAGTAGTATCGTTTGGTTCCACTCTGATGCTAGACAGTTCATCATTCGTCCATCCCGACTCAATATCATTCTTATTCATCCGCCGACATAAATACGCGTAATAAGACCTGATTGGCCTGCGTGAGACAAACAAAACAAACCAAAAATGTTAAACGCCAAATACACCTGTCCCCAATTGTTTAAAGAGCGGATAACTTTATCCACTGAATAAGTCACTATCCAATAGAGCAAATATACTCCACATAACGCTTTAGGCAAGTTTTCCACACAATCCCTGGGAAACTAACAATCAAGCTCTCACCGATACTTAAATTTCACATTTGCTTCTACCCTATCCACAAATTATAAGGCTATCGGGAAAATCTTGCACACATTTTATCTGCCGGATAGCGACCTATCCAGTGGATAAAGTTATCCGCTTTTTGAACAACTGGGGGCTGGTGAAATGAAGACATGAAGAGTATTCTCGTAGGGAGAGAAAACTGTAATCAGTATTGATGAATTTTTGGAACACAAGGTAAGAACTTGAAACAGATTGTTTCAACTTTTGAAAGTCGCAAACCATGGACACATATTAATTAATCTGAATTCCACTAGCTGAGGATTAACGACGTGGGAGTCACGTGTCCTACATTCCATTTCATTTTTGCATGTAACTAAACAAGAAACAAATTTTCCAAAAGAAACCTTCTTAAAACTCAAACTTAGCCATGCTGGTTTTGCTTTGTTGGCTAAGTTGCTGGTAGAAAACTCAGCTTGTCAAATTAACATATTGGATTGGCCTAGTACTCATATACAGCTCTAAGGTACGTGCGTGCGATAACATCACCAATAGATTGGCCGATTTATCTCAGGAAAGTCCTAGTTGTATCACACCTATTCTCCTTTATATAATCTAGCAGAGAAGAAAGAAGGAAAAGTAACACCAAATGCCAAGCAATTATTTGTGGGAATCCAACTAGTTACATGTCTGTGTCGCGCGCAGGATCGCAGAGTGCATCTTGGATGTTGGGATAGAAAATTGAGGAAGGAGAACCGCTCGCCACGGGATAATCAACACACTTTCGTCAAAGTGTGAAGGAATGGATAGGAGTAGGCTTATGATACCGCTAGAAGATGCTCCCATATTTGTTGTTAGGCTGATTTAGTAACAGAACGGGAACGTCAATTGAGGACGCGAGAGCGCGAGAAATAGTCTGGACGCGAGTCTATTTCGACTATCTTTTGGGTATTCTTGATGCGCGCGCCGTTGTCAACTGACGTTCGCGTTCTTTTGCTAAATCAGCCTATTGTAATACATTTGCCACAGGATGCTGCATTTTATAGCTTTCTGTTTATTTACCATTAAATGTGTCTATAACTTGGGGAGGGGATATTAGTGTGTGCTTACAGTACGTACCAAGAAATAACAACTGGCTGTGTCGTGTTCTATGCATCTGGATACGGCGTTACAAGCAGGATTAATAACAATACTTTCGCATGCAATGCTTTTAGCTTTGCTTACCATGAATATATAAAGAAGACTGCCATCAGAAGTATTACCAATGCTGCTCCAAGAACAAACACAACAATAGGTAAAGTTGTGGATACCGAAGTGGGCCCATTATTGTCATTCGTGCTTCTTTTTGTCTTCTTGCGTGATTTAGCAGCAACATCGTGGCTTCTGTGATGGGCCATGGACAAACCATTCCAGCGGATGCCAGAAGCTGGCATTGGGAACTGCTTTTTTGCATCAAGCTTAGCACTCGTCTCAGACTTGCCGTACGATTCACCTTGATAAAAAAGAACGATGGTTAGATCACGTTACGCGCGGTAAATTTGTGCTCATTTTATGTGCCACCGCCATGGGAGACGAAAGACAAATGCACTGTAGTTAGAGGGACACTGTCAAGGAGATTTTGCCGTATTTTGATCAAAGCTAGTCAAATATTTAACACAGAACCTTTTCTAACATAAAATTGTTCGTTGAACACCGGGAGGGAAATATTAACTGATTTCCCCAATGAAGAACAAACTATAAATACGTCTTTTGCAATTTCTCCAAAATCCGCGAGAAGAGTTTTTTTCAAGTTGTAATCCATTTCCATCCAAGCCATCCACAGCAAAAGATAACAAATACTAGTTTTTGTATACTCGTAGGACAATTGTTAACATTACTGAATCATTATTTTAACAATCCCATCGATACAAACGAGTTTTTCGCATTCAAAGCCACACTAAATATCAGTGACACTGCGCCTTTAATAGTAGTTTGACAGACGGCAATTTAACGAGGAACTCATCTCAACCAGAACAGGGGCTGTCAGCCTGTTAACCCTCATTAAAGTAACGCCACAAAGAATTTACGTTCGCTGACTGCCTCGGCACCACTGAGATTGGATGTAAGTACAGTCTTGTGGGATCACACTGTGAATAAATACTTCATTGTCCAGAGAAACTCGATACCACGTTATTATGCAGACGATTTTCTTAGCATCTATGCAAACACGTCTTGCAAATAACATTGCTTTGAGTTACCCCTAGTCTACGTCACAGGCGAACTATAACCCCCGGTTATTACCGGGGGTTATAGTCCGTCTGTGACGCAGGCTAGTTACCCCTAGCTATGCGTATTCTTTGCAGATCCGGCGAACTAAAGAAACGGTTGGTTCATGATTCCAAGCTATCCGGTATTGGACATGTATATGGATTACCGTTAGTATCTGTTTTTGTATTGTTGTAAAGAAACCCAAAATCTAGCTTTGGATTAAAAAAAGCCCCTCGGATTTGGATTATCTAAAAGAAACGCATCCTTTAAGTAAAGCTCAGTTTATATCAGAGACTATTGAAAAAGTTCGGTTAAATAGTTGTAATAGTGCAAGCCTGATTCAATCTGACTATCTGACAGTAAACAAGAACCGCTTTGGTTTTGAAGTAGGGATGACAGACGCATCAATCACTCATATGACCAAAAACTACAAAATTTACATTCTTTGTCTTGCTTCAACAATGTCCTCTTTGATGTCGTCTAAGTTACCCATTCGATTAAACGACATTTAACATTACTTGTTTCAATTTATAACCAAATGCCCGCATAACATTATCTTTGAGAAATCGGATCTTAACTCCTTAAGTAGATGTCAACAAGTCGAGACAAGCGGCGGATGCTCTCCGATCATCACAATTGAATTCAGTTTTCGTTAGTTGGTGTCATTAGGATCACAGTCAACAGGAATTGCAGCACCAAGATTTGTTAACAGTGCAACGCGACTATTAAACGGAGATATCCTTGTAGGATGTAAGGAAGAAAAAACTCTCGAAGATTCAAAACAACAAAAAAATCTGTGACTAAGAATGTTTTAAAGGTGCTTCTTCCCTACCATGTAACTCCGCTCAACAACTAGATCTACTTCATCACCCATGCTAGAATATTTGAGATGTTTCCTCACCGTTATTCCATTCCTCGTCAGGTCCTGAATCTTCTGCACTGGTGTCTTCCTCACCTGAACTCCAATCATCACCTGATTCTTCATCATCGTCAGGTCCGTACTCTTCAAGACTTGATTGTTCCTCACCGTGATTCCATTCATCGTCTGATTCTTCATCCTCGCCAGGGCCGTAATCTTCAGTACTTGATTGTTCCTCACCGTTATTCCATTCCTCGTCAGGTCCTGAATCTTCTGCACTGGTGTCTTCCTCACCTGAACTCCAACCATCGTCTGATTCTTCATCATCATCAGGTCCGTACTCTTCAAGACTTGATTGTTCCTCACCGTGATCCCATTCATCATCCGATTCTTCATCATCGTCAGGTCCGTACTCTTCAGTACTTGATTGTTCTTCACCGTGATTCCATTCATCGTCTGATTCTTCATTATCGTCGGGTCCGTAATCTTCAAGACTTGATTGTTCCTCACCGGGATTCCATTCATCGTCTGATTCTTCAGCATCATCGAGTCCGTAATCTTCAATACTTGATTGTTCCTCACCGTGATTCCAATCATCGTCTGATTCTTCATTATCGTCAGGTCCGTAATCTTCAAGACTTGATTGTTTTTCACCGTGATTCCATTCATCGTCTGATTCTTCATCATCATCAGGTCCGTAATCTTCAATACTTGATTGTTCCTCACCGGGATTCCATTCATCGTCTGATTCTTCAGCATCATCGGGTCCGTAATCTTCAAGACTTGATTGTTCCTCACCGTGAATCCATTCATCATCTGATTCTTCATCATCATCGGGTTCGTAATCTTCAGTACTTGATTGTTCCTCACTGTGATTCCATTCATCGTCTGATTCTTCATCATCGTCAGGTCCGTAATTTTCAGTACTCGATTGTTCCTCACTGTGATTCCATTCATCGTCTGATTCTTCATCATCGTCAGGTTCATAATCTTCAGTACTTGATTTTTCCTCACCGTGATCCCATTCATCAGCTGCTTCTTCATCCTCGTCAGGTCCGTAATCTTCAATACTTGATTTTTCCTCACCGTGATCCCATTCATCGTTTGGTTCTTCATCATCATCGGGTCCGTAATCTTCAGTACTTGATTGTTCCTCACCGTGATTCCATTCATCGTTTGGTTCTTCATCATCATCAGGCCCGTTATCTTCAATACTTGATTTTTCCTCACCGGGATCCCAATCATCATCTGATTCTTCATCATCATCGGGTCCGTAATCTTCAGTACTTGATTGTTCCTCACCGTGATTCCATTCATCGTCCGATTCTTCATCATCATCAGCTCCGTAATCTTCAAGACTTGATTTTTCCTCACTGGGATCCCAATCATCGTCTGATTCTTCATCATCATCAGGTCCGTAATCTTCAATACTTGATTGTTCCTCACCGGGATCCCATTCATCGGCTGATTCTTCATCATCGTCAGGTCCGTAATCTTCAAGACTTGATTTTTCCTCTCCGGGATCCCATTCATCGGCATCGTCAGGTCCGTAATCTTCAAGACTTGATTTTTCCTCACCGTGATTCCTTATATCGTCTGATTCTTCATCATCGTCAGGGCCGTAATCTTCAGTACTTGATTGTTCCTTACCGGGATCCCATTCACCGGCAGATTCTTCATCCTCGTCAGGCTCGTAATCTTCAATACTTGATTGTTCCTCACCATTATCCCATTCATCGTCCGATTCTTCAGCATCGTCAGGTTCGTAATCTTCAGTACTTGATTGTTCCTTACCGGGATCCCATTCATCGTCCGATTCTTCAGCATCGTCAGGTTCGTTATCTTCAGTACTTGATTGTTCCTCACCGTGATCCCATTCATCGTCCGATTCTTCATCATCGTCAGGTTCGTAATCTTTAAGACTTGATTGTTCCTCGCCGTGATTCCTTTCATCGTCTGATTCTTCATTACCGTCAGATCCGTAATCTTCAAGATTTGACTGTTCCTCACCGGGATCCCATTCATCGTCCGATTCATCATCACCGTCAGATCCGTACTCTTCAATACTTGATTGTTCCTCACCGTGATCCCATTCATCGGCTGATTCTTCATCATCGTCAGATCCGTAATCTTTAATACTTGATTGTTCCTCACCGGGATCCCATTCATCGGCTGATTCTTCATCGTCGTCAGATCCGTAATCTTCAATACTTGATTGTTCCTCACCGTGATCCCATTCATCGGCTGATTCTTCATCATCGTCAGATCCGTAATCTTTAATACTTGATTGTTCCTCACCGGGATCCCATTCATCGGCTGATTCTTCATCGTCGTCAGATCCGTAATCTTCAATACTTGATTGTTCCTCACGGGGATCCCATTCATCGGCTGATTCTTCATCGTCGTCTGGTTCGTAATCTTCAATACTTGATTGTTCCTCACCAGGATCCCATTTATCGGCTGATTCTTCATCATCGTCAGGGCCGTAATCTTCAGTACTTGATTGTTCCTTACCGGGATCCCATTCACCGGCAGATTCTTCATCCTCGTCAGGCTCGTAATCTTCAATACTTGATTGTTCCTCACCATTATCCCATTCATCGTCAGGTCCTGAATCTTCTGCACTGGTGTCTTCCTCACCTGAACTCCAACCATCGTCTGATTCTTCATCATCATCAGGTCCGTACTCTTCAAGACTTGATTGTTCCTCACCGTGATCCCATTCATCATCCGATTCTTCATCATCGTCAGGTCCGTACTCTTCAGTACTTGATTGTTCCTCACCGTGATTCCATTCATCATCCGATTCTTCATCATTGTCAGGTCCGTACTCTTCAATACTTGATTGTTCTTCACCGTGATTCCATTCATCGTCTGATTCTTCATTATCGTCAGATCCGTAATCTTTAATACTTGATTGTTCCTCACCGGGATCCCATTCATCGGCTGATTCTTCATCGTCGTCAGATCCGTAATCTTCAATACTTGATTGTTCCTCACCGGGATCCCATTCATCGGCTGATTCTTCATCGTCGTCTGGTTCGTAATCTTCAATACTTGATTGTTCCTCACCAGGATCCCATTTATCGGCTGATTCTTCATCATCGTCAGGGCCGTAATCTTCAGTACTTGATTGTTCCTTACCGGGATCCCATTCACCGGCAGATTCTTCATCCTCGTCAGGCTCGTAATCTTCAATACTTGATTGTTCCTCACCATTATCCCATTCATCGACCGATTCTTCAGCATCGTCAGGTTCGTAATCTTCAGTACTTGATTGTTTCTTACCGGGATCCCATTCATCGTCCGATTCTTCAGCATCGTCAGGTTCGTTATCTTCAGTACTTGATTGTTCCTCACCGTGATCCCATTCATCGTCCGATTCTTCATCATCGTCAGGTTCGTAATCCTCAAGACTTGATTGTTCCTCGCCGTGATTCCTTTCATCGTCTGATTCTTTATTACCGTCAGATCCGTAATCTTCAAGACTTGATTGTTCCTCACCGGGATCCCATTCATCGTCCGATTCATCGTCACCGTCAGATCCGTACTCTTCAATACTTGATTGTTCCTCACCGTGATCCCATTCATCGGCTGATTCTTCATCATCGTCAGATCCGTAATCTTTAATACTTGATTGTTCCTCACCGGGATCCCATTCATCGGCTGATTCTTCATCGTCGTCAGATCCGTAATCTTCAATACTTGATTGTTCCTCACGGGGATCCCATTCATCGGCTGATTCTTCATCGTCGTCTGGTTCGTAATCTTCAATACTTGATTGTTCCTCACCAGGATTCCATTTATCGGCTGATTCTTCATTATCGTCTGGTTCGTAATCTTTAATACTTGATTGCTCCTCACCGGGATCCCATCCCGTGAGTGTGTGCTCAGTCTGCTTAGTGGCAGAATCTATGAGAAGATCCCTTATTTCAGACATCAACTTCTTAGACTTAAGTGTGCTCCAGGCATGATGGGGCTGTCTAGATTTCAAGAGACGTAAAACCTTTTTGGAAGGTTTTATACCAGAGTTGTAATTCTTTAACAACTTGCTTGAACCAGTTGATGTCCGTCCATGTCCTTCCTGTGAAGGTACTTCATCACTTGATGACGCCTGAGTCCCTTTTAAGGTCCTCAGTGCGCTGTTGGGGGATTCAACCCCATTGGCTATGAAGCCAGGTCCAAAGAAGTCACCTTTGGTCTCTTCAGAAGGCAACACAAGTGAAATGTGCTCTTCTTTGGTAGTTTTTAAAGGTAGGGAATTGCCTGTAAGTAAAAAAAAAACGAGAAATTGCTTTTGACGGAGCCATTGTATTTTGAAAAATGGGTTTCTCTTTACGACTCTAATGTAATTTTTAATAGTCCCGGTGCCACTGAGCGAGATTGCTTGCTAAGAAAAACCTGGGTGTATTTTTCAAGTCGGAAAATTATGCGGTCAAAAGAAGAAACTTCAAAATACCCTTATCCGGTATCCTTATCTTACTTGGATCAGTTGGTGTCCGTCCATGTCCTTCGTCTGAAGGTACTTCATCCCTTGATGACGCCTGAGTCCCTTTTAAAGTCCTCAGTGCGCTGTTTGGGGATTCAACCCCATTGGCTATGAAGCCAGGTCCAAAGAAGTCGCCTTTGGTCTCTTCAGAAGGCAACACAAGTGAAATGTGCTCTTCTTTGGTAGTTTTTAAAGGTAGGGAATTGCCTGGAAGTAGAAAAAACGAGAAATTGCTTTTGACGGAGCAATTATATTTTGTAAAATGGGTTTCTCTTTACGACTCTAATGCAATTTGCGCTAGTCCTGGTCGCACTGAGCGAGATTTCTTGCTAAGAAAAACCTGGGCGTATTTTTCAAGGCGGAAAATTATGCGATAAAAACTGGAGGAAACTTCAAAATACCCTTATCCGGTAACACTGCTTCATTGGTAAGAACGGACAATAGTAAAAACCAAAACGCAGACTCACGGCATTCAAGAAGTGCTAGGAGTGTAAATACTACAAGTGTTCTCTCCTTCTTTAAAAATGTAGCTCTCATTTATGTAGAGTTAAGCTAGGTCTTTGCTTGTGCGTAGGGCATCACATCTTGCAACTGAACGCGGAGGTTTTAAGGGTAAAAAGAAAAATTAGGAACTGACTCAAGAGGATAAGTTGAAAGTTTACTTATGTAACGTTTGGAGGACGTTTTGGCTGGCCAAAATCCCATGTCGGCAAGCATCGTCAACGATGCACGCATGGCGTTCTTAAGTTTCGCTAAAGGTGGAATTATCAGAACATGAAAATGAAATTGCTGAGACATCGTATATATTCAACTCGGGAATGGCCTATTCAGTCAACTAAAGAAGTTTAAAAACATCTCTAAAAAATTCATGCTGAAGCAACCGACAGCTTATTAGCTGCAGCATGGAAGAACTAATGTTCTAACCTATTTGTTTGCGTCTGAAATGGGAAACAAAGCTGCTGTGTTAACAGCGTATTTTAATACCACATTTTTTTTTATAATTTTCCGATTTACCCTTGAATAGCCTTGAAGTATTTGAGGGATAAAATTGGGTTCGATTTTTACAAACATGTAACGTGCACGGAGCTCAAAAATATTGAAGCCGCGATCAATTTTGGCTTCAACAGGAAGCGCGATTGTCCTAAACTAGAAAGTTCCCTTAGGAGTGTGAGCAGAAAATCGGATTTCTTTCCCAGGCAAGGTAACAGGTGTGCATTAGACTTGCTAGTTTATTTTGTTTCTGAGTCTGTTGCTTCCATCTCTTATCTGGTTCAAAGGGGGCTTCGGCTTCATGCTTTCCCGGAGAACTTTGTTCTTTGCGCAAAAAAATATCGCTGAACTCGACTTGAAGGTACGTCTACTTTCAGCGCAGAACACTCACATATTTCGCGTAATTTTAAATATATTTTCGCATCGCATAATATATACTCCCACATTTCCCGCTTACGTTTTACAATACCTACATCTTTTTTTCCCCAACACCCGTTCCGTTCTGACGAAGGAAAAAATTCTCTAATCTGCACTTTGTCGCCGAAAATTCTTCTCTTTAAATTTCTTTTTCTTTTTCTTTCTTCTTTTCTTTTTTTTTTTTTCAGCTGCCCCGCCGCTAGTGGGAATGAGGTCGCACGTCTCATTTTCTCTGCTTTCTGAATGTCGCATTGATTGTCCACTATGCAAATGAAATAATGTAAGGGCAGCAAAGACCCGAGAAATTTTTGCTGACCCAAGAACAATTTTTGTTGCAAAAAAATGTCCCTAAATAAATAAGAAACGTATATTGTTACGTTTTGCATGCGCAGAAACGGAAAACAATTTTTGGGAAACAGTAAATTTGGTCACAACTGTAGTTAGTGTTTAGTACTGTTTTCATCGGTAACTGGAAATATTTAGCAGTTAAACCGATCAGTAGGCTGGCAAAGCTAGAAATAATTAGAGAAAGTACTTAAACTTACCTTGTGCAAGGTATGCAAAGGCAAAAGCGATCAAAATGATCCAAAACTTTCTCATATTTTGTTTACGGCATCGCTATATGGCTATCCGTCAACTCGCAGAGAAAATCATTGATAACTGACCCTTGTAAAACGTCATGAATTTAAATTACTCAAATTAATTTGTAAGTGATAATTATACATCATTGATTAATCATTCCAGTCATTCGTCCAGTCTCCTTAAACATCTCCCGTCTAATTCTAACGGTCAGGCCTGCATGGGGCTGTCTATTTGAGTCCATGGATAAAATTTTAAAATTATTGAGTGTGGCCTTCAAATAAACTTTGTCGAGTAGAACATTTTTGTGGCGGAGTTTCCATCTTTTATTTCCAAAGTAAAAGGATGCAGGAATGTTTAACGTTTTCCAAAATTAAACTTTTCTTTCTGGGTGGTGAGTGGGTTTGCCGCAACTGAAAAAAATTTCAAAGACAATCTAAACGCTATTTTTATCTAAACCTCAGTCAATGCAGCGGATGTATAAACGGCTCGTTTACACATGCGATTTTTGTGCAATCTTTGTCGCAGTTTTAAATTACATGTGTAGAAGCGGCGATTTCCACTCGGGGGTTAAATATCGAAAATGTTTGAAACTTGACGCAAGTTTCAATGATTACTCAGGAAACGTACAGCCATTTCGCGCTGAAACCGCACGGAAATCACAGCTAGGTTTACAGACTCGTCTTAACATGCGCATGCGACTTAAAGGCGCATCTTACGCGAGAAAAAAGAAGTGCAGTGCGACAGTAGTTGCATCAACAACTGTCAAAATTCCCGTGCGCTGATTGGCACATAATTATTGCCTATAAAAGTACATACAATAAAATGATGTCAGATCTAATCGCGCACGCTTTCTCAACGGAGAAAAGCCAATTCCGCTCGTACTTTTCCCATGTTTCACTATTCTAAAAAAACAAATCGACAGCAGTTTTCTATGGTCTAAACTCTTATTGACCATAAATTGATATCATAAAATGTTCAAAATTTGGCTGTGAAACCACTCGCCGTGGTTCCTCTTGAGTTTTGAACTTTTTTGACCCCAATTTATGATCTTTAAGAGTTTAGACCATAGAAAACTGCCGTCGATTTGTTTAGTGGAAACGGGATTTAAGGATAATGGAGGCTAGCGCGCGCAAACCGTATTCGCTGGAATCGTCGTTTAAAGGAGTGCAAAGAAAAGATCTAAAGAAATACTTTCCCTTGGCCCACGATGACTGAATAATAATGAGCTGCTGTTTCGAAACATTTCTTTTCTACTCATTGATCTCGCACAACTAATAGTTTGAGCACCTTTTCGTTTCATAGATTTCGGTTTATTAGTTTTATTGTACAGTCACAATAATATCAACGTGTTGTGAATCATCTCATATAAATAAATAAACATGATTCGTGTTCAATTCCTCCTGTTACGATGCTACCACTCTATTGGGCATACCCCCCGAATTTGAAAATATTTTTACACTCGCCGATCTTTTTCCCAGCCCCCGGACACGTAGAACGAGACGATAGGCCATTTCCGAGTTTTAAACCTTTAACCCTTAGTTTTTCACTGTAATCACTGTAATTTGGTGTGTCACATTCCAGAAAACAGAAAGAGTTTGACAATTTGTTGTTTCTCCTCAGTGTTGTAATTTTATTGTTTTTTTTTTTCGTGGTAAGACTGCGTTGTGTCCAACCGTGTTGGCCCAAGGTGATTATCAGGAGCAAATTTAAGTTAAAACTAGCAAATCAAGAAGTAAACAGAAAAAAAGGCAACTTACCCTGTGGAAGATATGCAAAGGCAAACGCGATCAAAATGATCCAAAACTTTCTCATATTTTGTTTACGGCATCGCTATATGGCTTTCCGTCAACTCGCAGAAAAAATCAATGATAACTGACGTTTATAAAACGTCATAAATATAAATTGCCCAAATTAATTTGTTAGTGAGTAATCACATCATCATCATTAATCGATTATTCCAGGCAATCGTCCAGTCTTCTAACTCTCTACAGCTCTCTTTTTTTCCGTTTTCTAACGTTTAGACCTGGGTTGTGCACCCGGGGGGGTACTCTCTTATATGGGCTATATAGGTATGTGCGGCGCCAAAGGGTATGGTTTTTCGGCTGTTTTGGTCATAAATAGGGTATCGCTTTTAGCCATTTTGCCGCCATTTTGGTAATAAATAGGGTATAGATTTTTGCACTCTAGTCCTAGGTTCGATTTTTTTTAGAAGAAGCTACTTAAGGTCATAAATAGGGTAGGGAAAATCGCAGATTTTGGTCATAAATAGGGTAAGGGTTTTGGGAAGCGGGCCGCACACCTCTACCCAATTTTTTTTGGAGTACCCCCCCGGGGTTGTGCAATTTAGTCTGTGAACAAAATCACATCATTGTATATCCATTCAAATAAAATATATTGAGCATTAATCACCTCCTCCCCGGCCTCAGAAGAAAAAAAAAAAGGTGACAAAATGGCTGACAAACCCGACCTCTAGGATACCATACAACCGCCTTATGTTAGTGCTCATATTTTTCAAGTAATTAACTGGATGCAATCGGATAATCGTCTAATACTCAACGTAACTGTTCAGTTATGGTCTAGGTTTTAATTTTATGGGTTTAAGAGAGAAAATTCGTCTTTCATTGCTTGTAGAATTGTTTTCCTAACAGGCTTATCACAGGGTAACCAGGCTCACTATATGTGAGGAAACTTGCTGTGAGTGTGTACTCCCTATGGCTCACAGGGATGCCAAAATATAATAGAAACCGTGAATAGATTACCTATGAGAATATAAGCGATTTGAAAGCCATGTTTGCTTTCTTGTAAAGTATGAATCGAAGACAACATTTTGTGGTGTGTCTCGTTACAAAATACTCCACGATTCTTGTGGTATTTTCCAATCTTCATCGTCTTGAACTGGTCCGAGTATTTGCCTGTACCTGACAAATCCCACAAATCTCCTTGCGCTTTTGTCTTTTTCTGCGCATTTCTTGCGCGCATATTTTATTTGGTGACGTCACACCGCTGGTCACTGAACTTTCTAATCCTGAAAACACTAAACACTCAAAGGATTTGGATTTTTGTGGTGTTTTTCTCTTTTATTAGCGTTTTTTAAAGCTCCATTATGACTATTTTGCCAAAGAAAAAACATTCCGAATCCAAGAAAAGTGACACGGCCTCAAACAACGACAACAGAACGCGGATACGTGGTAATTCGTCGTGGTCTTCGCCGTCTAGCGTTACAGAGAGAAGTCGCTCGAGCGAGGAGTATACGGCCCATGAAGAACAGTATCTTGGAAATAGTTTTGAAGCCAGAGAAGCTGCTGATGTAGCTACTAGTAGCTCTAAAAGGCGACATAGAAGTCCTCCTCATCGACATAAATACCATGAAAGACACAGTGAAGAAACAGGTTACAACAGTTCCGATGAACACGATGCCACCGACCAACCTTTGTCCAATGAAGAGGTACAGATTCTCGTCTTCATTTTCATGTTTACTGCGCAATATACTTGCGTAATTAACGCCAGATTTCATTTTTGTTTGTTTCTTATGAAGATTGAGAGGCAGTTCGAGCAGGCATTGAAAGAGAAGAAAGGTTTTATTATCAAGAAAATGGCCCAAGATGGCGCCTGTTTATTTCGGGCAGTCGGTACGTAAACTCACTGTGCATTAATATCTCACGTCATGCTAAAAAGCTGTAATTGGAAATATCTTTTACAAGTTCTACTTTCCCTTTCCCCTTTATGTTTTCAAATTCCTATAATCTATGCGTCATTAAAAATTGGTCGAGAGAAGTTGTCACAAATTATGGGCCAACATTTATTCAAAGTTGTACTTTTACAGCTGGTTCGGTTTTCCTGTAATAATACCAACATGTTCCACCACGTTCAAGGGCAGTCGTTTTGATAATAAATTTACTTAAACAAGAACATAAAATAAAATATTATCATTAAACTTCCCCCTGTGGTAACCAAACTGTTGTATGTATAGTTGTACTGTTCTGTAATATTGATTGTAAGAACATTTCACTCAGTACTTTTGGCTGTATACTTCTTTGCGAATTATCGCTTCTTGTTGAAGATCCATTTAACTTGCATCATGTTGTGTGGTTAACTCAAGTTCTTTCATGGGTAACTTGGTAGAATGCACAGCAAGTTTTGACAAGCTAAATACTGTATATTATATATTGCACTTTGACCTACATCATACAGGAAATTCATATGATCATGGTTATGTAGGAAAATTCAGCAGTTACAAAAAGAAATGCTGAAAATAAATAGGCTTGAATGGGATTGTTAGCTCATCATTTTGTAGACTGTAAAAAAGTTTTTTTGCATTGTATGTATTTTATAGTAACATTTGGACTTTGAGGATAAAGTCTGGAGTGAGTGAGGAAATGGACTGTGAGACTGGGGAAAAATATGGACAGTTGCTGACTGTACAAAAAATTTCTTCAAATTTCCTGTTCACTTACCAACAGAAAATTTTTCTGTCTGTTGGTTGAAATTTGACTCTGTCACCAAATTTTCTTTGCACCTCTTACAAACATTGTGGTGCCACTGTCACAGATAAAATTAGGATTTGTACAAACCTTAATCATAATAGAGTGATCCTGTATGTGATTGAATTGCAAGCTCATTGATTTCTGGTTTCAAATGTTCCATAACAAACATGATTCAGGTAACATCAATAAATGAGAATGATGTATTGTTCAGTAAATGACACAGGCATACTCAGAAGAAAAAAATCTGGGTGCTCCTATCAGGAGTCGAACCTAAGACCTTCTGATTACTAGTTCGGATAATCTACCACTGAGCTACAGGAGACTCATGGGAGCTAAGGCCATTATACTAGATTCATGGGACAAACATCCTGCATACTGCTAGGATTGGAATGTCATGTATGGCAATTATGCGCAATGGAAATAAATGTGATGGAATATTTTAAGCCTGGTGAATCAATCAAAATGATGTATTATTCAGTAAATGACACAGGCATACTCGGGAAAAAAATGTGAGTGCTCCTATGAGGAGTCGAACCTAAGACCTTATGGTTATTAGTTCGGATGCTCTACCACTGAGCTACAGGAGACTTGTAGGAGCTAAGGCCATTAAACTACATGTAGGTTCATGGGAGAAACATCCTGCATATTGCTAGTTTAACTTGACTTTGTGCTGAGGGTGAAATTAAGAACAGATAAAGGCCCGTTTAAATGGTTTCAACATGAGTTCAACACGGTTGTTGAACCAAATGTCGGGGGCATTTCAATAGGTCATTCAACATTGTTGAAAGTGTAAAAAAATGTTGAAAGCTTGTTCAAAGCGTGTTGAATCAAATTTAAATTGGTTTAAACTTTCATTCAACATTTTCTTTGTTCTTGAAAATGTTGTATGGCAATGACGCTGTTTGAACACTCCGTTCATCCAACATTAGCCCAACATCTGTTCAACTTTTGTTGAACAAATGTTGGACAAATATTGAAACTGTTTAAACGGGCCTTAAGGAACCAAAAATCCAGGTCATGTTGTCAATTCTTTGATGCTGTGGCTAAGGTTTTCATCTTCACCACGAAGTGGACATTTTAATTTGTTCATATGTATCCCATCAAACAGAACTCTTTCAATTTTTTGCGATGAAAAGCTTGAGACACTCTTTGAAACCTGTACTCCTGCATCTTCACCTCAAATAAGGCATTATTTAACAAAAATGAAGCTGTGGAATAATTTTGTGAGGATTATCACCTGATATTAAGGGTATCTAGTCAGAATGAATTTTTTGGATATAAAGTGGATAGTTGGTTTTTTCTCACCTCATTCATGTAATGCACCATGTTAGAATCCACGCTTTTGATACTTTGTACCTTAGCCCCATAAATTTCAGGAGGAAATATTTTCCCGTTTTGCAGACTAGTCATTTTGAGCCCGTATTAATTATGTACATACATACATGTACATAATTATACTTTATTACATTTCCAGGAAGGGACTATTAAAAATTTTCCAAGGTAATCAAATTGCAAAATATTTCACCTATGGAAGATGAAAATATGAAAGTGAATATATCAAATATTATATAATTATAGAAACTGCAGATGAAATAGTTAACAAAATTTGTTAACTATTTCATCTGCAGTTTCTTAATGAAAGACCAACCTTTTTCCAGAACAATCATGGAATAAGGGTTTCCTTTTGCAACTTCTTAAATGCGGGTAAATGTAATTTAGACAAAGTTAGACTCAAGCAAATACTGGTCTGCAGTGTTTAGGGCAGGAAGGGTCATTTTAAGACTGGTACTGCCATGTACATGGGGAGATATTGCTTGAGATTTCTGCTGGTTAAATTCAGCACATCTTGTGTCTTGAAATGTTGTCTCTATAGATTTGAACAGAGTTGTGAAATTTTTCTGTAAATATAATAATGTTGTACAAGTTCTATTATTGTGTTTTCAGCTGAGCATGTGTACGGTGACCAGGAGATGCATTCAGAGGTTAGAAGGCACTGCATGGATTACATGGTATGTACTAAGTAATACATGAGATAATGTTCCTGCTCTCCATTGTTCTTATTTCCTCAGGTATTTAATGAAATTGGTCTGGGAGTGGGGGCAGTGGTCTCTGCCCTGGCTTGTAAAAATGCTTGTTGAACTGGCAACACGATTTTTACATGTTAGCTACAAAATAATATCTTTACCTCTTCAGTCTTGTGAACTACCACTTCCTTGCACTGCTCAGTAGTGGTGCAGCTTACACGTAGGCCTGTTCCCATTATTTTTGTCAAAACTGGCTGCTAAGAGCAGATTTCTTGTCAATATTTGTAAAAGGAGGACTCGCTGATTTTACATGAATACAGTCAACTCCTTTTATTACGGACATCCTCAGGACTGCGAGTTAGTGTCCATAATAGTGGGATATTATTTCAGTCAAATGTTTGTAATTTATTTTTGCTGGGGATTTAGCTGCTGTCTGTATTATTGGGGTGTCCATAATAGCGGGGTGTCTGCAAGGCGAGAGTTGACTGTAGACTGTAAAAATAACGGAGTACTGGATCCTAACAAGAACCCTGTAAGAGTAGTCAATTTGCAACAGAATGCCCAGATTTGAAGGACATGTATTGTTATGTGGCAGTCCTTTAAAGTTCTTCAGAATTGTTTACATGGTTTTCAGAATGTGCCACTTGGAAAAGTAAATTCTCAAGTCTGTCCTTCAAAATGTTGCATCTGATTTACACATTGACTGGTCAGCCTATTACAGCTGTGGTGTAAAGTTTTGAAAAAGATGTGTATGATCAACAGTACAATCATCTTGATGAAAATGCATTATGGTCTAATTGTCAATCAGTTTTTCACTGTACATACATCTGTAGTACCTTAACAAGCTTGCTAGAAACCAGTAGTAATTGGAGTGTGAGCATTGTCAAAGGATATGTAATGGGGTTACTTTCATTCACCTAAAAAAGCCTTTGACACTTAAGATCACAAAATTATGTTGCAAAAGCTTGCCAAATATGGTGTTGATCAAAACGCCATAATTATGCAAAAATGCAAAAATTAAACTGTGGAACACCACAAGGGTCGATTCTTGGTCCGCTACTCTTCTTGATTCTTATATATGACTTACCAAAATGCCTTAACCTAGGTTCCCCTAGAGTGTACATGTATGCAGAAAAAATTAAATTACAGAAGTTTGGCTAAAATAAATTCCCGGTAATATGGACTCTTGCTATTAAGGACACTAACTCGCGGTCCCGAGGGTGTCCGCAGTAAAAAGGGTTGACTGTATGCAGAGTAAATCTCTTGGACTTCACATACATGTAGGTGAAAACATTTCTTGGAAGGAGCCTATTCACACAATAAATTTATTATAAAAAAGGTTTCTTTGAACGTTGGTGCAGTGTAACTCCATGCACACTGCAATTAAAATTTTATAGAACCACATTTTGATTACTGCAGTGCTGTTTGGGATACTTTGTTGCTACAACTAATTGAGAAACTTCAGAACTGCAGAATCGCCCTGCTAGAGTCATAACAAAATCTACATACGATATGAACTCTAGACTTCTTCTCAACTCACTTGGCTGGGACCCCCTTTCTGTCAGAAGGGCAAAGCAAAAGGCCTGTATGGGTTTTAAGAGTATTAACAAGCTCATGCCAGGGTATCTTTGTGACGTCTTTGTTGAGAGAATTGCATCCTGTGATTTTCCATGATGCTGCCCATAAAGTGCTCTTGCCAAGGCTAAGAACTGTCCACCTAAAATGCAGCTTTTGCTACAGAAGAACTTTTCTCTGGAACAGTCTCCCTGAGGAAGCTACACTGTAGAGCAGCTAGCTCCTTAAGTCTCTTTAAAAAACATATCAATAAATGGTTTTCCATATCTGTCTCCCAAATGGCAAATATGTAAACCAGTTTATATAGCAGGGCTCGAGACTAACTTTTTTTCTCACTAGCCCAGTGGGTAATGACAACTTTGATTTCACTAGCCAAAACCAATTTTCTACTAGCCAGAACTTTCAAACATGGCAGCGGGGGGGGGGGGGGGGGGTAATTGCGGAAGGGTAGACATTTTAACTTTTAAATTATACAATGTTGATAGGGAAAAAAATGTCGCAAACTTGTAGACATGACTTTGTCAGGTATTTTATTGTCATCCTGTTAAGCCAGAGAAAATGATGTGTAATAAATGATAACGTCATCACATTTGATTAAACTTGTTAAAATATTCTACCGTAAAACAAATAGTGAATCTTCACGTTTCTTCTCTTAAGAACTTGGGCTCTGTTCTTGACTGTATAGGTTTGTTTCTCAGAAAGACAATATGGTACAAGTACAAGTTTAACGTAGCTGTGTTAGGCATAATTATGAATTGAAATTTTGTTTAAAACTGTTTTAACTCCACTTTACTTTAAAATTCTTCCTCAGGGAATGTAAACACAACACTTTTGTAAGTAAACATTTCAAAAAACTCACTACAAAGAAAAACAACAACATCACATATTTCTCCAGGCAGAGTTACTACTGTGCATAATATTTCAGTACAATTTAGAGTTAATCCTTATAGTTTGGCCGTCCTGCTCTCTCTGCGGAATCGAGCCACCTGGCAACAGCCACAGCTGAATGATAATTTTCCGGAGAAACACCATTAATTGAGATATGCATGAGTGCTTCTACAGTGCAGACATGAAGTGTTGATCGGAAGTCACACATGATCCTGTTGAGACAGGAATTGCCACTGTCACAACATGCTGTTTGCACAAGGATAATAAGGCACAGCTCGATCAACAACAGCAAATTGGGAAACCGTTCCCGCACCTGAAACTTTCTTGTCCAGAAGTCAGTGGCACTGTATTGTAGCTCTGTTCTCTCTCTCTGGAAATGCATTATAATCTCCATGCACTCATCAAGGCAGGTCTGTGGGTGGAAATGTTGTTAGTTAAGGAGGGCCACAAAGTGTGGAGATATAACTTCAATGCAGCTTCACCGTAGGTGAGAAGCTGGTGTCGGTTGTTTACAGGCCATGACTGGTGTTCTGTTAATGTTGATGCTGCATGCAAGACTGGATCATCTCCTAAACCTTGGAATCTCTCAGGGATAAATGCGGTGGCTTTGTTAATGGTTTCATCTTTGCTGCTGGTAAAGGATGCTGCATCATGCACTGACCTGGTGAGCTCAACACCTTTGTAAAGATTGCCATCACCTACTTCTTGTTGAAAGGAGTTGAGATGCTCTCCTGGCCTGATCCTGAACGTTTCAAGCGTTGAAGAGAGGGCATTGACTTTGTCTTGAAGTTGGGATATGGAGATCTTGCCTTCCTGGAATTGGAATGATAACCTGCTTATTGCTAACTATGTCGAGAAGCAGGTGAAGAAATAACAGGAACTAGCTTCTTGGAGTAATTGGAAGCTCTTCCCTGCATCGTTGTACTTGAATCTCTTGCCTGTGAGGTGTGCTGTAAATGGGTGACAACCATGTAGTAATTCTTCAAAAGAAGTACCCTGAGAGCACGCTTTAAATGCGGTACCCATCTTGTACCATCTGCCTTTACTGCCTTGTAAGCCCTAACCTGCATAGTTTCTGCCAACTCTTTCAACTCACGAACAGCCTTAGGGGAGTAATGGTAATGTTTCCATATGCCTTGAAGCATACTCTTGGCTTCTTCCAACTCTTTGATAGCCTTAACAGTATCTGCAAAGGCTAGCTCTAGTCGGTGGGCTATACAATGCACCTTGATCAGATGAGGGATATCTCTTTTAAGCAAAGCATACACTCTACCCACTTCTCCAACAATTACATTTGCTCCATCAGAGCCAAGTGCAACAGTTTTTTCCTTCCAGTTTTTACATACATTGGTCATTGCACTGTTAATAGCTTCCGTAATGCCTGGAGCTTTAGCATTAGGGCAAGGCTCGAGCCCTACAAATGCATTCGCTGGCTCACCATTTTTCAAATAGAAGTAAACATCTTCAACTTCCCGAACACCGACATCTGTAGCACTGTCTGTCATTACACTCAAAAAGCGTGCTCTTTGCAGTTCTTGTCCAAGCTCATCCTTAAACTGTTGTGATATGGCTACTACAAAATCCTTGCAAGCTTTGTCATTTCTGTAAGTTTGTCCAAGCTCAATGCCACGCTTTTCTTCAAGTCGACAAAGATCAGGGTGGGTCGTGAACGGCATTTCCAGTTTTGCAACAAAGTACGCAATGTCAAAAAGCTTTTGAAGCTTCAAAGCAGCGTCTTTATTCAGCTGCCTCAACGCCCTGGGGATGGCTGCTTCTCGTGGGTTGGCTGCAATTCGGATGGCATCTGTGGCTCTCTTGTGTCCCACAGATCCCGCATGGCTCCTTAGAGACTCTAATTTGAAATTTACACAGCCACCAGAGACAAATGCCGATGATGAATCCGACAAATTTGGTCTTCGCAAACAGTGCAGAACATCGCGCCATCTCGACATGCAACCCACAGAAAGTCTGTCTTCCATAAAGGCAAAAATTTACGTTTCGGCAGAGGCAGTTGCCATCTTCGTTGGCCCTCTTATCGTTATCTTTATCAGCTGGAGTATTGTTCTTGTTTTCCTTGCTTTTTTTGCTTCCACCCGTGGCAAAATACCCATCAGGGCCGCATCGCATCAGTAATATTATTACTAACTTGCGTTGCTTTCTAATCGCACGTGGGGCTCGTACAAGAAGTTACATTTGATGGACGTCAATCAACTCTGCCTTTTTTTCCAAAGCTTTTAAAATACCCATTTGTCTTAAAGTCGAGAATATACGGCACATCCTGAGTACGAACGCATCTCAGGTTACCGGAAATAAGCTTTGATGAGTCAGAATCGGAGAATCATTTAAAATCTTGAACCGTATTTAGAAACTAAAGTCGGCCTTTCCTCGATCGGCAGGCATTCAAACATGTTCATTTCGGCGCGTATTCCCAACAAACATTTGCATAAAAGCAATGTGACGGACTGTATACAAATAGATATGTTTAAAAAAGATGTAAGAAATATCACCTAGTTTTTGTTTATTTTTTTATTTTTAGTTCTGTTCAAGACAAATTGTTAAATTCGTTCGATTTACATTTCACTCACTTCATTCCACTATAAAAATGCCTGAAATATTCTTTAGCCATTTTGGCTAGTGAAAGCCCGAAACCCACTAGGCTACAATTAGTCTCGAGCCCTGTATATCATATAAATTATTCTCTATTTTTTTTTATTTACAGATATTTTACCATGTCTAAATAAAGTTTTGTATTTTGTATTTGTTGTTTCCTTGGACAAGAACTTTGCTCTACATTGTCTGTATTCACCCAGATGTACATGTACATATAGAAAGTGTACTCACTCTGGTGACTTACTGCTGGGGGTAACCATGTGATACCCTACCTAAGGGTGGGGGGGGGGGGGAGGGGTTAGTAATGCTCCCAGTTGCTTCATGTTACAGAAACTGGGTCATGCTCTGGCCGTGTGGGCCACTTACAGTAGGCTTGAAGTATGACTTTACCTTCTTATTATGAGGTACTGTAAATACTGGAGTACAAGCTGCACGTTTTTACCTAAAAGTTTTTTTCTCAAACTAGGGGGTGTAAATTCCCTCATCTGTGAGAACATCTGGAGAAGGTTATGTAAATCTGCAATTTTCGTCGCTTTAAAAAAAAAGACCATTTTAACTACACACAGTGTTACATACATGTACCACAAGAAACTATCATTAGGATGAGAATTAGTCATTCTTTTGCAAGTTTGGTGGCTCCTAAAGGAGCCGTTGTTAATGATTCAGATATTCTGAAAGTTGAAGCAGTCTTTCTCATGAACTAACTTACTTTTTCAAAAAAACTTTTTTTCCCCAAAATTTGGGCTTCAAAACTTGGGGTGCAGCTTATACGCCAGTGTTTACAGTACTTTTCTTAGAGAACTTGTATAGTCCACTAATAATTCTTATTAATTCCAGGTCAAGAATGCTGACTACTTCTCTCAGTATGTGACTGAAGATTTCAATGGCTACATCAAACGCAAACGGGAGAGCCACTGCCATGGAAACCATATTGAGATGCAGGCTATGTGTGAGATCTACAATAGGACAATTGAGGTGTACCAATACAGCACAGGTAGGGTATTCTGTTCTGTCAGAAGTGCAGCTCTAGTTGCAGTGTGCATTACACTGTAACTTTATAACAAGGTCAATATAACAATAAGTCTTTCCAAAATAATGACAGAAGCTGATTAAATAATTGCAAGCGACTGGCTACAAGAGACTGCGGCTACATTGAGGGATTCAAAGTGGGTGCCATCAAAATACTGTCCCTGTTTCACTTTTTACTTGAGAATAACTGTCGTTAATCCTAAACTGATTGCATTCTTTTTTTTCTTTTTTTTTTTTAATATTGAATATAATATACTGATTGGATATTGAATATTGATTGGTATTTCTGGTACCATCAGGGGTCACATTTTCTGAAGGTTGAATGTTAGGCATCTTAGTTAACAGCTGAAAAAGAATGTCTACAACTGTATTTGTGGGAAACCAGCAGATGAAAGCCCTCAAGAAAGCATTGTAGTTTCCCTTGAAGGAGCAGACTTTCATCCATTGATTTCCTGCAAGTACAATGTGTAATGTGCTGTGCTGTTACAGACTGTAACTGAGAACAACACCATATTCTCTTACTTCATAACACTTGCCAATGTTACAAATGTATGTCTGCTAGCATGTGAAATTTGTATTAAGATGTTGTTGTTTAAATTTGCTTTTGGTTTAAAAATTTTCAGACCTGTTTAATTTTTAGTATCATTTTTCTCAGGTTCATTATCATAACTCTCTCCCCCCCCCCCCCCCCCCCCAAAAAAAAAAAAAAAAAGATTATTGTTACTACTGATAAAATGGCAATTTTGAAGGGATTTATTTGACGATTTTGACCATTTAAAAAAACACCTGAAAATTAGGTACAGTAAGTACCTCACTTAGCAGTGTTATGCTGTGTCATTGTTGACTGAAATTCACTGAAAATTTTAACATTGAGGAACATGCATGTGCTAACTATAAAATTATAATTTTGTGCAATATCCATGTGGTGAGTACATACACTGTACATGTAAAATATGCATGCTTTTTTTGTACCTCAAGAAAATGCTGTGTTTAGTTGTACTACTACAGCTGATGGGCTAATCATGCGTCATTCACTCTGCAGAGCCAATCAACATCTTCCACAGTTCCTACAAGACTGACTATGAGCCAATCCGTGTTAGTTATCATAACAGTGTTCATTATAATGCAGTTCTCAATCCTAACAAGCCATCTGTTGGTGTGGGACTTGGTCTCTCTGGTTACAAACCATGGGTGAGTCTATTCATAGCCTGTAGATATACCTTAAGGCCATTTTAGATGGTACAACTTTTGCTTACGGCTGGCATGTGACAAAGTCGTACCATGTAAATCGCCCTTTACTGCCCCATCACCATTCTAGATAAGAGAGGGGTCTTAGGTCAAAAACCTAAGAAGGCCAGCTTCCTGACCTGTCAAATTGAATGGTAAACTTAAGATATCTATTTGCCCCTCAAAATTTGTCATTGACTCCCTGACTTGGAAAGTTATGTGGAACACTGCCCATATAAGGCCTTAACAAATCCCTGTGATGAGTGAGAAAATCAAGCTTGTATGCAAAAATATCTTGATTCGCAAAATGTTGAACTTATTTTGTAGCACTGGGTAATGATGGTGTAGAGTTAAATAATGTTTACAGGTGGGGGAGGAGTGTCAGGGAGTAATGACTGAGGATTGATTAATACCTACAACGTTGCCACAGGCAAATCCTCAAGTTTTAGCACAGATCCCCAAAGCATATGTGACACAGGTCACCATGCAAGCGTGATATAAGAGTTTGTATGGCGTTAAAATTAAATTGAAATTTAGACAACAGTATTCCTACAAAAACACACAAAAAATATAATAAAGTCTGAAAAGCTTACCCAATGTGTTTTGCTGTGTTTTCAAGGCTACTCAGTGCTTCCAGTGCAAGTAGTAGCCTTACATACTGACTGAAACATCATATTTAATGTTGCCACTGTTCATAGCACTCACACTCTTTTTTTGTTGCCTGTTAATCTAAATTTGTGCCAGTGACAAAATCCAGTCTATTGTCTGGGCTATTAACAAAGTAAATTTTTAGGCTGTGGGCAACAGCAAATCTCTTCAATTGAAGCTTATTCAAAGTTCTTGAGAGACTGGACACCACTGCATTGTCAGCTACATTGTTCTCCTACATTGTTGGAATAAAAGAAAACAATGTAAAGCAATAATGAAATGGTGCAGTATTTTTTCTATGATTGTAAACATTCCAGCTAGCACTCTCGAGGGCTCAGATAATGTACACAGAATGCCTTGAAAATGTCATGTGATACTTGGTGTTTAAAAACATCTGAAAATTTCCCTCTCTTGATCCTGTCAGGCAACTCTGGTCGGTGATGCATTCAAACAGTCAGAGGAATGGCAGATTGAACAGGTACGTTTTGTTGTGTTGTATAGTATCAGCATCAGTAAGAGCAGGGTTCTTGCTGAGATTTGTAAAAGGAGGTAATAAATTTGCAATAGCAGGTGGACGCCATCTTGTTAATGTCTCCCAGGGAATGATGGGAGCAAGATGGCTGCAGGCTGCAGATTGATTGAAACATGGTGGAGATAATGAAGTCAGCTTTGTGTTTGATGAAACAAAATGCCCAAACAAAGAACAATTTCTTTACAGGCGATGGATTTTCAATGTCAGTAATATTAGTTGCTGGATGTTTTTACATTATTTATGGAAAGAAAATTCCCAAAACAGGGACAAGTTTTTTAAAGCGGTTTGAATAATTTCGGAAACATTTTTTTTAAAGAAAGCCAGTAACATTTACAGGAATAGACAGTAAAAATAACTGACAAGAACTCTGAACAGTATTATGGCATGTTTATCATTTGCTATCAAATCATTTGAGTGTGCTTTTGCTTACTTATTAGTGATGGACCCTAAGGAAAACATCTTTCATTTCATGTCGTGTAACAAAAACAACTGTATTGAGTGAAAATAACAGTGAAACCGTAAAACAATTGCAAAAATCACTAGCAAAATCTAAGAACATCACTTACTGAGTACCAACGATATGTGACAGGTCCAAGGGGACAAAGTAGGAGGAAATTAGAATGATGTATTATTCAGTAAATGTCACAGGCGTACTCAGAAAAAGGAAATCCGAGTGCTCCTATCAGGAGTCGAACCTAAAACCTTCCTATTACTAGTTCGGATGCTCTACCACTGAGCTACAGGAGACTCGGGGGAGCTAAGGCCATTAAACTAAGTTCATGTGACAAACATTCTGCATACTACTAGGATTGAAATGTCATGTGTGGCATATGCACAATGGAATAAATGTGATGGAATATTTTAAGCCTGGTGAACAAATGAGAATGATGTATTATTCAAATATCACAGGCATACTTGAAAAAAGGAGGAAATGTGTTCCTGAAATGTGCTTACAAGACACAACCTAATAAATTATTGTTCCTATCTACAAATGTAAAAACATTTTTTTTTCAACTACGAGGCCTTCTGGCTCCTGGATGTTACTGTGGAGAAACCGTTGAACTGAAGCCCTGGTGTTGAGCAAGGGCTTCAACACACCTGTACCGTGAACCAACCACTATACCAAAACCTTTGCAAATGTACCAGTAGTTGAACATTGTGAATTGTTTCCTTGTAGCAAATGTTAGCTGACAAACTCCGCTGTACTGACTGGGAGGCAACAAATGAGGCCATGGAGGAAGCAGTTGCTCGAGAGTCATACTTAGACTGGCTGAGAGACCGGGAGAAGCGGGCTAGGGGAGCCAGAGCTCTGGTAAGAGTAATGGGGCTTTGTACCTGTTCACATTGTTCACATTCGATGTGGCTAAATAAATAATTGAGGCAAAGTTATCCTCAAGCCAATGCAGTCAGCTGTTTTTCCCCTTGGTGTATGTGACTTGCAGGGGGACCCTGACCCACAGGATGATTGCAGGGGCTGATCAGTGTTTCTCACATTTGCATTTGTGCTGCTTTAGCTGTCAGATCGTTGCAGATCATTTATTTAAGTGTGAATCTTTGCAGATTCTGGTACAATTGTACTACATGGGCAACAAATAAATACAACTCAATGACCTGAAATTGTAGAATGTTTTCGAGAGAGTGGCATTGTACACTTGCACAATTAAATATAAGTAAATACATGGCGATTGTATAATAAGCACATAAGTTTTGCCCAAGTGCTTTAAACATACTGTGCAAATGGACATCACACTCGCACCTTTAATATAAAAGCATTAAAATTATGTCTGTGTAAATAATTCTTGTAACTTTATTTTGTTTTTGATAATCTTAACAAAGTGGCTTTTTTTTGGCTTGAGTATTATAGAATTGTTTTGTCTTTTGTTTTGAGTCTTGAAGTGTTGTTAATAAGTGTAAAAAAGTATTTTGTTGTTTTTCTCTTAGTAATGAATAAAAATGCCTTTAAAAATAATTAATCATAGACCTACAAATCGCCAATCAACCAATCATTGTGTGGATGTTATTCAAATATTTCATGAAAGCTTACTGTATCACATTGTCTTGCAGCCTCGCTCCAGTCCTACTGCGACCAGTAGCACATCCACTTGTACAGAATCCAAGAGACCTACATCCCCACATCACCGGGAGCGTGATCGAGATGCCCCTGAGAGTGCCCCTCCTAGTAAGTCCCCTCGTCATTCACCTAGCTCTCCTCGACATGAGACTTTTGCGAGTGCTTCTTCTTCCGAAGCTAAACCCTGTCCAACTGCCAGTCAAGCAACCACCACCTGTACTGTGAGCACAATGAAGGCCACTTATTATGATTCCAAACCAGGATGTTCAACTGAGTCATCTAACCCACCCTCTCCCCCTGGGGCTACTGGTGGTGCTGAGCCAAACTACCTGGATTATCTGCCTCCAGCAGGATATGGTAAGAAGAATCACGTGTTTGTGTTAGACTGTATAAATTTTTGCGTGGGCACAAAAATTATCTGTCTCGAATAATTTTACTAATTACTTGTCTCATCCATCTAATGCATCTAAAGCAGAAGCCATCTACATTTATCTTTGTCCTCTTTTGTTTAAAGCTCAACTGAACAATTTTTTCCTTCATAGTTTCAGGTACCTAGATTCCATTGCATAACTTTGCTCACCATTTCTCCATTTTCATAACTTGAATTTACTTTTTTCCCCGCAGGATTCTCTGAATGGGAAGATGAAAGTATTCTAGCGGCAGTCTTGGCGGAGTCACAAAAGGAATATTTAGAAAAACTCAAAAAGGACACTGTGAAAGAAAAATGCACTGATGATGACTCCAAATCCTAGCAGTTTTCAGAAGATCCTCTACATATAGCTCACAATGATGTTCCGTTAGAATTGTGTTGTAATTTTAGATTAATATTGTATAATTATTGTACGTAAATTGGTTCTTGGTTTCTTAGGGTTAAATAGGGTTTTCAATGTAGCGTAAAATAATTCTCAATTCAAGTGTTTGCTTGTTTTACAATGAAAATTGGGACAATGTTTTGACTTCATTTGAATAAACTTCTACGATCCTTAGGTTCATTTTATTAAATAATATGTTTACTTTACAAGTCACGCAAACAGGAAACATGCATTATATTGGGGATGCGACTTTCGGTAAATACAAATGTAATTCAAAGGGATCCAATTTAACATTCAAGTAGTGTAGTTATTATTCCATCTGTGTTTTAAAGACGATTGACTTTCTTAAACTACGGCACAAGTTTATTCGTATTTGGTCCTTCTTTGTGACATCACACACCACTCAATTCAGTTGGCTCAGTGTTAGGTCGAATTTTTACGTTCCATTTTACTCGCGTCTAACAAAATTCAAGCCCTGGGGAAACTGGCAAAAATCACATTAATTTGCCCGAAGTACCACGCAAACAAAAAGTCGTACCCTTTGAGAGATGAATGTCCCAGACGTCAAACAGTGTAGATTGGACTCTTAAGCGGTTTTCAATTGAGTGTCGTAAAGCAAAAACCAAAGTAATCAGTGAACCAATCAGAACTCGAAGCAAACACATGTAACCGACGTCAAGCGCGGGAAAACGCGCACGAGCAAGTGACGATTGGTTTGGGGTTTGTTTCTCATTGGTTGAGAAAATGACGCGAGTTTTGCCAACCAATCACAGAGCGTAGTGAAGCACAAGTAAAGCAACGTGAAATTACTTCAGACACTCAACTGAAAACCGCTCTATCTGTTACTTGAATTGTGTTAAACGCGACTTACATACGATCTATAAAAGGCCTTAGCCTATCTCTCTTAGTCTTCGGCTGTAACTGTTCTTTGATGCACCATTTTTATAACCCTTTCACTCTCAGTATTGAGTTATAAGCCAGGGTCGTGGTTGTTCTGTATTCCTGGATAAAAGCCTGAATTGAGACTATTCAACTGTTTTGTGGTGCTGTTTATTCTGTGGAGTATAAGAGGGGTTGTTACGTTTGACGCTGAATGAAATCCTGAAGTTTGACCGTGTAAACGAGACCTCTTTTCCACTGTCCTATTTGTTTCTCAGTATTTTAACACTGGACAGTTAAGATTTTGTGCCAATTGTTTTGATGTTGGCTTTGTATTGATCCACTGAGAGTGAAATGGCAAAGGCATTGATAAGTACATCATGGCATAGCAAACGAAAAAGGACTGCAGAGTGAAGGTTTTACAATGTAAGGCCTGAATATAAATTGAAAAGTGTAATTTCGTTTCAAAGAAAGTTTTTCGTTTTTATTACCTCCTCCGCTTGACTTAATATAGTGTTAAATGCATTTGTAGCTTATCATGTGATATGTATATACAAGTACGAAATATGCTTTGGAAAACGAACAAATAACTCTAAAAATAGTAATAAAAAAGAACACAACGACAAGCTAAAATTTTTTCATTGTTCAGAACATACTGACATTTTTTTTTTTTTTTGGGGGGGGGGGGGAGGGGGTGGAGTAATCGGCGTTCCCCTCTCGCCAGCTCGACCTACTATCTTGAACAGAAAGAGAAATTAACCTTCCCCCTCCCCAAAAAATCGATGATTTCACATGCAAAGTAAATCGCGCCATTTTCCATCATTGAAATGGGAGGGGAGGAAGGGGTGGGCTTAATTTTTACTCTGAATTGTCCAAGATCGTAGCTCGAAATGTCTAGACGTCAACCAACGAATGCGATGTTCCCAAGCTCTTACGTAGCCTGCCCTCACTTGTGACGGAAACGACTGCTACGCGGCGAATGATAGCTCGGAATTTTTGGAAGGAAACGACTGCTATGCAGGCGTAAGTGCGCTGTCTTGGACCATCATTTGGTGATGCCAGATCACGTGCCATATGGTCAAAACTGAAAAACGCTAGTAGTTGTGGTCTTGTGAAATTTCTCTCGTGGTGTCGTTTTCCCCCAAAATTTTCAAATTTCAACGATGTAGGGGATGATGGTAACCTACGTAGCATGCAGGAAGTTGCTGAATAAAATGATGGAGAAAATGTCCGTTTGCTCACATACCATAAATCCTCGCCAAAGGCCCGAGTCGCTCATGTTTTTTACTGACATGGTAAAAGGTGCTTATCAGAGGTTGAAGGGTAGGGTGGGGGTGATATTGTAATCTGAAATCGTGCCAGTCAAGTTTGTTATAATACTAGTTAAAATAACAGTTGAGCAAAAACAACAGCATAAGGTTATCTGTTGTTCTTCTGATGGTGTCACACATGGACTGGAAGATGCGACTTGGAAGACAAGAAACTGCTTTTTGTAATGTATAAAAATGATGTAGTCAAGTCAGCAGTTAAAATTTTTTCTTCAGAATACAAAGCTGTGACGAGCAATAAACACGACCAACACTAAAATTATCATTTGTTGTCTCGGTACTCTCGAAAAGAAAAAAAAAAAGGAGGGAAGGGAAGGCGGTCATTTCAAATTGTGACCATAGGAAGCGGGGGAAAGGGGGGAGGGGGGAGGGGGAGGGGTGAGGTGGACGCTTATTTGAGAATTTAGGGTATGCTCACTGTGGAAACGTCGATATTCTCTCATTTAAAACGAAGGCGTGAACATGTCCTTGAAGGCTAGTCATTCATCGCTTCACTTCATAGACCCTGTTATTATGCGTTGCCGGTCTTTTCAATTCCCGTCAAGTGTGAAGTGAAATCGTCAACGCCTACTGCACAGACTGTAGCGAGAGTTTGAAGTCCACGAGCACAGGGTATCCAGGATATCTTCCGTGAACCACAGGGTCACAGACAGCTGCTTTCCTGTCAAAGCCTTACTGTATTTTGTGTTCTGTATTCCCACTAGCTGCAATAAACAGCACACAAAGTCCATGATTATTTTTGTTATAATTAAGACTGTACTTGTAAGCTTATAAGCGATCACAACCCCCAAGAACTTGCCCTCTGTAACTACTTTAAGTGCGTGTGGGGGAGGGGGCTGATCGCTTGCAAGTGCAACTCAACAAATACAGATCTCGTAAGTAGGACAATAATGATCATCCGGGTGAGTGAAGTCCTGAGAAGGACTATTTGAGGTGACGTTCCCTGGACAGGTCTTTTTTTACGGCTTACAACTACAGGTCACTGTTTTACTGGTATATAACCAAGAGGGTTAGCGTGCGCTAGGCATGAATTAGCTTTTTAGTATGGGACCCTGTTTAGCTTGTTTATATACAATTATCACAGCGACCTGTAGTTGTGACCTGTGACCGCTAAAAGAAACCTTCCGACGTTGACTGACGTTACATAAACCCGAGTGGAAGTTATCATGAGAGTCAAAATACAGAAGTCTATAACTGAAATCCGATTTTGTAGTACGACCTTATTTTTGCGTCGAGGGCAACAAAACCTGCACCGGAGAAGAGGAACGTCTTCAAGGTAACGACTTGACAAATGACCAAGTCCTTGTTAACTCAATAATGGCGGCGCTGTTATTTGGAATACCAAGAAGACGTCATGAGTCAGTTATGAATTTGTTTACATCCGTTCCCAGTCCCCTTCTCAAGACTTACCACTCGGTCCCAATCATTTTTCACCAAATCATACACCTGCATATAAACGCCTGCACCGGACGCCCCATCCTCTGTGGAGCATTCCTGATAGACCAGTCCGTATACCGCCCCTTGAACCTGGCAGACCCGGTACATCAAGTTCTCTGGTTGGTCTGCATCATCGAATGCTGAAAAGTACACGTAGCTGTGCGCATCCACCGCAGCTGAAGTATTTACAGCAGCTGGAAGAAGGAAGGGTCGGTTGTGCTTCTTACGGAGTACTAACAGCGCAAAGTCATCTTTTATGGACGGTCGTATCTGCCAGATGAAGTTGAAAGAACGTGTGATTAGACCACTCCTCCTCGTTTCTATCAGCAAAACAGCTTGTGCGACGCAGCGAAAATACTCTAAGATTACTGTAAGAAACTGCTTCTGGGAACACAATTTTGGGACACCAAATGTAATTATAAAAAAACTAGGCCCGGTTGTTCAAAACCCGATTAAAGCTAATCCGCGATTAAAAGATAACCGAGCTTTTTAGCGCGCTCGTTCAAAACATTTTTAAAGTATAATTTTAAGCTAATGGTAAGGAAGGTCAAAGTCAAAACTGAGGGACAAAAATCTTTTTGCAAAAATCTTTATTGTTTAGTTGTTTAGCTTAATTAAACTCGAATCAAAGTTTTCGTTAATCCAGGATTAGCTTAATCTGGCTTTGAACAACTGGGCCCTGGACAATTAGATTAGCAAATGTAATTATAAAAGGATTGTACTTGCAATAGGATCCTCTTTCAATTGACTTGGGTTGTAAATTTGTCCTACTAAGAAAATGCTGCTGGATTCAGACGGACGCATTTATGTTAGGCAACTATGACAAACAATCGTACTCGTTTAGTCCACTCTTTAGAGACAAAAGTTCGTTTGACAGAAATCCAGTTGAAAGTTCCGGAAGGCGTCAAAAATCCCACTTGAACTCTGTTATCTGAAAACGAATAATGCGGTGAGAATAAGCCACAGCTGATCATGACAAATAGGATTTAGGGCAAATAGCTACATAAAGGCTGGCAAGTGCAGATTGTTTTACAACAAATAGTAGCCGTGGCTTTAGACCCTGGTTACAAAATCGCATCTAATTCCAACTGCCATAACTCGTAAGGATGAATGGTGAAATTTTCAGACAAACATAATTGCTAAGTCTTAATGATTTTATGGAGAACATTAAACACGTTTGTATTGACAACTACCTCAAATGGATTAAAACAAAGGAATTAAAGAGAAGAACTTAACAAAGTACTTATCGGATCTGGTTAGTTTCCTCTGTGCTGGGATCTCATTTTTTGTTAGCCAATAGCAATCCTTGATATTGGTGGCAAGTAATTTTACCTATTATTCTTCTTGGGCCTCTAACAGATGTGACGCAATGCGCGGCAGTGATCACGTGACGTTCCGTGACAGCCACACCAGTGCACCTGGTTCCCAGTTTCACCGCGGCAGAGAAAGGAAACTTTTCCGAAGCTATTTTATTGGGAATGTGAAAACGCTTGCTGTACTGAGAAACATCCCTTTTGATTCTGCATGGATTTCTGAAGTCTGCTGAGATAAACAGAAAGCATAACTTAAGCATGTAATGGCTGTGAAAGGCAAGGAATCTGCTTTCAGTTTTAGGGAACAACTGGGGCCCGTTTCTCGAAAGTCCCGGTAACTTACCGCGCCCGATAAGTGTGCTTAGTGTTAAATGTTTCTTATCAGAAGATAATTTGTGTTAGCTTTCAATACTAAATTTTAAAATCTTACAATTCTATGAAAACATTGGCCAAGTACCATGTCTGTAATCACGTAGCCTGCGAACGCAGACGTATTTCCGGCTGTCGCTTCTCTCCGCCGCGTTATTTTTCGGCGGAGAGAAGCGACAGCCGGAAATACGTCTGCGTTCGCAGGCTAGTAATCACTGTGTAATTGGCCAAAAAACATCTAAAAATATACTTATCGGTCCCGGTAAATTACCGAGACTTTCGAGAAGCGGGCCCAGCTGGTCATAACAAGTTTTTTCGAAGAGCTCCACGTTGTCTGTGGCAGGGGGGTTATAGAAGACACCACCTATATCATGAGCATTTCTCACAAAATTTTATTAGCTTTGAAATTTGAGTTCAGCTAGAAAGAGTCAGCATTGCTAGATAAACAAGAAAAGTGAGGTTTGAATCTCATTGTCATTTTTTACTGCTGGATAGAGGGGTGGCCATGCAATAACGACACCATCTTTTGAGGTTGAGGAAGTGGGCAGGGGGGGGGGGGGGGGGGAGTTGCAAAGCAGAGACCACCATCTATTTTGTGGTTTGGTGGGTCCTGTTCGAGCATGGTAGTTTTGACCACTTCCCTTATAAATAGGTCAAATAATTGTGCAATGCCCCTTAACGTAAAGATATTTTAAAATATGCTTTTTTTTTTCTTAAGAGAGGTATTGAAGTAGGGTAAATCCATTTGTGGTCATTTGTCCATTTGAATTCCGAACAAAACAAGCTTGTAAGAGATTGGGACAAAAAAAATGTTCCCTGACAGGAAAGAATCCGTATTCATTAAATTAATTTAATTGTATTAAAAGGAATGCAGCTCAACTGCAATTAAAAACAAATTAAAATTTGATACAGTGGTATCCTGCTATGACCATTGACGAGCCGAAGAACATTTTCTCGCATCCGGCAAAACGGTGCCGTTAAACTGACAAAAAGAAAAAAAGGCGTGAATTACGTGGCGAGATAAAACTTTTGTCGAATACATACTAAACAAATAACTGTCGGTCTTTCTGTTTTCGTCATTTAAACCGCCTTGCATGTCGAGAGCTCATAAAAAAGGGGAAGAAGGAAGAACAATGGAATCCAAAAGATGGTCGTTGATCGCATTAGCGAGAAGGCCAGATTAATGGACATTTTCAGATAAGAAATGAGTGAACGTTTCTTTTCGTCACGGAAAAAATGGCCGTGATGATAAGATGGTCGTGAGTGGGGGGGGGGGGGGAGGGAAGGTGGTCGTGAGAGGGGGAGGGAGGGAGGGGGTCACTGTGTCTTAAACCGAACTCACTTTATCTGTTAAATTGCTGTTGTGAGGCACAAAAAAAATCCAACGTAAGGCGAGTTGGGACCGGCTGTGCCTCCTTGACTCAAAAATATGCCCTCACTTCCCGACTCGACCGGAAGTGAGGTGTTCTGCTGAGATGGAGGGTGGTTTATGGAGTAAACTGGCCAAAGGGAAAAGAGCCAAATGTCTGTTTAATGGAGAGGGATAGTAGTCTCAAATGTACACAGTCTATTCGCCCTAAATCATTTGAAGGGGAACGAGAGAAACTTCTCTCTCGCCAGCGTCCCTTTGCTTTAGGGCGAAGGGACTGCTCAAATATGAGACAACAGCGGTGGAGATGAAGTGATTTCACTGAGCTCTCATTAGGAACGGTCAAGGGAATATTATGGAGAGGATCGATTGTATTTCAGGAAAGATTCAGTGGACGTGGTATTTTGTTTATTGTATCAGGGCGTACCTGGTACATGTTTGGGACAAGCTTCTCACAGGAAGAGCTTGGAATACCTGTGGTTTACACTTATATGTGGAGCCACGAAGCTGAGCCTCGTTGTGTTTTGAGGTTATCGCGCAATGCACAAAGGCGATGCGAGAGCAAGTTGGAATAAAAACGTTTCACTTTTCACACATGTTCACAGTGTTGTCCTAAAATAAACGGACAAAATTAATTTTGAACAACTAAGTAAAGGGGAGTGTACCAAAACAAACTACTAGCTACTACTGCCTTCACCATGCACACATCGACAAGGTCGGTCGATCTGGCCTATAAGCGCAACCACTCTGCGGTCAGTATCCTTTCCTAAATTTCTGTAAGAGTTGAAAAAAAGCGGGAGGGACAGATCGAATGCAAGTGGCGAGCATACAAGCGCTGCTCGTTTTTATTGTTAGTTAGATAATGACATTTCCGTTCACCTCCAAAAAGGGGGAAATTGGCGGAATACCGTACAGACTTCACCAGGATCATGGTTTTTGGGACATAACCCGAGTATTTCTAGCATGCGATTACCGCTTTCAGCAGCAAGGGTTGTGGGCGATTAGAGGCGACTGAAAAATTTAGGGGAAAGAATTCTTCGAAAAAGGCGAAAAGCAATGCGCTAAAAGGCATTGTTTTCCTTTACGCTCACTATCCAGTAACGGCCAGCAAAATAATGGTAATAAATCATTTTGATATATCTGCGGGAGGATCAGAAAATTCAGGAAGAGGATGACGGTGTAAGATTTAAATCTAGAGTAATCTAGAATGAAATTCATGATAAGCGTTTCATGTGACGGAAACAATACAGTTTTGGCGTGGAGAAACAAGCATCAAAATTTCACACCGTGAAGTAAATAATGAAAGGCAGAGAGCCCGAAGAGGGATCAAGAAAGGCTTTAGAACTTTGGAATGGCTACACATTTAATAAGAGAACTAAGTTTTTATGAGCGGACGGCAAAAGTTAAAATAAAATGAGAGTCCTGATCCCTCAGCCCCGTGGTTCTAAATAATGAGAAGAAAGCGTTAAGGCGGAATGTATTTGCAACAAACAGCTCACCTACTCCATTGGCTTGAATGCGAACCAGGCCACCTATCTTGACTGTTAAAACACATAAACAGAGCACACGCAATATGAACATGACTGCACGATCCCCTTGACCTTAGTCCGGCTCGAAGATCTTTGTCTTGCAAGCGATAAATCACAGTTCCCCTGAACAGATATATTCAGGGTAAACCAGCCAGAACTGAGAAGCCAAACAAGGTAGAGTTTTGACCACAAGGGAATAGAGGTCAATAGAGAGTTGTGTTGTGAGTAAACAGTCCTAATTCCGTGATTCGTTTTAATCCTTTCGCCCAGTGGGGTGTGAGTGATAGATTCTAAAATGTCAAAACAGTAATAAATGTTTAGGGAGGGGAAGCCGTCAAAGTAAAAAGCAAAAATCTAAAATAAGTTGTAAAAGTGCTAGAAACAGATGAAATACCGCTACAGCGAAGTCTTTTTGAGACTGAGCACAGATTCATAATTCATATTGTCTTTATTATTGCAAGTGATAAGGTAATACACCCCATATACAACCTTCTTACCACTCCCCTAAGTGTTTTTGAATGGCCTACTCTTTGAGTGTCTCGCAGTGTAGCACTGTTGATTGACATGTGATACAAATAACTCGAGTGACGATTATCACTTTCAACTGGAGAACCACACAAATATGAGGAATCCTACTTCGGATTTGGAAACCACATAATCCTTCACTTGTTAGAGGTCGTAGAGTTGTATCACGGACATATTTGCGTAACTTCTGCACAGCGTGGCGTAAACTGACCCTAAAATTATTCCGTAAAGATGATGTTCTTTTGTAGATATGACACCTTTCTAAGCTGTGAATCAAGGTCAAAAATGTTGATGATTTGTTAATGTAAAGGACCATATTGATTTTAATAGCAATCGAATGAACAGGAAAATATTTCAAATTATTTTCTTCAGGTGTTTCGTGCTTCAGCGAAGAGAGGCGCCGTTCATCCTTTGTATGTGTAAAGACCATAATTATTTATTAAAAAGGCCACACAACCACAAAGCTTGTGTCCTGACATGGTCACGCTGATAGCACCCTGCTGCGCCGCTTAATGATTTTGAAAAGTTTAGCGTTGTTTTACTTCAACAGGAGCCCATTATCTGATTTCAATTAGCTAGGACTCACAGAATGCCTCTGATGTTTTTTTGGCAACATATTACTTCGTAAAAGCTTTTTCATGGACAATTTGGTGGATGTTGCAATCGCTAGGGTTGAAAACAGGATTTGGTAGATATGCACATGCCTGGCAGTGTGAACGTCGACGTGAAAACTGCAAAGGACCGCGAACGATAATGCTGTCAGTTGACGTAGGATCTACAAGAGACCTAATCAGCCACGTCGACGGATTTGGTATGACTATATTTTACACTTTTTTCGTTGACTTCAAGGAGTAGCGGGGTCATTTTATAGCCGGAAATTGGGGCAGCGCGCTTTGAAATCGTATTTTGTAAATTCGGCCGGCATATGTTTGGTCGGAATGTCACACAATTGATCGCCCAAGAAGAGACTTAGATTAGCTTTATGCAAACTTTCTTTGAGGACTTGTCTCCAAATATTTTTGGAGAATATGAGATCAATTAGCGGGTTTTTTTCCACATTAGAGTGTATCTAGCAGTCTACATGAGTCTGGTCTTTCGTCGTGCGTGAGGAATTTTCTGTTCCCCGGGTCTGTGGGATCATACTGAGCATGTTTACTGGGACCTTGCTTTCCCTAAAAATATCACGCTGAATTATGACAATTAGGTGATACAAATTTTATTTAAATGTCTTTGCTGACAAAATAATTTTGAAATTACTTACTACCAGGGATACAACCTAAAAATTATACTAAAGTTTCATTTCGTCACCGTGTTTCAACAAATCTAGTGAGCCTCATGCGGCGATTGCACGTGCTTTTGACAGCTAAACACAGGAAATGATCAAAGGCCGTGACCACGCCCACTCAATTTCAGCAGTGCTTATATCTCCTCCCCCTGGTCATTCGTGTCCCATTTTTTCCCTTGTGGGTCTAAAAGGTGGGCATCCTTTGATAATAAAACTCGCTCTCCCTATGGCTCTCTTCGTCGCTCATACTAAAGAAGTATCTGTATGCTAGTTTTTCTTTCAGTTATTGAAAATATACAGGGTGTTCCAAAAGTTCGTTCCTCTATTTTAAATGGTTATATCTCAAGAACGCAGCTTTATTTCTATACACAATTTAAACAAAGCAATCATATTTCAACTAAGTACAAGTCTTCCAAATTTAAAATCCTGAGTGCCCCCCCCCCCCCCCCCCTTATTTTTTATCACATTTTGAAGCGTGCGTGGCATGGAATGCGATAAATCGCGCAGCGTAGATGGCTTGATGTTCTTCCAGGCTTGTCTTAGGCGTCTTTTTAGGTGATCCATGTTCTTAGGAGAAGGGTCCTTGTAGACTTCGCTATCCATGATGCTCCAAAGGTTCTCTACAGGGTTGAGATCCGGCGAATTGGCTTGCCATTCTGTCTTAGCGACGAAATTCGGCAGGTTTTTACCGCATCATTCTTGGGTAGCCTTTGCCGTGTGCGCTGGTGCTCCGTCCTGTACCAGCGTCATCTGCTTGTTAGAGCCGGCTGAGCAGTTTTCGCTTGTCTACTGCTTCTGTTGTACTTCTGCGGCGTAGCAGAGGCTTTACTTCTTTCTTAAGGATGTTTTTGATGCAATAATCGGCAGTTACAGTTCTCCCTTGGGGTACAAAATGAAGAGCAGTCAAGCCACGTCCGGTCATCCCACCCCAGATCATCCATTTTGAGCTGTTCTTAACTTGGTAAGCTGGCGGAACTTTGTCCTCTTGTGAGCCCCATACGATGTCATTTTTGGGGTTTGGAAGTTGAAAGAGGTATTTGGGGCATTCATCTGAAAATAGGAAATCCTCCCAATCTTCTGCAGTGAGATGTTTAAACGCCTTTGCGAATTTCAGACGCGCGGTTCGCTGCTATGTACTGAGAAGAGGCTTCTTTGGCCGTCCAAGTGCCCTCCATCCTTGGTTTTTCATGTACCTCCAGACAGAGTTTTTACCCTCATCAAGGTTTTTTCTTTCAAACTCTCTTGCACGTTGTCTTGTTGAATTCTCTCTCTTGTACTTAGCTTCATTCAAAACTTAAATTGCTGCATCTTTGATAACCTTTGGCCTTCCACTTCGTTGTTTATCTTCGAAATTTTCGGCACTTCTCGCCGACCATTTCACAACCCAACGCTCAGATTTTTCTAGCCTTTTAGCCCTTTCTTTGACTGTGAATCCGTTAACTCTTAGTGCATAAGCTTGGGCCCTCAAATACATGAGCTTTTCACCATTCAAAGGGTTCATTTTCCATACGAGAACAAAAAATGGTTTAATGAGTGCAGCAGCTCAACTAAAAAAACTGCTGAAATAAAAGTGATCACAGTTTTAGCGGGAAATAAGACGCGTGCGCGCAAATTTGGCGGGAAAATAAAAATAAATTGAAAATTTTAGAAATAAAGTAGCACAAATGTAAGGTAATAGTCTTGCAAACTTGTATTTGAAATTATTCGGTAATCGAGTAAAATTGCGTTTAAATGCAGGCTTTTAAAGTAGAGGAACGAACTTTTGGGACACCCCTGTAGTTGTACTTTGTCCATATTTCTTGTTGTTTTCGCCCACACGCTCATAGCTTTTACTCACAACTCAAAAAGCCGTCGAGCCGAGAAAAATTTCCATAATGCCCGGTCATTACAAGAAAATCTTGCCCGCTCAGCAGCCAATCAGAGCGCGCGTACTATTGCAGCCATATAATAAATAAGAATAAACCAAGTAAAATTACAGCTTGTCAACTAAAGAACGAAGCCTGATCGATATATTGATGGTTCTTTCTCGTCATTATGCTGAATTCCTGCTGTTTTCTTTTTCACTTGCTTTTCTTTCCCTTTGTTGCTTACCTCAGTCTTCTTTCTCCCTCGCAGAATTTATTCGGGCTGCATTTGAGATTTTTGTCAGACACAACCTTTTTGACAGTTGCATGTAGGTTCCTTGTTACTTTTGCTATATTCATAAATTCGCAGCTTCTCGAGGGCCATTTTGCCTTCCTTCTTCATCGCAAAATTTGTTATTCTTGCTATATATAGATTTTTGTCAGTAACAAAAAATATGCTAAATTCGCAGCTTGCTGAGGGCCATTTTGCCTTTGTCATTTATCTTTCTTTGTTACTCTTGTTATATTTGAGATTTTTGTCATGATCAGTAACTACCCTTCTGGTAGTTGCAGATAAGTTCCTTGTTACTTTTGCTATATGTGCAAACTTTGCGGCTTTTGCTAAATTTATTTATTTTCTCTTGCAGCTTCTTGCAGCCATTTACCTCTCTTTGCCTTTCTTCTCCATTGGGATCAGTTTGTTATTAGTTCTTGCTATAGAGCGGTTTACCAAACCAAAGAAATTACTCTGGCCAATCGCAACAGATGAAAGCAACACAACAAGCCAATCAGAATTCGAGGTAAATACATGTAACCGGCGCTAAGCGCGGGAAAACGCATGAGGCGAAAACACGATTGGTTTTGGTTTGAATTCTCATTGGTTGAAAAAGTGGGGCGAGTTTTGTTAACCAATCACAAAACCGCTCTTTGTTATTTTTGTTAATGACGACATCAGCAGTGAAATTCTTTGTTTTTCTTAATAATTTTTTAATTACCTTAGGGACCGTTCATTTTTTATGAGCATGGGGGGGCTGGTGGGATTTAGGGGGGGGCCACGAGAAAAAAAATGGCACTAAAGGGGGGGGCTACCAAAAAAAAATGAGTGAAAGAGGGGGGGGTCACCAGAAATAATTGGCTAGTAGGGGAAATTGAAAGTGGCTCAACACAGAAACAGATGAAGAAATTGAATATTATTTCAATTTTATTTAATGCGATTTTCCTAACCACTTTTAATTTGTTTTACATACTGAGGTCGAAATCTGCATTTTATATTAACAACAACTGAGGAAATGAAGCATATCTGTTGGAAAAGCAATAATGAATATAAACTGAGGTAGACACCTATGTTTGTACAAGTTCAAATTAATATAAAAACGTACCAGTCTCACTATTGAATCATCCTTGGGGGAGTAGTTTTCTACAAAGTGGTTGTACTCTGAACTATATCAATAGATTGTTTAATGTTCTTTTTAATAGTACTCACTTTTATAAAGACTGTTGATTAGTAAATTATTTGAACCCAGGAGTATCAGTAGACTCAGTAGCATGCCTAGTGTGAACATCCAGATTAGTTTTAATAATAGAACTGTTGTTGGTGACTTCAGTTGACGGTAAATCTGTGCCGTAAGCCATCTTCAGAAAAGCTTGTAACTGTCATTTTTAATAGCAGTACTTTAATTTCCAGGCGCGTAGGAGGGGGGGTTCGAGGGGTTCGAACGAACCCCCTTTACAGATCAGTAATGGCGGAAGAGAAAGCACTTAATGAGGAGGTTGAACAATTACATGAGGTGTACCATGCGAGAGAGTAGAATGTCTGCCCTGGTTCTAATGCATATCAAATATGATATGCCTGTCAATTTTGACGAGATAGTCAATTTGTTCGAAGGCCTACACCCGAGAATGGTGCAGTTTACCAGCTTGGTGTATGACTATCAGTAGATCGAATAGCTATCAGAACTCGACAGGGCGCGGAATGTACATTGAACTTTCTTGTTTAAGTTGAAACAATTATGCCGTAGGAATGATGTATATAGCTCAAAAAGCTGCTGTAAAACAAATTTGTGATTTGCCTAAAATGGGTCTCAAAATGCAGGAAATGAGGTTTCTGGGAACCTAGATTTTCAAAAATTTCCGGGGGAGCACGCCCCCGGACCCCCCCTAGTAAGCAAGATTTGGGGCTCAACGAACACCCCTATCTAACCCTTACCTACGCGACTGATATCTGTGCGTCCGCTGTTTTTTTCTGTTTAATATGACTCGTAATCGTTGATTGGTATGCTTCGATCCGTATTTTGTTAGTCAGATCTGTACGTGTATTAATTGTTTCTACTCGAAGGGGAGTAATTTCACGTTAACCATTTGCTCGATTAATTTTTATAATTTCTTTGAGAATCTAAATGGAAATTTAGGGTTTGTCGTTGCCGTAAACGTGTTGCTATCTATAAAACGTTTTTTTAAACAAGAGAAATCTTTACCTAAGTAGAGAACGGTTACTTGTTAATAGTACTGTAAAGAAATCACAGTAACAATTACGTTTATCTTTGATATAAACAGTACATAAGCGTTTTGTTAAAGTTAGGGTATGATTTGTTTCTGATTGGGCGGGAGGGGGGGGGGGGGGTCATCAGAAAAAAATAGTTCTGCTAGGGGGGGGCCATGTGGAAAAAAATTGCATGCTAGGGGGGGTCATACAGTTTCGTAGTGGTAATTAACCAAATCCCACCAGCCCCCCCATGCTCATAAAAAATGAACGGTCCCTTACTACTTCTGTTATTTTTGCTACTTTTGTTAAAGACTTCTGTAAGCAATGTCTTTGCTAAAATTGCTATCAACATTTCCCAGCAAATTTTTGCTACAGCTTTCATCCTGCACAAAAGTGCACTTGCGGTCAGTAAATTTGAGTTATTTGTCGTTTATTTCCTCCACAACTGCAAAATTTTGTAGCCCGATAGTTTAAACGGTCTTTCGCTCGAAACGCGGCATGCCGAAAGAAGGTAGCACGTATTACGAAGCTAAAATCGAATTTTCGTGACATTTTCAGTCGAAAGCTGAGACTCCAACTGTATGTGATCACTGAATTGGCCTTGTCTTCAATTAGTCTTTCTCAATTGCGAAAACCGACTCGAAGTGTATTTAAGTGATGCATTTGAATACGCGTGGAAATAAAGAAACCTTAAGGTGGCTCGATTGGATTTTTTAAGTGACACCTTCCAACTTTAAATATAAATCACAACGCACTAAAACATAATACAGTTGATTGATATCCACACGCTTGCTAGGGATAGATCAAAGTTTCGGGTGCGGTGTATTTTATCGAGATCACAGTTACCATAGCAACGCAATGACGTCATTGCCGTTTTTACTCACGGTCGATTTTCTTGAAATCTAGAGTTTTTCTTTCTAAACTGTGTACTGTACTTGTAGTTTAGATAGTGTGCTTCACTGGTTTGACTGCTTTTTGCTTTTTGCCTCTCAAACTCCTAACATTTGCTATAAGTGCTCTTTCCGCAGCCAATTCCTCGCGAATCCTTGCCCATGGTAGCAGAACGAGATTACCCAATGTGACCGAAAATACTAGGGAAAATTGATTGGAAATAAATAAAGGACAACAAGGTACTGAAGTATAGGGGTGGGGGAGGGTCAAAGGTTTTTGTTCTGTCTGGGAAGGGTCATCAGTTTCACAGGTAAGGAAAAGGGAAGGGCCATGAAATTTCTTGGAGAAAAAATGAAAAATCCCACAGCCAGCGTCGCCCCCCTCTCACATACACATAATTAGAAACGTACCTTCCCTAACTATTAATCACTTTATCTCTTTATTTACTTATTTATTTATTTATTTATTTTTTGCAGAGTAACAAAATGGTTAATTTAAGGCAAAATCCAGTACAGTACAATAACAACCAGTTTTCACATGAAAAAGGAAATACTAGCACTCATCAGAACATGCTGGTTTATAATCCAACCATAAGCCAAGTAAGAAATTTCAAGAATGTATATCATACACTATAACTTCTACAGGAAAACGGAGGAAGGGTGTTTGTCTGACAAAGAAGATTGATTTGAAGATGATTTTGCCAAACGATTTTTTTGCCCCTCAGTTTTGAAGAAGACTTTCCTTTACCATTAGCTTAAAATTAGCTTTTAAGAACATTCTTAACAAGAGAACTGAAAACTTCTGTTAACATTTAATCATGGATTAGCGTTAATCGGCCTTCGAGCAACAGGGCCCAGGAGTTACCCTGACAACCCATTAAACAAACAACTACATTTTGAAGTAAACAAAAGAAAAAAGCCTAAAATGGGCCGAGAATTTACTTTACTCAAATGTTACAACATAATATTTTGAGTGTTAAAAATAGTGTTGAAAAACAAAAGTACTCAAGTAATTGTTCCATTGGGTGGACTCAAAAAATGGATATTTCTGTAAAACACCTGCCTGTCCACAACACCCCCTCTCCTCTGTGTGAAAATCAGTGACAATCACTGGACTGCCATATGTTTGTACATATGGTAAAGAATTCCACAATATTATGTTAGAATTCTTGGCACATCCAACACGTAAATCTCTCCTCATCAATGGCATCGTTTGCTGCAGTTATGCCTCTTTAGCCTACTGCCATTGCTGAGAGATTCGCTACACAGGGTACACTAATGGGGGGTGAAATCCGTGAATCACCATGAACAGTCTTATTGTGATAAAGCAAGCCAGAATTATGAGGGTAAGATTTGTCACATTGTGTACATTTGTAGGGTTTCTCACCACTGTGAATCCTGAGGTGATTTCGTAAAGTTGATGAAACCCTGAAGCATTTGTCACATTGTGTACATTTGTAGGGTTTCTCACCACTGTGAATCCTCAGATGACTTTGCAAATGTGACGAGCGGCTGAAAGATTTATCACAATGTGTACATTTGTACGGTTTATCACCAATGTGAATCCTCAGATGCCTTTGCAATGTTGATGAATTCTTGAAGCACTTGTCACATTGTGTACAATTGTAGGGTTTCTCACCACTGTGAATAATCAGATGCCTTTTCAAATCTGATGAGCGGCTGAAATATTTGTCACATTGTTTACATTTGTAGGATTTCTCACCACTGTGAGCCCTCAGATGACTTTGTAAATGTGATAACTGTCTGAAGCACTTCTCACATTGTGTACATTTGTGGGGTTTTACACCACTGTGAATCCTCAAATGACATTGCAAACCTGATGAATGGCTGAAGTTCTTGTCACATTGTGTACATTTGTAGGGTTTTTCACCACTGTGAATCCTCAGATGACTTTGCAAATGTGACGCGCGGCTGAAAGCTTTGTCACACTGTGTACATTTGTAGGGTTTCTCACCACTGTGAATCCTCAGATGACCTTGCAAATTTGATAAGCAGCTAAAACATTTGTCACACTGTTTACACTTGTAGGGTTTACTGCTACTGTGTACCCTCATGTGATTTTGCTAAGTTGTTGAGCAGCTTAAAGATTGCAAAATTGTTTATATTTGTGTATCCTGAGGTGTGTTTTTAGATCTTGTGATTTTTTAAAGGACTTGTGACACACAGAACATTTGTATGGCCTCTAGGTGACAACGCAAACCTTGTTACTGCTTAAAACAATTCAATGCTGCAGATGCTGCATTTGAAACCTTTCCTGCCTCATTCAAATGAACTCTCAGCTTTTTAAACTCTTATAAGAGAAATGTATATATTTATGACAAATACCTACAAATAAAACAAAACAGCAAAAAATCAGAAATGGTTAGTAATGAATTGAAAAGGGATCTGCAAATTTATGCATTCTATTTATTGGAAAGGAGAATATGCTTTTTGATATATTGGTAACCATGGTGGCTGGACTGTGCTTGTATAATTTTACATGTTCTAATTAAAATTTTTAAATGTAGAATAGCTTACTTAAAAATAAAACATGACATTCCATTCTGTGTGGGGATAAATTACAGTTTAATATATGACCATTTTTTTTGTGATCTTAAGGTTCTTTATAATTAACTAATGCTACTTAAGTAATTCATGCTGGAATTATTTACTAGTAGTACCGGTATTAATTTATTATAAAGAACCTTAAGATCACAAAAAAATGGTCAGATATTAAACTGGTTCACTAGTTTATCCACCAAAAGAAAGATGCTCAGTAATAAAAGTAAGAAATGAATGTTTGAATTGAAATGAACTTGTGACTCAAACTTCATTTGTGTCAGGAGTAAGCTCTGTGTTAAACCACTAAGTCAGCACTTGCCACAAAAAATGCCACCCCCCCCCCCTCTTTACTTCCCACCCGACCCTGGATCTGCATATAGGAGATATATAAGCCCCTAACAAGTGAGTATAATGCTCCACATATACACAGAGGACAGATTCAGTGTCTAAGCCATAGTATAAGAAAAAATACAAAGAAGTCATAAAAGTTTCTATTTTTTGAAGTTGTGTAGGTCTGTCGTCTCTTGGTAACTTCCACGAGGCTAATCCCCCACCCCTTTGTGCAAGGAAAAGGTCTAAAATGTACTAATCCCCCACCCCCTTGGGAGCCCCCCTCCCCACCCACCCTGAAGGAATGAATGGGGCAAGTTTACTATGATAATTGCATACGGACAATGTATATAGGACTTTACTTTCCATTTACAATTCATTAGTCCAACCTCATCTCGATTACTGCAGTTCGCTGCGGGGATCCTGTTCTAAGAGTCTTTTTCAAAAGTTACAAAAATTACAAAATCGCACAGCACGCGTCTTAACATTTTCAAATTACGATTGTAAGTACTGATGAATTGTTGCGGATGGTAAACTGGGTTAAACTGGACCGTCAACGCCTTTTCAATAAATCAATAATGATGTACAAGATTGTAAATAATATGGTTCACGCTTTGTCTTCCGTTCTGATACTTTAACTTATAACCTAAGAGATAGTGATAGTACGCTTGCTATCCCACAGCCCCGCACTAATTATTGTAAAAGAAGTCTGTCTTAAAGCGGAGTTGTACTGTGGAATAGTCTGCCCTTGAATATTCGACAGTTGCTGTCTCTTAATGAATTTAAATCTAGGCTGAAGAATTATGATTTTGACAGTTATAGTCTTGTATAAATTTTATTTTGTTTTTTTACACAGCTTCCTTGTAAAGCAGGTTTTTATCATTTCTCTTATTGTAGTAGCTATTTACAACATAAATCTAGTTAGGTAGTAAGATTTTGAATTAAATATTGTATAGTCCTGAAGGAAACACCGTGTCTAAATAAAGATTTTACCTTATGAGGAACAATACAATGATGGTTTCACTCAGTCGCAGGAGTGCTCGAAGCAAAAACATACAGAGCGAAAATATAAATATAAATTTAAGATAGAAAGTGTACCACAGTTACTCCAGTTTCATGCACTAAGCGATCATCAGACTGATATTATAGATGCAATCCAGATATTATAAATATTATAGATGTAACCCAGATATTATAGATGTAGAGTAGGGGGGGGGGGGGGGAAGGACTAAGCAAACGTGTTAGTGTGCGACAATTATGGGGGACCAGGGACATGCTCCCCCAGAAAAATTTTAAATTTAAGTCTTCTGAAATGACTAGAAATGCATCAAAAATTGTCAACACTGATGTAAACTTTTAACTGATTATATCAACCAAAATATGTTAACTTTTCTTTTCTTTTCTTTTGAAGAAGTCAATACTTGAGTCTGGCCTTAACATTTGACCAACACATCAGGCTGATGAGACAAAAATTTTCGACTTGTTTTCTTGTTAAAGCCAGCAGCTTGTGAAGACCCAGATTCATTGTTCCCGTTTCAGTGAATCATATTTGCTTCTTCTTTCATTATGAAAGCAGGATTCAATGATCTAGGATAACCGTAGCTGTACATAATTCTCTGCTTTAAATATTTATTGCATAACAGGAAATATAGCTACACTAGCTTTCATAATGAATCCCTTTGTGCAAAAACTACTCCCTTAAAACTTATTCATCGATGAAATTTTATCTTCGTGAAACACTGATCGAAGAACGAATGAAAATAGAACAGCAGATTTCACAGTTGAAATCTAGTCATCCGTTCAGGAGCAAAACTGATGACAAATTGAAATTGTCGGGTAAGTCGGAGAAAACCTTAATATACTTCATAATGTGTAAGGTAAGTTGTTTCTGTAAGTGATGGAAGTGGTTAATTTAGTTAAATAAAATATTTTTAACCATCCAAAGATTTGGGGGGAGGGGGGGCTAAGACCCTCTCAGCCCCACCCACTCCTCAGTCCCTGTATAAATACATGTACATATTTGAGTATGATGTTTCATTCAGTAAGTGGCACAGGTATACTCCAGATACTCTAAAAAAAATCAAAGTGCTCCTATCAGGAGTCGAACCTAAGACTACCACTAAGCTACAGGAGACTCGTGGGAGCTAAGGCCATTTAATCAAGGTTCATGGGACAAACATCCTGCACACTGCTAGGATTGGAAATGTATGACATTCCAATCCTAGCAGTATGCAGGAACGAGTCCCTTTCGTTTTGGAATAAGCACATGTCGTTAAAATGCGAACTAAAAGGCCAGCTAGCATTTTCGTAATCAAACAACAACTGGTAATTTTTGGTAAAACAGTTTCGGCAACTTAAAGTACAAATGTCTTTAATACAGCACTGGGCCACAAAACATTTTGCTGTATTAAATGTTCTTGTTGGGTCAGGGTGTACTTGAAAGTAAAACGAAACTATTACCCACAGAAGTAAAGTGAACATGATTGTACCATCAAAGCATCGACCAAAGAGTAAGACTTTCATACAACGCGCTCCGGACCATAGAGTGCCCAATCAGCTCTGAAAATATTCGAGGACAAAACACCGCATACAAGCCTTGAACTGATCAGCAGTGCTACCAGATTAAAAAATCAAAGTAAAATTAACCGGTTTTGTTTACTTTGACAGAATGAACTCAAGGTGTTATGGATTAAAATACTTACCTTATTTTGAAAGCGAGTCAACTAAACGCCCTGAAGAAAATTCACCACCGCCGGCATTCTCCACCACATGAGCACGATGTAAAGTCACCTGACACACAACCACCTACCCCTCCCCGGATGGTAAGGAATTTTGAGGGGCAGCCTGGTAGGAGAATGACAGCTCCAAGGGAAAGCACCCCGGGGAAAGCACAAGAATTCCTACAAACTCGGCCAGGGCTTTGAAATAGATAGTTGAAAACATAGTTAACAAAAGGCAATGATTATGAAGCCTGACAAACTTCTTTGTTATGTTTTGTTAGCATTTTTGGCCGTGACCGTACACAGACGACAAAAGATTTTGAAATGTGTTGGAGCAACTGACCAATAAAAACGTTCGAGTTACAAATGGATATTTAACTGTGGTGCGAACGGGTGTTACAAAATTAAACAGAGTAACGCAGTAACGCAGTAACGAGTAACGGAGTAACGAGAAAACGAGTAACGGCAAAAAATTCCACAGGTTAAAAAAATAATAATAATAAAATAAAAAAAATAAAGAAAAAAGGGTAACGGGAAATAAAATTCGACGGGAAAAACAAAAAATTGATTAGAAAAGGAAAATTTCAGAAAAGTGAATTAAATGTGAAATTATTTTAATATTGTAGCGCGAACCACTTTTAATTTATTCACATTCTTTCGTGTACTGAGTATGCAATAGACATCTGGTTGCAACCAAGAACTGCCGCCTCTTGACAGACAAATGTACCTGTACGTATTTCAGATGTTGTAAATATTTTAACAAATAATAAAAAGCAACAGGGAAAAACTTCATAGGTTAAACGCAAAAAAAGACAAAAGAAGGTTTCAAAAGTGGGTCAAAAGTGATTTGACAATTTTCCCTTGGTGTTAAAGATCTCAGTCAAGTAAATAAACGTAGCTGCAGGCGAAATAAATTGATGTATATTTTGAATCATGAGTCAATTGGTTTGCTCCATTTCTACAATCACATACAATACTTCAATAACAAATCATTCAGTGTTACAAGCCATATTGCGCTATATTTTTAGAACGAATTGAAATGGCAAAGTCCGATTTTTTTTTGCCACAAAATCACTGAATCTGTTCGTTACTTAAGAAACATTTTCTTGCTTTATTGCTTCTTACTCTGTCCGTTAAAAGATTCGAAACTTGCCCGCAATTGTGTTTGTGCTCTATTAGAAAAAACCTTGCCTTGAACTGTCCGAAATGACGACGATATTGTAGTTATCTGTTTGGTAGGAAAAAAGCATAAATGAAGCAGCGAAGGAATATTACTGAGAACGGTAACAAACAAACAAACAATGTTTACATAATAAGCTTACTTCTTTCGTAACCAAGGTTCCCTTGTTTTCAGTTATAGTTGCTGGCGTAGCTGTCCTCTGTTAAACAAATCTATGCGATACAAGAGGAAGAAAACCTCTAAGGGGCTTACCTTCCATGACACCAGCTGTGATCGGGGAAGGACCCCAGGAGGAATTGGCCACGCGACATTTTTGGCGCGTATCTTCGATTCCTTTCCACGCGATCTACATAATTTGGCATTTTATGTATAATTCATTTCTTATTTATTTTTTGTTTTTCTTGCCGAATTTTATTGCCCGATACTCGTTTTCTCTTCATTTTTTTTTTATGACTTTTTTTTTAACCTGTGGCATTTTTCTGCCGTTATTCGTTTTCTCGTTACTCCGTTACTCTGTTTAGTAACACCCTAGCGTGAACGTTGAAAGAAAGGATTGTGCACGGTGGCGACCTACATAACCAGTCCTTCAAACAACTATGCTGAAAATTGGTAAAAATTTTAACTGTCAGCTGAGAAATGACGCGTTTTTGAACTGATAGCTGAGGAATGGGCTGAAATTTTTTTTGGCAGTTGAGAAATAACCGAAAATGTTACTGATATCAGGCCCGGTTCAGACGCCGAACTTTTCATGAGCCGAACCTAATAACTCGAATTAAGTACATGAAAAGTTCGGCGTCTGAATCAGTTGAGAACGGCTGTTTCAATTTGGAACGGCTCAGCCGTTCTTCCCGCCTGGCTCAGCCGGGAATTTCGGCTTTGGAACGGCTTTAATTCAGACGTCGAACTTTTCATCAGGCGAACCTAATGTATAAATTATTATAACGTATTTCAAATAAAAAAAATAAAAATAAAAATAAAAACGCTGACATTTCGATTGGTTTTGCTTCAAGTAAATTAAGTTCGGCTTATTAAGTTCGGCGTATGAATCAAAAGGCGGGATTTTCGTGATCTGGGCCGATCTTAATTTGAATTAAGTTCGGCTCATGAAAAGTTCGGCGTCTGATCTGGGCCTGAGATTCCAACATCCACACCCGTTGTATAAATGGGTCTGTTGCGTAAATGAATCCAAATGTTGCCATCCTTAACCCCATTTTAAACCGTCGTTCGGTTGAACACAAGAGTTGAATTCAATGCTGTGTGCGGCAAAAATGTCAAACTTCTAACAAATAGATTTTTTCCTCCATTTTATCACTTTTCTTTACCATTTTTCTACGTTTTGTGATCAAGCAAAAGAAAAATAAGGGTCACCGAATCTTTAATATTGTTAAGTTAATTTATAGGAACAACAAACAAAGGAAGGATAGGGATGGGGCAGGGTCACGGGTTTTTGTTTTATCTTTTAAGGGAGGGTCATTAGTTTAACAGGTAAGGAAAAGGGGAGGGCCACGAAATTTCTTGGAGAAAAAATGAAAAATCCACCGCCCCCCCCCCCTCCCAGTTAAAAAAGTCCCTTTCCTTAGTATTAACTGCTTTATCTATATATTTAACAAGAAGCTGTTTCCAGCTTATACTCGGGCCATATTTGACTGTGTGGTGCGTAAAGCCTACAATCTTTTAACAGTGATAACCTCCAGCATTGCCAATTCCCCCAAATAGGTAGCCTGCGAGCAAGCTCTCTTGGGGGTGGATCCTCTTTCCCCCTCCCGCCCCCCACCCCCAAGAGAGCTTGCTCACAGGCTACCAAATAGATAGATACAGAGATATAGTGAGGCAATAAGTAACCACCAGATAGAATTGCATTTCTTGCAGACAGGGGAAAACGACATTTGCAATACGAATGCTTTTTATAATCCCCGGGCTTTAATCCTTACGTTTTCACCTTTCGTTTAGAGACAGAAACCATTTGTACGGTCCTAATATGTATGTGACGCCGGGTCAATGACGGATCGTAATTTTCGGTATGATCTAGACCGGGGGGGGGGGGGGGGGTACTCCCTTATGTGACCTTAACGGGGACGTGCGGCCCGATAGGGTATGGTTTTCAGGGTGTTTTGTCTTGAACGGGGTATGTATTTCATCACTTTCTGTCTTAAACAGGGTATCCCTACATGACCTAATGGCTTAAACAGATTGTGATTGCCAATGCATTAAAATACAGTAAGAAACTAGTCAGTAAAAACCAGTGATAAACTGTGTTTGCAAGGACCACCGTGACAAAATAAAAGTACCGGATCCTGTAGTGAAGGATCTAATCAGGAAAAAAATTGTAAAGCAAATAATCTAAAAAAAAAAAAAAGAGCAAGGAAGTATATACTTCCCTGACCGTGAAAAGAAACTAGTGTGTTCTTATTTCATTCTAGTCTTAAACAGGGTGTGATTTTGGGTTAAATGTCTTAGAAAGGGCCTGAACATTTTGAATTCTGTCTTAAATGGGATAGGGAAATCGGAGAATTGTGTTCAGGGTTTGAACCCCCGGGCCGCACCTCCCTACCCAAGCATCTGTTGAGTACCCCCCTCCCCCCCCCCCCCCCCACGGGATCTAGAGTAACGTTACGCATCACGCGTACGTTTATATCCTTGTACGTTTTTCAATGTTTCGCTGTTTATATTTTAAATGAAATTCAGGGGAAAGCATTTGTTATTCACCTTTCATTTGAAGACAGAAACCGTTTCTACATTGATTGTTTTTCTATAGTAAACGTGAGACATCTTTATCTATCTTGGCCCGCGAATCTTGGCCTGCGAGGTCATAGACTGATTTAGTTGCCAAATTTTCGGTTAAACAAAACTAACCTTGAGGCACTCAGGTTAGCCTAAAAAACACTCCGGCTAGCCTAAAGAGCACTCCAGTTAGCCTAAATAGCACTTAGGTTTAGCTTAAATAGCTCCCCGGTTAGCTTAACGGTTAGCAGTTTATGTTGGGGTTGTTCATGCCTCGCACGTCAGGCTCGCATATTGCGGTAAACACTCCTCACGGCCCGAAAACAAAGAACGCGACCGAGAATTTAAAGAATTTGATAACACGACAGAAAACGTAACTCGTACCAGCCGAGTACAATAACAATAACTCGTGGCCCGAAGTCTTATCTCTCGGCCCATCGCGACCCCAAAAAGAAAAAAGAATTTGATAATGCTACCGAAATCTTAACTCGGTCCGCCTTACGGCCCGGGTAATTATTTATTGTAGAGAAATAAAACGGTTAATATATGGCAAATCAAGTATTATATAACAACAACCAGCTTCCCAACAAACTAGGAAATACCAGCAGGCATGGTTACCCTGGTTAATAATCCAACCATAACCCAACAAGTGGTAAATAAAAAAGACCAAAAAAAGAAAGAAATTTCAAGAGTGTATATCATACACTACAACTTCTACAGGAAAACGGAGGAAGGGGATTGCCTGACAAAGAAGAAGGTAAATTACTATCCCAGCAACAGTTTTTCTCTTCAGGAAAACACAAGGTCAGTTTGACCTAGCTGGTCCAAGACAGTAACATACCTAAACATTCAATACAATTTTTTTTAATTTGCATCATAACACAAATGTACAACAAGTACTACACTTAAATTACAGTTTAGACAAAGGAAACCTGCTATGTGCAATCATACATAACAATGCATTATTAAACACTAAACGGAATTAATGTATAGGAGTTAGACCAATTTCTCCATCCAGAATTTATAGTTAAGTTTACATAAAAATTCACAGAGATCTAACTCCTTTTTGTTACATTTTTTATTATACAGATAGTACTTGGCATATAGGATACAATAATTCAATTATCGAGTAATCTTACAGGGTAGAGGTACTGTTGATAGCTTTTGCCAAAGATCATTTCTATATCACATGATGTGAAGGCAGTAGAATGCTCTTCATTGAAATTTGCAAGAGCATTTTGGAAAATCAACTATGATAAAACAGCAACCAGTTTCCACATGAAATAGAAAATACTAGTAGGCATCAGACCATGCTGGTTAATAATCCAACTATAAGCCAACATAACAAGTTGTAAATAGAAAGTAAGAACTTCCCATAATGTATATACACTTAAGGGGGAGTTACACCTAAACGCCATTTTTCCGCCACCTGACATGGCTTTAATGGAAATATCTCGTTCGTGTTTCAATCAATCCAAAAATCCTATCATCATATCGTGAATCTGTGTTGTGGGGTATTTTGTAAATTTTTGGGTGATTTTTAGGTATATTTGGGAGGAGTAGTTTTTCTAGAAAGATTGGTAAAAATAAGCGAAATAAGAAATGTTGAAGATTTAGTGAAGTTTTAAAATTGGAATTTGTAGTTAATAATTAATAGACAGATACCAAGTTACTCCACTTGCAACCTGAGGTGCTCTTGCGTGGGTATCAACTGTCTGTTAGTGTTCCAAAAATCATTTTCTTTCCTCCATCCCTTCTTAAAACCTCTCCAAATTTCATTCAAATTTAGGTGTTTTGCCCCCTTAAAGGGGGACAAGAACATAGCTTTCTTAACATTAACATCGAATTTACAGCGCCAGATACGTCCATTTGAAGTAGATACGAGTTAAAAGGCGCCTTTTAACATGTTAATATAACAATAAAAAAGATGAAAAATAATTTGAGCAAAATGCTACCCCGTCTCTGCTTCCCCCTACCCCCCTCATTAAGGTAGAGTTACTGGGCGCAGAGTCCCACCCTCACCCATTTATTATTATTATTATTATTATTATTATTATTATTATTATTATTATTATTATAACCGCACGAGGGAGCTCTTAAAAACCTGATGATGCTGAAAACATAATTATATATAAGACGTGACAGCGTACTTTTCCTCCCATGTGGGACAAATTTTTTCTTAGATCGGCACAACGCGCAGCCCCATTTTTGTGCGAAGCTTGTTTTCGTCCTATAACGTCATAAAATTACTGTTTTCATTCACAACTCTGGTAGAAGTCTTGAACTCTCTCTTAGGATCTTTTAGGTTGATGTCGATCACATCAAGGATTTTCTTGAAAATGTTTGTCTTAATTAACAACTTCTACAGGAAAGCAAAGGGAAGGGGATTGTCTGACAAAGAAGTTTGCAAATTACTGTCCCAGCAACAGTTTCCTTTTCAGGAAAACACAAGGTCGGTTTGGCATAGCTGGTCCAAGACAAAACATAACTGAACCTTCAATACAGCTGTTATAGTTCTAAACATACCGTATGCACCTAATCAACTATTGTCCAATGTCTGTAGCCAACCGACAAGCCCAAAACTAAAATACACAATCGAGACTTCTTTAACACTAACAATCTTGAAAATTATAAACATCAAAACAGTATCACCTTTGCATTTCACCACTTTATAAAGGCTTACAGCATCATAGCATACATGTACACTTTAGAAGTAAATCTTACCAAACAAGAGTTACCCTAATAACCCATGAAACAAACAACTACATTTTGAAGTAAACAAAAGAAAGACAAAAGCATAAAATGGGCCAAGAATTCACTTTACTCAAATGTTAGAACATAATATTTTGAGTGTTAAAAAATATAAGTACTCTTGAAAGTAATATTTATGGTTCCATTTAGGGGCCTCAAAACTTGGGATATTCCTGTAACAAAACAAGTGCCCGTCCAAAACAACCCCTTCCCTTATGCAAAAAAAGTGCCCCGTCTTGAACAATCAAGGAATTGTCATATGTTTGTACCCATGGTGTACATGTAGATTCCACAATAATAATTATTTTTGGCACATCCAACACATAAAATCTCTCCTTGTCAATGGCAGATCAGAACTTTGTGCTGTAGTTATGCCTCTTTTACTGCCATTCCTGAAAGATTCACTGCACAGGGTGCACTTGTGGGGTGAATCACCATCCACATGAACAGTTTTGTTGAGAGATAAAACAAGCCAAACTTCTGAGAGAAAGATTTGTCACAGATTTGTCAAAGATTTGTAGGGGTAATCACCAATGACTGTAAATCTTGAAGTGGCTTGCAAATGTGATGACTGGCTGAAGCATTTGTCACACTGTGTACATTTATAGGGTTTCACACCACTGTCAATCCTCAGATGACTTTGCAAATGTGACGAGCGGCTAAAGCACTTGTCACACTGTGTACATTTGTAGGGTTTCTCACCACTGTGAATCCTCAGATGACTTTGCAAATGTGATGAGCAGCTGAAAGATTTGTCACACTGCATACATTTGCAGGGTTTCTCACCACAGTGAATCCTTAGATGACTTTGCAAAGTTGATGAGCAGCTTAAGCACTTGTCACATTGTGTACATTTGTAGGGTTTCTCACCACTGTCAATCCTCAGATGACTTTGCAAAGTTGATGACAGGCTAAAGCACTTGTCACACTGTGTGCATTTGAAGGGTCCCCCATTATTGTGAATCCTCAAGTGAATTTGCAAAATTGATGAGATGTTAAAGCACTTGTTACATTGTGTACATCTGTATGGTTTCACACCACTGTGAATCCTCAGATGACTACAAATGTGATGAAAGATTTGTCACACTGCGTATATTTGTAGGGTTTCTCACCACTGTGAATGCGTAGATGACTTTGCAAAGTTGACGAGCGGGTAAAGCACTTGTCACACTTTGTACATTTGTAGGGTTTCTCACCACTGTGAGTCCTCAGATGACTTTGCAAATGTGATGAGCACCTGAAGCATTTGTCACATTGTGTACATTTGTAGGGTTTCTCACCACTGTGAATCCTCAGTGACTTTGCAAAGTTGACGAGCAGCTTAAAGATTTGTCACACTGTGTACATTTGAAGGGTTTCTCACCACTGTGAATCCTCAGATGACTTTGCAAATGTGATGACTGGACGAAGCATTTGTCACACTGCGTACATTTGTAGGGTTTCTCACCATTGTGAATCCTCAAGTGAATTTGCAAATTTGATGACTGGCTAAAGCACTTGTCACACTGTGTACATTTGTAGGGTTTCTCACCACTGTGAATCCTCAGATGCCTTTGCAAAGTTGACGAACGGCTAAAGCACTTGCCACACTGTGTACATTTGTAGGGTTTCCCACCATTGTGAATCCTCAAGTGAATTTGCAAATTTGATGACTGGCTAAAGCACTTGTCACATTGTGTACATTTGTAAGGTTTCTCACCACTGTGAATCCTCAGATGCCTTTGCAAAACTGATGAATTGTTAAAGCACTTGTCACATTGTGTACATTTGTATGGTTTCTCACCACTGTGAATCCTCAGATGACTTTGCAAATGTGATGAGCACCTGAAGCATTTGTCACATTGCGTACATTTGTAGGGTTTCTCACCACTGTCAATCCTAATATGCCTTTGCAAATGTGACGAGCAGCTGAAAGATTTGTCACACCGCATACATTTGTACGGTTTCTCACCACTGTGAATCCTTAGACAACTTTGCAAATTTGATGAGCAGCTTAAGCACTTGTCACACTGTGTACATTTGTAGGGTTTCTCACCACTGTCAATCCTCAGATAACTTCGCGAAGTTGATGACTGGCTAAAGCACTTGTCACACTGTGTGCATTTGAAGGGTCTCCCATTATTGTGAATCCTCAAGTGAATTTGCAAAATTGATGAATTGTTAAAGCATTTGTCACATTGTGTACATCTGTATGGTTTCTCACCACTGTGAATCTTCAGATGATTTTGCAAATGTGATGAGCACCTGAAGCATTTGTCACATTGTGTACATTTGTAGGGTTTCTCACCACTGTGAATCCTTAGATGACTTTGCAAATGAGATGTGCAGCTGAAAGATTTGTCACACTGCGTACATTTGTAGGGTTTCTCACCACTGTGAATCCTGAGATGCCTTTGTAAATGTGATGAGCACCTGAAGCATTTGTCACATTGTGTACATTTGTAGGGTTTCTCACCACTGTGAATCCTCAGATGACTTTGCAAATGCGATGAGTACCTGAAGCATTTGTCACACTGTGCACATTTGTACGGTTTCTCACCACTGTGAATCCTCAGATGACTTTGCAAATGAGATGTGCAGCTGAAAGATTTGTCACACTGCGTACATTTGTAGGGTTTCTCACCACTGTGAATGCGTAGATGACTTTTCAAAGTTGACGAGCAGCTAAAGCACTTGTCACACTGTGTACATTTGTAGGGTTTCTCACCACTGTGAATCCTCAGATGACTTTGCAAATGCGATGAGCACCTGAAGCATTTGTCACATCGTGTACATTTGTAGGGTTTCTCGCCACTGTGAATCCTCAGATGAAATTGCAAATGTGATGAGCAGCTGAAAGATTTGTCACACTGCGTACATTTGTAGGGTTTCTCACCACTGTGAATACTTAGATGACTTTGCAAAGTTGACGAGCGGGTAAAGCACTTGTCACACTGTGTACATTTGTAGGGTTTCTCACCACTGTGAGTCCTCAGATGACTTTGCAAATGCGATGAGCACCTGAAGCATTTGTGACATTGTGTACATTTGTAGGGTTTCTCACCACTGTGAGTCCTCAGATGACTTTGCAAATGTGATGAGCGCCTGAAGCATTTGTCACATTGTTTACATTTGTAGGGTTTCTCACCACTGTGAATCCTGAGGTGTTTCTTTAGATTTTGTGAATTTTTAAAGGACTTGTGACACACATAACATTCGTAAGGCCTCTCATCACTGTGTACCTCTAGATGACTTTGCAAATCTTGTGACTGTTTAAAACACTCGCTGCAGACGCTGCATTTGAAATCTTTCCCGCCTGTATCTTTTGAATGATCTTTCATCTTTTTAAACTCTTGATAAGAGAAATATACCGGTATAAGAGAATTCTCTTTAATCAAAACAAAACACCAAAAAGATAAATGGTAACTGATGGATTTAGGGATCTGCAAATTGATGCATTCCTTTTGTTGGAAAGGAGAATACTTTTAAGTAATGGTAACCACAATTGCCTGATTTCATACCGTGGGGGTCTAGGTACGAGTCTGTGTATTATGGGTTATGGGACTCAACACCCACATAGCTGGAAAGAGCACATCGAACTTTACAACATCCTCAAGTTTGGTGTCAATCAAGCTAATATTAGGCGAGATACAGCCATTCAAAAACTTAAAAATTTACTAAGAAATGTATGGAACGCCGGACACACGTCCGGCGTTCCATACATTTCTTAGTAAAATTTGGAGTTTTTGAATGGCTGTATCTTTCCTAATATTAGCTTGATTAACACCAAACTTGGAAATGTTGTAAAGTGCGGTGTGCTCTTTCCGGCTATGTGGGTGTTGAGTCCCATAACCCATAATACACAGACTCGTACCCAGACCCCCACGGTATGAAATCAGGCAATGGCTTGACAGTGCTTGTATTTACATGGATATATAATTACAGTAGGACCCCGGTAACTCGAACTCCGATAACTGGAAATCCCCCGCTAACTCGAACTGAGTCTCAATTGCCTTGAATTTGACCCAACTTTTCAGTCATTGTTACTCGGTTAACTCGAACTCGGATAACTCGAAAACCCCGCTAACTCGACCTTCATAAAAATTTACCCCGATAACTCGAATTTCTGGTTCTTATAACTCGCCATGGATGCCTATTGAGATATCCCATTAGTATTTCTTATCGTATGATCGAATTCTAACACTAGAACAAAGACTGGACGACGCAAAAGGAACACAAATTGAGTGTATTAAATAAATTAAGTTACATTTACAGTATTGCATTGTCATAAAAGAATGCATAATTGTTACAGTTGTTACAAAATGCATTAGTTCTCGTGAAATAAGTTTAATTTGCACTGTATTGTATACTGAAGTGCTGAAAATCAATAAACTGTTAATTATTAACCTAGAAAATTGAATATTTTAATCGACCCCGATAACTCGAAACCCCGCTAACTCGAACAGTGTTTCGTTTCCCTTCAGAGTTCGAGTTACCAGCGTTCTACTGTATATAATCAAATCTCTTTGGGGATACCAAGATTCACTAAAAAAGTGGTTTACACGAGAGTCCTTCTACAAACTAAATAAAGCCTAAAGTTAAAATAATGTAATAAAGATAACAAGCTACTACTAATGTCAATCATAACTGAGCAACATACTGAAAGAGTTTTTGGACATATATATTTTTATAAATACTGTAAGATTCAATATAAAAATAAGATGATGAGATAAAGTTACAGTTTAAACTGAGCTGTTAACCCTTGATGCTTAACCCTTAAATCCCTAAGAGTGCCAATTAAACATAATGCCATAACTCTGTCAATATTTGACAGACCTTCATGAATTGTTGACACCAAGATAGTCTTGTGAAAATCTAATTATTAAAAGGATGAAAACTTAACCCCCTCACATATGTGAAGTGGTTGATCACCCTCATAACTTTTCACCTTTTTTCCCCAAGCAGTTGTCATGTGGATCTCAACACATCTCAAACATTAATGGACATGTTAAGGACTACAAAATAAGCTATAGTTTAGGGGTATTAACCTATGCTGTAATGTACACAAGGATTGGGATTTTTTCGAACTTTAAAATTTTTATGTTTTAGGCCCATTTATCTCAAAGCCATAACCTTTCTCATTTATTATTACATTAGTTATGAAATACACTCATGAGTAGCTTTATTATGGTATATCATACATGGACATTGAGTTTGCAGTCCTGGATCTGGACAAAATGTTGTTTTACCTTAGGAGTTAAAGCCAATGTGGAAGTATCTCTTAAGTCTGGAATCTTTACTTGCAAGCCCTCTATGGAGGACTTTGCTTCCTATGATACAAAAGAAACACAACATGAAATTTCATAATGGGTACTGTTGATATAGACACATTTTAAAGAAAAAACATTGACTCCAATTTTATCTCCCCAGCATTTGACAAACTTGGCCTCTTCTGCCTGAACTCTGTGCAATAAGTGCAACTATGAATCCTACCAAAAATAAATGTAGGATGAAGAGTTAGTCTTTCTAGATAACACAGAAACTGCAGTTGGTTCACTTGCTAGCAGATCTAGAGCTCACTGATTTTGGCAGCAGCATTTATAGTACTCTTATCACCAAAAGCAAGACGCTCAGTAATAAAATGTAAAGTTTTGAGCTTGAGTTGGAGTGGAGCTTGAATTGTGACTTGAACTTGATTTGTACTAGGAGTTTAAGCTCTGTGTCAAACCACCGATTAGTCAGCGCTTGCCACTTGAAATGCCAACCACCCTCTCACCCCCTCCCCCCCCCTTACTCCCCATCCAACCCTAGGGAAAATGAGGTACAGTGTATAAACCACCAACCAAAACCAAATGAAGATCATACTCTGCATATAGGGGACATATTTAATAATTATTATGCCCCTAGCAAGTGAGTATAATGCTCCATATATACAGAGGACAGATTCACTGTCTACATGTAAGCTACATGTATATTAGTATGAATCTACTAGTGTTCTATCACAAATGCCATTCTCTGATTGGCTACGGTACTCCCTATCTATTCTGGGATAGATAGTGAGTAGCCATTTTCAACAAAATGGCGGCCGCTTTGTTGCATTTTCAAAGTGTCTGCGATGAGGAAAGAGATAATTTACTTGTTTAGTTTTGACTGACTAGTAGATTTATACTAAAAACAATTACTAGATTATTTGCTCTCTATTTCTCTGCGTGATAGCTGATTCGGGCTGCGCCCTCATCATCTGTCAAGCGATAGAAATCTTGAGCTCATTTATAAGCTAATTATTGTTAAGTAAAAATAAATATATAAATAATAACAATAATAAAAACTTTTATATGTGTGATCCAAATGACACTTATTTTTCATGCCTCTTGGCACATTGTTTTTCTTGAAGACATTACCTTGGTTTAAGTGTTTTAAAGAAATCCTTGTTACATTAAAAACATTTTTCCCTTCTCAGAAAAGCCTTTGTATTTAATAAAGTGAAGTAATCCAACTGAGGCAAGAAATCTATCAATATACTGGTCTCCTGAAAAGTCTATGTTGTGTGACTCAGTTAAAATAAAACTGTTGTTAGAGAAAAAATTGTTCCCTGATCCTGTCATATTGTATCAAACAAAAAGGTTTTGTTTTCAGGAGTGAAAATTTAAATTGAAACAGAAGCTTTCGTTTCTGTCTCGGAATCCTTGTCAAGTGTTGCAGGACGTTCTGTCACATGATTAAGTTGATAAAATATCACGTTACAAAACATCCTGGTAGATCGCCAGGAGCTCATATCCAATGTCGCAATTCAATGTCGAAACCTGGCAATGAATTTCAATAGCATCTCAAATTCTTCTTTTGAAACACAAATTATCAGTAGTAAGAATTCTTTTCCATCAGGCCCAAACAGTCATCACAGAGGTAATGTTTAAAACACGAGCAGTAGGGGATTTAAAACCCGAGGAGCAGCCGAAGGGTTTTAGACCTGACAAAATACACTGTACATGCTGCGAGTGTTTTGAACGGCATCAAAAATATTCCTGGAAATGCATGTGTCAAGAGAGTTCATAACAATGATGCCTTTGTGAAGGTTGGAAATTAGCATACAAGAAAAATATTAAACACCACATACTAATATAGCCTGCGAACGCAGACGTATTTCCAGCTTGCTAATAAATGGATTAAACATCTGGACGTGTTTGATTCCATAAATAGTTTCATACAACACTTTCTGCATTATATTTGACTGAAATGCGACGTATGTAACTTCACCCTGCTAGCAGAGCCTTTCTTTTGGTTGCTCAATTTTGGCGTTCACGAGAAAGACTCTGCATGAATCGAGTAAGATCTTTATTGAGCATGCACTGCATGTTGCTAGGATACAGTCTCAAATCCAGGCCTATTTTGCCTAATAGGCGAGCACTTCCCTCCAATACAGCATTTCAAGGCGAGCCTTTCAGAGAATTTTTTAGGGCAATGAGAGGAGAAACCACCACTAACATCGGCTGCGAAGGAACATGAAACGAAAGTTCATCTGACCGCTTGGATAACTCTTTCATTAACGGAATCGCCAGTTGATAAATTATGGATTTGCCATATCCAGTAGGAAGAGAGACCGACGCATCTGAACCGGAAAAAAATCAAATCATGTAATCCATGGAACATACCAAAAGAAATATTATATTACAGTCCATTCATGTCATGCGTGACCAGTATTACCAGGAATGAGATGAACATTTGAATTTCTCTTTGTAATGTTCGACATGTGAATGGAATGTTGAACATTTCTCAGGAAATCTTTCCGAAGAGGACCCATCAACAGAACAAAAAAACAAAAGAGATTCAAAATACTTGGGAAATAATTGCTATTCTAGAAATACTTAATGTTGTAATGCAAAGAAAAAATTCAAAGCTATATACTGTCAATAAACTAAGGAAACTTCTACGGGAAATTTGAAACCTCATCGGTGATGTTCAAAACTGACAGGTAAATTTCAAAACGCAGTTCAAATTTCAAAATACCGTTCACGCGTGAAGACGGTAAGAAGAATCTCGTCGAGAATAACTGGTGTTCGGCTTCGAGCACAACGAGGAGATCTCGCAGCCATCTTGATTTGTCATGGTACAGCGGGCTCAATTATAACCATCAGTTTTATCACAAAACGGATGCTTGCACTGGAAAAACCAGTTTGAAGAGAGAAAACAAGATTGACTAGTCCACAAGTTTGGGCTGCGGCGGCTTCAAAGAGTTGACACGATTCAGGCAGAGCCTCCTTTTCTCTTCTCAGTAAAGAAAAAGACAAAAGGAGGCTCTGCTCGCAGGGTGATGTAACTACATCTAAGGTTGTGCAACTTGTGGTCCCTCAGTCCAGTAGTCAATAACCTTCAGTCCTGCAGTCACGACTTGAGGACTGGAGAAGCAGTATTTTGACTTGAATATTTAGTGGGCTGGGTATTCTGCATATCTAGCTACACTTCCACGAATCCTTCTGGCGTAGTTTGATGCGAGTACTGCGTTATGGTAACGGCGGTAACCACTATTTACTTCTTACATTCGCAGGAGCCTTTGATTATAAAAAGCCACAAAACATTTTGCTGTAGTGTTGTCTTTGGGTGAACTTAAAAGTAAAACGAAACTATTACCCACAGAAAGTGATGTGAACATGATTGTACCATCAAAGCATCGATCAAAAAGTTAACGACTTTGAAGCAACGCGCTCCTGGCTAACATTCAGAGTGCTCAAATATTCGAGGACAAAATACCGCTTACAAGACTTGAAGTGATCAGGAGTGCTATCAGATTTAACAATCAAAATAAAATTAACCGATTTTGTTTACTTTGACAGAATGATCTCAAGGTGTTACCTACCTTATTTTGACTACTTTGAAAGCAACAACAAACGGCACTAGAAAATCTCCAACCAGTCCTCCAACCATTCGAATCTTCCTGCGAACGCTTGTAGATTGTTCACAGTCCCCCTATTTTTCCGTGGGATTCTCGAGACCGGTACGCTTCGATGGAACCGCCGCCATCTTGGTTTGTAATAGCGAGCGCGATCTGGGGAGAGTGTCTAAACTACCGAGGGGAGCGGGAGTGGGTGTTAGTATAGTGGGGGAGGGGAAGCGAAAAAATATTTTTCCCGCCGCCTCCCCTCCCCTCGGTAGTTTAGACACTCTTCCCAGATCGCGCTCGCGATTACAAACCAAGATGGCGGCGGTTCCATCGAGGCGTACCGGTCTCGAGAATCCCACGGAAAAATAGGGGGACTTTGAACAGTCTAGAACGCTTGGGGAAACGTACCCTGGTCAAGGGGAACGTAGATTCTGGGGAAAAAGTAAAGTCAGCTGACATTCTATACAACCACCTACCCCTTCCCGGACGATAGGGAATTTTGAGAGGCAGAGGTATGGACAGTTCCGAGGGAAAGCACAAGCATTCGTAATAATTTTTGCACATTTGGCGCCCCATAGTCAACACGTTTTTTAACTGATAGCTGAGAAACGGGGCTGAAATTTTAATTGGTAGTTGAGAAATCGCCGAACATTTTACTGGTATCTGAGATATGAGATTCCAACGTCCATACCCTTTCTATAAGTGGGTCTGTTGCGTTGCGTAATGAATAATTCCAAATGTTGCCACCCTTAAGCCTAGCTTAAAGAGGCAGTTTAAACCGTCGTTCGACTTGCCGCTCAAAACAGGTTTATTCACTGGTGTGTGGGGTAAAAATATCAAACTTCTAATAAATAGCTTTTTTTGATTTTATCTCAAACGTAGATAAACGGTAGAGAAAGTGATCTAGCAAAAGGACGTTCAAAGTTATAGTAGTTCGTCAAGGCTGTAGGCAGGGGGAGGGGCACGATGGGTACATCCGCACACCCCCTCCCCTCCGGCCGGCCACAAAGGTCCGCCAAATCGGGGAGTGATTATAAGATATGATACGACTGACGATAACTTTGTTTAGACACCGTAATTCCATTAGCTACATAATTATCATTATCAACTAACCATCCATCTACCTAACTACGGTTATAAAAGTTTAAAAAAATTAAAGCAAAAAAAATGTGGCTTTTCTTGGAGGCCGTGTCTAAAATCTTACCTAAATCTGTGGCGACTCATGACCAACTTAGTCTGAAAATAATTAAAGGAAATCGCTTACTTGGCCTAATTCTAGGGGTGAACTGTTCCACAACTGAGCTCCATTGTATGAGAAACTTCTTTAAATGATTAGTGCGGGGTTGTAGAAGAGTAAGTGTGTTTTCCGTATTCGCTAAATGATAAAATTCAAATTATCGCAGAAAAAAAAAACTTAGATAGATAGTTTAATGATCAATACATGGCAGCCCGAAGGCTGAATTGCGTATGTACAATTAATAAAATCGATAAAAGGTACGTTTAAAACTAGGTACAATAAATAAAGATATAAAAAATATGATAAAAAGGGAAACTAAGAATCTATATATATATATTATCAATACAGGATCTAATAATAAAACTATTTCTAAAACGATCTGTCTTGCATTTAGGTACGGTAAAACGCCTGTTGCACCTTAGAGTATAACGTGACGGTCCACTAAATGGTATTAAACAGTTCAGACGGTGATCTGGGTCCTTAATAATGGTGTCAAAAGCATTAGTGCATAGCCCTGTGATGAAATCTGCAATGGGGACAATGTTCACTATTTCGATGGCCTCCTGGTAGGGTAGTCCTGAGCATATTATAGACATGGCCCACTTTTCGACACGCACCAACTCGTCTTTTAGGTACTTTGGCAGGGCGTAAAAAAAGACAGGCGCTGCGTACGTAAGAACCGAGCGTATTCAAGCAGTGTAAAAGGTGGACATGTCCTGCCGAGGAACTCTTGATCTCTTTAACTGCACTAAGAAATACAGACGCTTTGACGCTTTCTTGATGACGTCACTAATATGTTCGTTCCACGTAAGGTTGCTCGATATGGTCAAACCCAGTAGTCTAGCACTAGTCCTCTCTAGCTCTTTACCATCTACTACGATAGACGCAAACTCGGGCTCATCTTTTGCAAAAGATATCCTGAGCTCCTTACACTTGTCGCTATTGAGTTTGACTCTCTTCTGCGTAGACCACTCGGCAACCTTGTCCGCAATCTCTTGGGCATGACTTCGGTTGCCCTTGGCAACGACTTCTGATGCGGTCGTATCGTCGACATATTTCCATACATTAGCTAAATTATCAACATCTAAATCATTTATGAGTACAAGGAATAGCCATGGGCCTAGTTTTGTTCCCTGAGGAACCCCAGAGGGCACTGAACCCCACTCGGAGTAACAGCCCTCGGATAGTTTGATCCTTTGGGAACGATTAGAAAGGAAATCTATGATCCAATTGATAATTCTTGTGGGAAGATTTAACCTACACAATTTCTCTACAAGTATTCTATGATCTATAAAGTCAAACGCTTTTTTATAATCAAAGAGAATAGTTCTAACTGTAGCGCCGTTGCCATCAGTTTCCTTGGACCAGTTGTGAAGCATGTGTATCAGTGCCTGAGTAGTTGAGGAATTGGGAACAGCTCCATATTGGCTTGGGTCGAGCACATCTAGAACTGCAGGTTTTACGTAATCGTGAACCACGCACTCTTCTGCGACCTTCGACAGACATGGAGTAAGGGAGATAGGTCTGAGCTGTTTCTTCAGGTCTTCAACCGGCTTCACCTTAGGTAGAGGAGATACGTCCGCGAATTTCCAGATCTTCGGAAGAGACTGCTCTTTTAAGGAGAGATTGATGATTCTGCTGATTAGGAAGGACAAAAGTTCAGCATACTCCTTGAGCATACAGTTTGGTATCTTGTCTGGACCACACGCCTTAGAGGGGTTTAACGCAGCTAATAACTTAAAAATACGCATTTCCGAAACCTCCGGATGCTCAGGCGAGTCCTCGTCGATGCGAAGTTTGGTCAGCGGTTGGGGCAAGCGATATTCTTCAAGAGGTCCAAGAAACGGTCAGTATAAAATGCAGACTGCAGACTGCAGATTGCAGACTGCAGACTTGGTATAAAATGCAGACTAGGTATAAAATGCAGACTGAGACCAAAACCGCCTCTAGTTAACATCTGTCGATGTCAAATTGCTTGCCCCCTCGGGAATATCAAGTCAATTGTGAAAACCGTCATGGGCGTAATTGTTTACGAACTAATGCAAAGCGATTAAGCTCGAGCCTTCTTTAAGAAAGGGCCTCAGGAAATGAAAGCTACCAAATCGAGATAAAGAAAACAAACTGTTGAGAAATGGGTCAAAAATAAGGTCAATTTCGTGGGAGATGATCTCGGAAATGTGATTGCGTGACACTAGGGTAAGTTGAAAATTGAAAATGTATCCTGTATTTGACGAAGAGGCGGTTTTGATATCAGTCTGCATTTTATACCCAGTCTGCAGTCTGCAATCTGCAGTCTGCAGTCTGCATTTTATACTGACCGGTTCAAGAAAGGCCTCGTTGATTGCGTTTGCAAGATCCTGGTCACTAAGATTTTCAATTCCTTCAATATGGATTTGACTAGAAACGTTCCCCGGGTTTGAGTTGAAACCGCACAAACGTTTGACTTCCTTCCACCAAACCTTAGGATTCTCCTCCTTCATATGCTCAACGTTAGACTTGTAAAACGAGGCCTTGCACGATTTCCTTTCACGATTAACAGCATTTCTGTGGAACTTGTACAGCATTGATTCCGTGCCGCCATCGTGAAAGGCTTTTTGTCGTTTGAGAATGAGTGATTTAGGTGATCGTTCATCCACGGGGCATCAGATGTGTTGACGCGAACTCTCCTGATGGGCATCAGAAGGTCGAGCCCTGTGTGTAGCACTTTATTGAATATATATGTCAAGCATATTCTGGCAACAACTTGCAGAAGAGAATAACATTGTCCAATCAATTGCACACAGCCCGGCATAGTAAATCGAACGTTCGAAAATCGAACTCAATCGGATTGAGTTCGATTGAGTTCGATTGAAATTAAGTTCGATTGGGTTCGATTTACTATGCCGGGACACAGGTATCTACCAAGCTCAGCTCTCCTACTTTCCCGCTTGTCACGCTTGAACACAAATCTAGATTGTTGACGACAATTGTCTCTTACTTTGGCTTCCACAGTAATGGTATTATGGTCAGACAGGCGAAAGGGTGGGAAGCCCTGAGGGGCATCGTAAAAGCGGTGCAGGTTAGTGAGGACACGGTCTAAGATTGCGTCCCCTCTGGTTGGAATTTTCACTATTTGTTTGAGCCGGAAGTGCCTTTCAATTGGCTTCGTGTCAAGACGATTAAAGTCTCCTGCCACAACAAGAGCGCAATCAGGAAAGCGTGACTCGGCAAGTTGCAGCGACTGGAATAAGTGTTCTTGCATGAACTCGTTTTCAGCGGCGGACCAATGTGGATGATAGACGACAGCTACTATCAGGGAAGAGAATCCTCGCGGCAGGCGTTTGGGGCGTAGCTGAACCCATAATACCTCGTGATCGGAGCAGCACGAAAAATCGTCCAGTCGTTTGTATCGAATTACTGCATTGATGTAGAGACAAACACCACCATGATGATCAGACGAACGGTCCCTACGTAGGACTGAGTAGCCCGGAATATCGATGACTGAAAAAGCGATTGAAGACTGGAACCATGTTTCAGTGATAAAAGCGAGACTGACATTGTTGCGCAACACGAATTCACACACTTCACTCATGTTGGGTACAATTGACATGACATTTGTAACCATCATTTTAGGAACATAAAATGAATTACTGTGAGTGAGTTCTTCACGAGATCCCGTGTCCCGTGTCCCGCGCGCAGTCCAGCACAGAGTTAGTTGTTTGACGGTTGTCCCATGTATTTCTTTCGGAATCCCGCGGGTTATTTGGATCATCTGGAATGCCAGCAGAGGTGTTAAATTGAATATTTAATGACTCCCTTGAAGTGTTATGCAAAAGAGCTTCGCCTTCGAAATTTCCAGTTGACCCAGTAGATACAGTTTGTTGGGAACGACGGAGGTAATACGAGTCTCCTAAAAACGACTGCGACGGGAGGGTATGTACGTGGCCACTACACATGGCGTGTGAATTGCGTGCACAGTCAACGTATGCGAACAAACAAGCGTGATCGTCTTTAATTGCTGATTCCTAATTAACAAGACGCTGAGGAATTTGGGGTGAAGTGGGTGGGTTGAGATCGGTCCCACTTCTGGTAATTTGTACTCCCGAGAAAAAAGAGCTGAGTAAAAAAAGATTGCCTAATAAGGTAACTCGGATTGTAGATGTGGTTTTGTAATGTTAAAGCAGTTGTGATGTAAGTAATTTTGAAGGTAGGGCAGTAAACCCCATAATCAGCTTAGTTCCCAGACGCTTCCGGCGGGCTCTATATATTAGGCCTGGGTTCTATATTCGCGCGGTGACGCCACTGGACCACCCTTATAATCCGCCACATAATACGAAACTCGACCGTGAACATCCAGTTTCTCGGCTATGTAAAGCGAGGAAAACAAAGTTTAAAAAAAAAGCTTTTAAATTCTTAGCGATGACAGGAAGACGTGACGGACTTTACAGTCGTGTTCTTAGTGGCCTGGCCTTTGAGTGAAGGCGAGGCTGGAGTTGATTTTGTTACTAAGCAACACAAAACGTACGCATTTTAATACCGTGCTAATAGACCAGCAAATTTGTATTTCGTTTGCCATAACAAAAACGAAGGGAACTGACACTATTTAAAGTTACCAACTTTAATTAACATTATTCATTCTTTCACTTATTATTGTTTTTCGACTTGAATAAGCCTTGTACGTGCTAGTTTGTGTGCGGCTCATCAAATGTCACAATATTTTCACAAGAATATTTTAAAATATGCTCCCATGCAGTGTTTAGGGCGAAAGTATTACTCGCCAGTGGAGAGGACGATAATATGACTCCAGTAAAAACGAGTGTGGATAAGATTTTCGCGCATTGTTAAACCAGCAAAACTGTATGGCATAAGGTACTAGCAGCAATGTCAAGGCTCATTCACTGGCGACATCTAATGACGTGTTTCCTACACAAACTATCTATACTTATTTCTATCGCACTGTAAGAGGGCCTGGGTACGATTACCACTTCAATCAAGTGTCCCGTATGTACTGCGTGTAACCAATGTACTCCACATTGCTTTTGTTAATCATTCACAGAAAAATAACTTTGCTTTGGGTGACATGATTCTACTATAAAGAAGCTAAAAGAGATATTCTAAAGCTAAAACGTCCCTGCTTTTCATAGCAGAAAATGAACATCACGCATGCAACTCTTCCAACCGCAAATAATTAAATTATTATTAGTTTTCTACTTCGAATGGTGCGCAATCTCGTACCCAGAGTCCTCAGGCTCTTTGGTCAGCGATTGGTCGCCAGGAGAGACTCTGAGGTACTAGAATTTTATTGGCGCAGGATTTCAGCGTTTAAACAATGCAAGCCGTTACGGAACAGCCCATAAAAAAATATTTTTTTGAATTTTCCAGAGTCTTTCCAGGTTACCAACCGCTAGCTAAACAGCCTGAGGACTCTGGGTATGAGATTGAATGGGGCGCGCAGTGCAAATTGAGGAAACTCTTATTTATCGCGGTAAAGTTTGAAAAATTCTGTTTAATCAGTGAAAATTTGATCTTTTCGTTACGAAAAGCTAGCTGTCAACGCAAGGTAAGCTGTGTATTGGTTTTTTTCTACAACGAGAAGTAGTTCGAATCGTTTCCTACCACAAATAGCGCGCGCAGTGCAAATTAAACAATTAAATAAGTCTATTATGACGTAACAAATCATCACTATAACAACTGAAACTTTCTCGTTTCGCCGAAAGTTTCATTCCGTTATAAAGCTTGAAAAAGTCTGTTTATTCAGTGAAGATTTGATCTTCTCGTTAAGGAAAGCTAGCTGAATAAAGGTAAGATGCGTATTCATTTTTTTCTAAAACGAAAATTAGATTGGGGAGAACTGCACACTTTTTTTTCACTTTCCGTAAAGGCCCCGTCACAAAAATCATAATCAGAGACATCCAGCGGTTCATCTTTACAGCCCATGCAGACGGCCTGAAAGCCTGCCTTTGCACTCAAGGGAGAAAACTGGCGATTGTTTTGATACTTTGACACTTAATATCGTGGGTGACAAAGTACTCCTCAATTTTTGCGCGACATTTCAGGGTTAGTATTGAATTTCCAACTGAAATTACAAAATTGCTTTGGCAAAGTGTCAAAAACTCACCATTGTGAGCGTAATTTGTCACCCATGATATTAAAAGATAATCAAATGGTATACTCGTGAAGTTAGAAAATAATTTCACTTGCGTTTTGTCAAAAGTATGCTCGGGAAATTCTTAGAAAAAGACGAGCTTCAAATTGATTACCTATACTAACACGTAAGTGGCATAGGAAAATTAATTCCTTTTGTTATAATTAACAAAAAGACAATAAATTTCATCAAGAGGGGAAAGGAAAAAAACTCTGAAATGATCCTGAAGAAAATACTTGCCTATGATAAAATCCCTGCAAGCTGCACGGACCCATGTCACACATTACAAGGCCATTCAATTTCTCTCACAAAAACATGGCTGAAGTTGCAAAACGACGCATAACAAAGATTCTGCCCTATAAACGTATTGTAAAACGTTTAATTAACAAATTAGAAAGGAAAGTAGTTTTCTCGTGCAACTTGAAAAATGTCGCAGAAAGGTGGAATCGATTCCAATAAGAATTTATTTGCGGTGAAAGGTGCACCTAATTTAAACCGTCAGTGCAACTTGAAAGATTTTTTGTTCTTTTCCTTTTTCAAATGTCAAGAAATACTTTGATACTAGCCTCCATGACAAAACTGCCTTAACATCGTACTATTTTCAGTTTAAGTTTCTTATGCCACAGGGGTGCAGCGGAGAAATGACTTTTTCGTATTTATCCTTGATTTTTTCGCGAGAGAGACATTACAAACTGCGGGTTTTTTCTCCTATGTTTATGGTTTCCAATGATTTGTTTTGATATACTCAAAAACAGCTGATCAACGTAATAGAGCAGCAGTATGCCGTAATTCAAAGCTTGGCGAATGAAAGAAGTTGGCTGCAAGAACACAGCAACATACAAAAAAGCCAAGTAGCACAATGTTACGAAAAAATCGTAGAATGGCAAGAATACGGTAAACGCCTTAAAAAGGAATTGGAGCATTTAAGAACTCCAGACAAACAATGGAAGGAAGGACTAACAAAAGCAGTGGATGAATTAAAAACAGAAAGAGAAAAATTGTACTCTTCTTTAAAGTCGAAAAACAAAAAGATAAAAGAAACTCTTGAATCGGCATTTATCCTCGGGAGAGGTATTTGTGAAGAATATTGTGCTTTGTACTATAACTACACGTTACTTCTTAATGATGCGTACTGGATTCAGAGCGGTTGGTGTCGAAAATAGGTCGCTCATCTTCAAAACTTGGTTGAAACTTGGTCAACTGATGCATATGGCGCATTGATCTCTGGCACGCATGGCGTTTGATTATCAGCTACGCGTAGACTTTTATCCTTTGAAACGCATGTACATTCAATCTCTAGCAGGCATGGTGCTTTAATTTCTGTCAAGCATGGGGTTTGAGTATTCCAAAGTTGATACTGAGTCTGCAGGAAGTGCCCATCTGCCCATTAGTGAATCGCTGCCCAGAAAATCAACAAGCAAGGTAAGTTGAACAAAGGATACAAGTATGATAATATTCCTTTTCGGCCATCACCGTGTTAATTATGTGTTAACATGTATAGTTGTCAGGCGGCACATATGGGGAACTCCGTTTCCCACCTTATTGTCAAAGAAAATCAGTCACGAATGGCTAGAAGCTCTTTTGAATCTCGTTTGTTTGCCTTTCGTTCCCTAGGCCTCTAATTTACAAAAACTTTGGAATACGCTAACTTAACTCGAAGGCCATAAATGTGATAAATATGTTAATCCTTTATTTCACAAAAAAAGTCTTTTTATTTAGTAACAATCAGAACTCGCAATGTTTTGAAGATGAGCGACCTATTTTCAACACAAATTCGACTTGAATATCAATAATTGTGAGTATAGAGTGGCTATGCCTTATATGGTGGGGTGAAATCCAGTATGAACGATTTGACGACGAACAACAGCCTCGTCGAAATTGAGCTCACAGGCGCCTATCTGTTCCTCCCACGAGGATGGATTCGATTGAACTGTTCTGCTTCTCTAATAGTATGATGCTTTCTCTTTTATTGTGGTATATCGTTAGGGTGATCCTATATCAGGTCGCACTCTTTTTTTCTTTTCAGCCAAGAAGTCGTATCCAGAGATTCAAGAAATGGGTGAATGGTTTCTGGTCAGAGGCACTAATCGACAGTTTTATTGCACTGGGGTGATAATTTATAACAAAACTAGAAAATTATTTCTTTTTGTTTCTGCTGTCAGACAAACATTTTTGGGTTTTAAAATGACATCAAATTCTCGTGATACTTCCCCTTTAAGAGACGGAATCCCATACCTTGGATGTCTGGTTCCATTCTTAATTTGATCAAGAAAAAGGAATCTATAAGACAAAAGCTGAAACTATCTTCCTCGAACCACCTAAGGGCGAAGTTAAAAAACTTGCGCAAAACAGTTTTAACTGTTGAACGGCGGTGATGAGTTTGTTGGTTCCGTCGAGTCCGACCTCAACACAAACCAAAAGCGTTTTTTGTCGATATTGAAGCTGAGTTCAAAATCGCATACAACTCCTGGTCGAGTCTCGACGCCAATATCAGCCAGTTTATCCACTGACCCAGGTAATCGTACGCCGTTAAGATCTTCAGCTGAAAATCCTCGGGAAATAGCCAATCTGTTTAAGGTGGCCGAACACAGTTTTTCCAGTACACAGGTGTTAGTAAACATTATTTGAAAACTACGTACTTCTGAGTACCCGAAATTAGCATGGTGCAAGATTAACTAAGAAGGAATAAATTTTGATACTTCTTGTTGAACAAGGTGCCGTTGCCATGGCAACGCAGCAAGCTATTAACCGTCCACAAATAATGGTTTTTCTTAATTTTTAGAAAATGCACTCGTTAGATTTTTTCCATATTTTGTATCCAGAAAAACTCACCAAATACTGACATAGTGACGCTACTTTCGTGTAATTTTAACAGACAGATCTCCTGCAAATGTTGGTTTTGCACTTTAATGTTTTTTGAAGATACCCTCTGTTAGATTTTGTTTTTGGTTTGTGAGCAAGTTTCGCTTTTACAAAAATTCTGTTTTGTCAAATTTCACGGAATTCTAACGAACGGTTCCTTAGAAAACAGTTCATTTCCATTAAAAAAAAACAGTCACAATTTTTTGCTCAAATGCGCACGCGTGGCTTTTAATTAGGGCTTCTTAGAAAGATGAAAAGCGTACAAAAAGGCTTAGCTCATTGTGAACTCACTTTCGTTGTTTGGCGATAAATGAAGAAGGATTCACAAACGTGAAACTAAGTTATTTTAAGAGCAAAACTTACCTTTGTGATCCATTTGGTATAAAATCGAGGGATCGATAGTATTTGCTTACTACAACCCTAGCGCGCGCTTAATAGCATCACTAACAGAATCTGTAAAGCGCGCGCAAACTGTGTTCGGCCACCTTAACTTCTACTTCGCATCAGTTTTCGCCCATGAAACCCCTCCTCCATTCCCCCCTTCGTCATGAAGCCTTGCCAATGCGCCAGCTTCGCCTGATATCAGTTTCGGAATTAACGATTAAGGTTAGTGAGGTCCAATCCATGCTCGAAGCCCTTGATGTCATGAATGCCGCCCTAGTGAACAGAGAATTACAGGCCCATCTCCTTACCGTCACTGGTATGTCTGGTATCCAAAGTCTTGGAGCGATGTGTATTTAACAACTCAAAGATGTACGAGGTGGTAAGAGATTGTCAACATGGATTTATTAGAGGGCAATCATGCACCTCCAACCTTTTGGAAGTTTTGGACCACGTGGGCTCCCTACTAGACGACGGAAAACAGATGGACATGATCTATACGGATATGTCTAAGGCCTTCGTTTAGGTGAACTACACGGCTGTCTACTGCAAAACTATTACGGGTTCGGATTTGGAGGCAGCTTCTTGCAGTGGTTTAGTTCTTACCTGATGGGTCGCTACCAAAGTGTAACAGTGCTGAGTGAAACCGGAATACTTCAGCAGGGGTTTCAATAAGTTCTGAAGTAGGCGGCAGACCTATTAAAGTAGGCGGCTGTAACACTTCAGGGGCTGTAAGGCTCCTCCCTTTAGGGGGCCTGCTCCCCCAGAAAATTTTGGAACCTAGAAGCCCGGAAATGCCATTTCCTGAATTCTGGCATCAAATTCAGTTCTAAAATAAATATTAATTAAGTAACGATAGCATTAGTGATAACTGTATTTAGTTTTTCAGGTGAAGTTCAATTTTAATAAAAGGATAACGTCAACCTTAGAATACTGAATCTTGGGAATTTTTGATTACATACAGTATACAGCAATGTGAAGCATTTGCAGATGCATAGCTGAAGTCCAGAAGTATTACATCAAAACAAATAGGAAAACAATGTTTAGAAATAAAATGAAAGTTTATCTTGCTTTGTTGTTGTCTAACTATCGTTCTATGGGTAACTAGCCTGTTTTCTCATACCACAAGAAACTCCATCCAAGCGTTTTAGCGAGTCAAGATTATTGTCATTGGGGGTGACTGTGTTGAAAATGACGCGCCGTTTGTTTCAAACTGTTCGGTATTTTTTAGTCACTGTATTATCATTCCGAAGTATCTTCTCTGTCGTCCAAATATAAATATTATTAACCCTTCAAATGCTTGCTTCTTTGAGTTGTTTGCAATAACTAGATCTGTTGCAGTAATAATAAGTAATCATTAGTTGTTTGATACGGTGTTCATTGTAATCGTGTCAATCAATCTATTATCTATTAGTATAAATCTACTATTGTTCTATGACGAAAGCCGTTCTCTGATTGGCTACGCTACTCGCTATCTATTCTGTGATAGATAGTGAGTAGCGGTTTTCAACAAAATGGCGGCCGCTTCATCGCGTATTCGAAGTGTCTGCGATGAGGATATAGATAATTTACTTGTTTAGTTTTGCGCGACTAGTAAATTTATACTAAAACAATTAGATTATTCGCTCTCGATTTCTATCACACGATAGAAATCTCGAGCTCATAATCTAATTGTTAATTACTGACTGATCAGTAGTGTAATTTCAATTTAGTCATCATTTGATCATTTCAATGGATAAGTAGTGTTTCACTCGATTAGCTGTGATGCAATTGATCCGCTGCGTTTAACTGAATTAGCTTTGCTTTAATCGGTTAATAGTTATGTAAATCGATCAGTTGCGTTTCACTCGATCAGTTTAGTTTTATAAGCGGCGAGTTTTGTTTTTATTTATCACTTGTCTTTCAGTTGATCAGTTTAGATTTTATTATCAGCGAGTTGTGTTTTTATCGATCAGTTTTGTTCAATCGATCTGGCAGTGTTTCAATTAATCCGTTGAGCTCTTATCGATCAGTTGTGTGTCAATCGATCAAATTGTTTCAATAGATTGGTTGGGTCTTTCAGATCAGTCAGTTGAGCAGGTTCTTGTGATCTTTTAAGTTCTTCAGTTTCACGTATAATTCCTTATATTTTGCAGGCATCAACCATTATTAACCACTTTTTTTAATGTTTCTAGGAGTCAAAAGACTGTACAGCATTGTTCAATGCCCTTTTTTCTATTAATATTTCTTACTTTGACTAAAACACATTGAGCTGATCAATGAAACCATACCACGATTGACAGTTACTTTGTGAGATAGTTTCCGAGATTTCTGGAAATAAGAAGTAAAACGTAAATGAGGTTACTTGGAATTTTTGGAATTTTTTTTAGGAACTGTTGTGTCATAGATCTCTAAAACCTTTGTATTCTTAGAAATTTCAAGTTTTTCTAGAATATGCTGTGCATTTTATGGCTTGGAATTTGTAAGAAGTTCTTGGATAACCGGAATTGCAGTTCATTGATTGCTAATTGTTAATGGCATTTCTGGGAATGCCTGGGAATTACAAGACTGTTGTAATAATTTTCAAACACTCAGTTCTAGGAGCTTTAATTTTGACTTTCTTTTGCTTGAGATTCCTGTACTTAAGTGCTAGTTAAGACAATGCACTATCAAGTGAAAAATACCGACGCATTTAAATTGAAAAGAAAACGCACACCAACCATAACTTGCTTAACACGCAGTTAGATCACTCGAAGACGCAAAAAAAAAGCGGGGTGTTGTCAAAGCCGAACTCATAGCACTGCGAGTTAAAGCGAGAGTGGTTTCTTATGGATTTCTTATTTCAAATTTCTTTTCAAGCGAGAGTCGACGGCAGATCGTGAGAGTTGCAACTCTCGTAGTGACTCTCGCGCGACTTTCAACGACTCCTGCGCTTTTTTAATCTGTCGAGGCATTTGGAGAGATTGTTGCCACGGACACAATTTTATGAAACACATGTCTCCTGTTCTTTCAGGAGAATTCGTAGTCTGAGGACTCTACAATGCAATATTGCATTCTTTGAACGTTTTTTAAACTAGAGTCACCATCGGGACCGCGAGTTAGTGTCCTTAATAGCAAGAGTCCGTAAGCTAGAATTCATTTCATTCAAACGTCTGTAATCTATTTTAGCCAGGGTACGATTAGTTGCTGTCCGTGTTATCGCCGGGGGTGTCCGTAATAGCGTGGTGTCTGCAAGGCTAGCGTTGACTCGTTGACTTTATAAGGTTATTGGACATAAGCCTTGTTTCTATCGAGGTAAGTGCCGAAACTTAAACAAGAGTTCAACCTTATAACCCTAAACTATTGAAAACCCTGAATAAGGTGCCGAAGACGGATCTCAGTTCAAATTCATTTGTCACTATTGCCTTCAAACGGAACATTAAACCACATGCTCTTTTATTTAAAAGTTAAGGTAATCAAAGTAGATTGACAATAACAATTTTAAAGCAGGTAAATAGTCTTCTTGCATAATAAAATTTTATATAAATGCATAATTAAGGAATATCTTTAACTGGCATTCACACTTTTGTTACCCGGCCTTAAACAAAAATCAATGGGAATAGAATAACATTTTCAAGGCTACACAGGACACTTAAATTTGGATTTTCGAGTATATGTGCCCTATTCTTGAATTTTTAGATACAATACAGGCCGATATTTCACTTGTTGGCTAAAGTGGAAGCAATGAGTAAAATGTCCGCGACTATGATTTGTTATTCCACATCATTTAGCTTTTTTCTACTACTCAGCTATATGCTAGTGAAATCCATTCAGAAATACGGGATCTTATACAGGGTGGCGCTGTCATATTTTGCGTGTTCTCCGATGACAAAGTCACAATAATGTAGTAGTGGAATTATAATTGCAATTAATCTGTACAAAGTAAGGTTCTGCCTTTTGTATTTGTGGACTGCTGCGAGAATGGCGCAGAAAAAAAATAGACAGCTATCAATCCAGAATGTTCTGGCGTGGAGAGCAGTCTAACTCAATGTGTATGCCCTGCTCGCCATATTAGTTATCTCTTACGTCATCCCGTGTTTTTTATCATTTAGTATGCAGAGCAGGCGTTATTTTATTTATTTATTTATTTATTTCTTGTTACGTCTTTCAGACTAGCGGAGGCAAACGAGAGGCAAGCACGGAGCGCAAGTCACGCGCGACGGGAAGGGAGTAACTTGCGCTGCGCCTTTTCCTCCGCTCGCCTATCCCCCCCTCCCCCCCAAAGATAAATAAATAACGCCAGACCCCTTCAGAACAAACTAAACAACTGTGTCGTTGGTTAACTCAGTCAAAAGAATGTGGGAAAAAAAAGGAAAAAACGAAAAACGAAAGGAAAAAAACCCTGATCTGCGAAGAAAAGGAACCCACAGAGTTACTGCAGTTGTCTAAGTGGAAATGAAAAAGAGGAGATACTATGAAAAGATCGGAAAAGCATTCATCACCATTTTTTTAAACTTTGAATATTTTAAGAGTCGGTCGGTTAACAGGAAGCACAGTATATTGCTTATTTGTCCTAAGTTGTTGTTTCGTAGAATACTTCAACATCAACAGGAGTGAACTTGTAGCTTCCTGCATAAAATGTACAAGAAGAATAAGACGAAGAATACCCCGGGGGAAGGGGGTAGGCGTAGCCGCAAAAGGTGTAAGAATTTCGGTTGCTCCCTGCGTTGTTTGATATGTGGATGTCGTGTCCGTTACCAAAGGTTGGTCCGTAACCAGAGCATCTGTATATGGCATCACTGGTTCGCCCTGACTTGATCTGCAGCTTAACAGGAGCGTATCCATTGATGTTATACAGTGAGAAGATAAATGATTTACTGGATAAAGCATATCTGCATGAACCTAGGAAAGGAAAACAACAGTTGGCTTGCCATTATTGTGGAAATATATTTTTGTAATAGATAAGGGTTAGCTTCTAAAGTAACTGTGGTGTTGGGTCGGTGGGGAGTGGAAAAGAGTATTTGGTTTTATCATCTAAGGTAATTATGTCACTGTAAAGAGATTCTAGAGCTCTGGAATCTTTTTACAGGGGATAAATCACCTCATCAACTTAGTTAATAAAAACAAATTTCTATTTTTTATATAATTCATAATTACATATTGACATGATTTTATTACATATTAGCCTAATTATACAATGTCATCCTCTAAAACAAAATAAATTCATAATCATTTAATTGCATAATAAATTCATAATACCTTAATTGCATAATAAGTAATTGCTGTTTTATCTAAATGAGGATTAATCACGAAAAAAAAAAGAAAAATTTGGTTGAGAGATTGTGAATTACGAATAAGCCGGACACCAATTTTGCAATTTTGTTGCTGTTGTTTCACTCGGTCTGCGATCCTTAGAACGTTTTAAGGCAACAAATGTTGTACCATCAAGCGGCCACGCCTGAAATGTTGATTTAAGATGTAATCCAGATAAGGAAAACAAAATCACTCCGAGCTTCGTTCTATGTATTTCTTGTCCATAAATCTGTCTTTCTTTGATGTCACTGAATAAAAAAAATAAAATCGCACTGCGAGACCAACTTGTCCACACGGCAGGAGATTAACCTGGTTTCTGTGGTGGGAATAACAGGGAGTATTGCTACAACCCCCCCCCCCCGCCCCCTGGATGGGGTGCTAGTCCATCGTACAGTTACCCCCAGCAGTATGTCACAATGACCCATTTACAGACCTGAGTGAAGAGAGATAATGCGAGGAAAAGTTTCTTTTCTCAGTCTAACGGAAACGACAAAGCAATGAAGAGACCAACCCAACCTCGAACCACCGACCGTGCGATCCAATCGGCATGCGACCTGGTAACTACTACACCATCGCGCCTCAACAGATTTCTCTGGATGACCATTTTTGTGACCATGATCGCGTCACGCTATTACTTGATAAAGCGTTGGGCATTTAGAACTTTACTTTATTAAGTCCATTTTGTATCCCTTTCTTTTGTCAAATGTATTTAATTACTTCTTTCTCAACACATGTTCAGCATTGGTACAAACGCCAACACTTCAAGACAGCTAACTCATGAGCCCGTCCTGGATTAAGCGCTCCTTTCATTTACGTACTCCCTCCCAGCACATCCCCCTCAAAGCCAAAAATTTTAAAATGAACGCGAAGTGTTGTGATTGCAGGAAATACTATTGATATGACACTTAGGAGAAAAAATAGAGAAGGATTTTTCAATCACTCTGCGTTTTTAGAATCTTTCAGCGCTTATAAATGAAAATGAATGTAGTCAGTGTGTAATGCCACCCACCTACAGCATTATAATTTTCACCCGGGCACGTACAGAAATAACGGAACACAGATCCAATAAGAAGCGTGCAAAGCAGCCAAGTCCTAAACCCGTATAGTAACTTCAATATTGACGTCTGTTTTGATCCCCCAAAAGATACGTTACTAATCCCGACGGCTGTAGCTAACGATAACAAGCCGTCATTTATTCCGGATTCTGCGCTGAGGCCTATACAGAAAGGGCATTTACACCTTTTGATTTTACTTGAGTGCGAGCGTATTTCACCTTCTTGCTCCAGTTGCTCAAAGAGGGATAACTTTACCCAGCAGATAAAATGAATTAGTCGGAGTACAATTTATTTTCTGGAATGTGATAATTTTGATAAGAGCGTCAAAAAAGTCTCTTTCGCTACAGAGGAAAGCAAGCGACTCGGAGTAACTCAGAGTATATTATGGTTTCACCACTCGCATGAATCGTAAACACGTGCTTAAATCACGGCTTGCAGGCTAGTCTCGCTTTCAGATTGCACATTCGCTTCACAGCAATAACAAGTCTTAGTAATGAACATTGAGATGGACCCATGATTTTGTTACGTCATAGGTCCTCCTTGTTTTCTAGCTTGCTGCTCAGAAGTCCTTTTGTAAATGAGTTGCAAGTTGCGAGTTAAGAGTTTCAAGATGCAAACCTAGAAAATGAAAATATTTCGGGTGTGTGTGAAGAATGCGAGTTGCGGAGCTGCCAGTTGCGAGTTGGAGTTACGAGATCGTTGCAAACAAAGAAAACGAAAATATTTCTAGTTCCAACAACATTCAAAAGGTAAGGATTTCAAAGACGTAAAAACGAACATTTCAGAGAAAAAAGGAAATAACCCTTTGGCGGGTATTTTCACTTTTCATGGAGCTTTACCTTAATATCTGCTTAATTGCACCTATAGTGTTTTAATTTTTGGTAATAGAATTGTTAGGGATCAGTTTCATTGATTTGTTATATAAATCTCAGACTATTTAAAACATTGGATGAATATGATTACTTCAGATAAGCATTCCCGTCACTTACACGTGGGAGTACTCAAGGCTCTAAATTTAGTTATCAAAGAAATCCACCATAAAACACTGTATACCCGCTATTATACCAAAACAAAAGGATAACAAACGACGTGCAAAGTAAGTAAATAGGAGTTGCGATGTAAGAAGCTTGAATGTAACGCAAATGCTATCCATAAATGATACAAGCGAAAAAAGTGCAAGGACTTTGCATACATGAGAGTAAAGGCTAGTTTTCAGATCATGGCTAACGGTGGCAATGATCGTATGGTTTGTAATTCTTTCCATCGCTGACAGCCGGTAAAAGTCTTTTTCAGCAATCGAGCGATCCAGTAACGATCAAATGAAAACCAGCCTTAAGGTAGCGTGTCACTATATAATATAGAAGTAGTAATTTTTATTGATTGCCTTCGATGGCATAAACTTCCAGGAGAAGAAAAGTTAATTAATCATGAGAACAGTTTGTGTGAGAAATGTGCCAAGAAAGTAATTAACTTGGTGGAATTTCGATACGTCTTAGTTTCTTCGTTACTGGCAATCACGATACAGATTTAATTTTCATCATTGGCAGGACAATAACCCCTAATTTTCTTGTCCCATCTTGTTTGGATTCCATTGTGTACCAGTTTAATTATTGTGTTTTAGATTTTATAAAAGTTGACTATTACATACTTGAACGAAGGCAGTGTTGGTCTAAATACGCATTTGTGCGTAATACGGTTCTCTTAATAGGGCATTAGGGACCTTCAGATCAGAGTAAGAGCACGAGACTGAGTACGAGTACGACTTTCAAATTTGAAATCAGTCACATCCCCAGAACTCTTGCTCCTTCCCATCGTTTACCAGCAGACAAGGAGATCCAAGAAACAAGATTGGCAAGCGGTTATCCATGCCACGCAAACTAGCTTTAAAAAGTCGTACTCATACTCAATCTCGTACTCGTAGTCAAATCTGAAGGTCCCTATTAATATTAGGATAGAAGGAAGAAACACGTTTGTTCAGATCAACTCTTACGGCCCTCACTGTAATTCACTGTAATATTACTTGTACATTGTACATGATCGGGTTACATATCATATGATCACGTGTAGATAATCAATGATCTAATTACTACAATTTTTTCTCAGAAATCCTTGGTGAATTGCCTTTCAATTCAAATCGGCATGTGTTGGTGATCCTGAGAATAAGAGGCGCGCAATAAGTTTCCATGGTAACAGTCTACGAAGAAAGAAAGCACAGTAACTGTTTCACTGAGAATTCTTAAGATTTCACGATGCGGACCGCTCACCACTTGATTTTTCTGAATTAAGTTCTCAAAACAAAAAGAAAGCTGTTTTATGTAAAGTAGTCACTTGGTGTCTGAAGCAAACGTTTTACCAAAGTGGTTGCACTGTAAGAAAATTTGTAAAAATGACATAATGAGAAAACATTAATTGATCTACCAGTTTTCGCTCGCAAAAAATCAAAGAGGCCCCATAAAAGGTTATAGGGATACGGGATTTTCAGGTACTAAAAGACACTGGTTATCGGGCGGGAGGGATAATGAGAAACAGGATATCGAAGAGATTCTGGGATGACGAGGCTTCAAAGTAGTAATTAAAAAATATGGTTTTTTGTTCAATGTTACAGATATAGAAGGTAAGATAACAAAGAGCCTTAGTCGTGCGTTAACTGTTGTATTTTCCTGTAAAATCTTGGCCATTCCATTCTCCCTTTTCCTCGGTGCTACTTGAATTGAACGCTGGTGTCCTCCGGCTCGGACAAAATTTGTTAGGATTTATTTCCTTGGCGCGAGTTCCACTCCTGTCCAACATAACACAAAATGGGTTGGTAGGCTTACTGAATTCAACTTGTTTGCCATCTTTTGTTTTGATCATTTTTTTTGTAGTCGGTATAGTGTTTTTTTGGAGGATTTCTTTAATTTAATGCCTGAATCAAGAGCCTTCATCACCATCAAAAAAATGTACAGACGTTTGAGGTACTCTCATACATAAAAGTGACGGGAATGAAAAGAACCCTAAAAGTGCAAGAGGCTAATCTTGGGGCCGTGGGTTTTTCTTAATTTACTCTGAAAAGGAATTTAAAGAAAACTAGTCGGATTCGCCTAATTTTTTGTTTTTCTTAGATTTATAAAGCAATTTTTTTTACTTACAAAGGTAACCATCTGGGTACTACTAAGCAGATATTAAAACTCGACTCAATGAATCATACAAAAGTACCCACCCAGAGATTATGGGGTTTTCGTTTTTTCTCCCCTGCAATGTTCGTTTTTTTCTCCTCTGAAATGTTCGTTTTCTTGTTTTCGTGATCTCTTTCCTTTCTTTCCTTGCTCTAGGCCGAGAAAGAAAAACAACTTAAGTACGCATGCTAATTTATTGATAAAAAGAGTCACGGAGTGCGACGCATCCATAAATCTGACCGTTGAATATTTAATCCAGAATAATACAATAAACTTTGTGAGAATAGCGCTATCATAAATTGATACTTACTAGACCAAGACACGTCAGTGTATCCACCAAATATGTAGCTGCCGACTCTTATTATAGTAACAGTGGGACCCTTTCCATCACAGTTGCTGTGAAATGTAGATGCTGCCCAGCCATCTGTCTTAGCACGCCAACACTTCACAAACCTACTGCGGGATGAACTTTGGAGGACTGGGATTAAATATGAAGTTAACTTGTCATGGTACTTGCTGTCCAGGCTGCCAAGAATATTAGATGCACTAAGGGCGCCTAAAAAAATAAAATTGAAATATGTAGTACATTTAAAACGAAAAGAGTGTTTCAGTAGAGATTCCGTGGAGTATCAAATTATTCTGAGTTGTGAGAACTTTATTACAGTAGCTAACCAAATAACACTGAGCTACAGATGACCTCAAGTGGTTATACCGTACATGTCTATTTTACTGATCTTTGTTTTGGGAATTCACCCCCCCCCCCCCCCCCTCCCCCGACTTTCACTTTCCGGAAATAAGACCATGAGCCATAATAAACACTAGAAGGAAATGATCATGGATTCCTGAAAAACAAAATAACATCATCCAAAGAAGAAAACTTCATCCAAAGAGATTTAACCTGTCCAATTTATCTATTATTCACGGGGCACCTTAGCCCAAGTCAGTTGAAATTGATTTGGACATGTTATATATACGCTGACAAGTGATTATCTAATTGCCGCCAATATTTCTTAATGATGGCAACTGGTCACCATTTTTAACTGCAACCTATTTTATTCTACTGAGCTTAAAAACCACGGATAACGAATAAATGAACACTACTCTTCATTTCGATGGAGTGAGTCTCGATTATCACCTTAAAATATCACTTATACCAAACAGTGTACGACTTCATCCGATCTTAGCATTAGGAATAACACAGATTTGTTGAGTACACGAACCCTCACGAAGAAAGCCACAGAGAAATCTCCTGGTTATCATGACAACGTGACACCTCGACGTAAGAATTACTAATAGCTAGTGGCTGTGATATATATTAAGTCACTTTATATCAACATTAATAGTGCCATACCTCTTTGAACTTCAGCGTAGGTCACAGTTTCAATGTTAAACACTCCTGCACTTGTTGCCGCACAAATGTAATTCCCTGCATCATTAAGTTGTAAGTTTCTAATAATTAATTGACCATTGCTTTGCTGGCTCCTTCCAATTGGCAATTGACCTCCTTGTTTTTTCCAGCTGATGACTGGTTGTGGGTCACCACTAGCGCTGCAGTTTAACGTCAAAGTTTCGCCAGGCGATGCAATAGCCTTTGCGGGTGGCTTCACTGTAAATCGAGGTAGGGAAACAACAACTAATAGTGTTTTCGTTTCGACACTCCCTAAGAGATTCACCGCTGAACAGAAGTAAAAGTCTGAGTCCTCTTTACGAACATGTAAAACTTGCAATGCGCTGCCATTGTACCTCACCCTCGCCTGGGGTAACTGGCCAGATGACTTTCTCCAAGTGACAACTGGGGCAGGGTGCCCAGTCACGTGACAGGTTGGAAAAGAAAAAGTGCTTCCTTCAATGGCATAGTGAGGCCCGGAATGAAGGGAAACACGAGGACGAACTGCAACAAAGCAAACTATTATTTGACGCTAACTTTTTGTACTTATTGTTTACTTTATGTATCTTTGAGATCATTAAGATAACTTTGTCAGAGGCGTGAACTTACAAAGCTGCATAGGTGGATAGCAGGAAATACAAGTTGAGGTTTTTGTCTAAACAAGCAGCACAACAATGAAGAGTTCAAGGTAGGGATGTTCAAATTAAGGGAACGACTCTCTTATTAGCTGATCACTACGCCATAAAAACAGAATCTTCGCCTGGAATGATTAAGCACTGAATAAAAACACCTCCAAATTTCTGAAGATACAAACCTGGTAATTCATACGTTCAGGATTTTTATTTTCTAATTTTGTACTTGCATAAGTCTTCTGTTAAATGCTCGTATTTTGTTTGTTACCGATTGTCTGCTTCCTAAATTGTAGTAAACAATTCTGTGTTAAACACCGAAAAAAAACAACATATTTTATGTAGCGGCTGAGAGAGTGATCCAAGCTTACTAGCGTAATGAAGTAATAAGTGTTGTTGCCTTTGTGACAATTAAGATACTTCACTCTTGCCAAGTCTCTTTAGGAAAGCTGTTTGAATTTCTTTTCAGTAACATATTTTTCAATTTTTTGTTAAGTTTCGGGACAGATCCGTTCTCTCATTCTCTGTATTTGTACTTGAATTGTTAAGCATGTAACGTTTTCAGAAGCAAGAAGCTCATTAAAGAAAGATAAAAAGTGATTCATGCAGTAACATACAAACCTTACCATTGACTTCAAGCTGTACCAGGGCCTCCGCCTGTCCTAGGATGTTTGATGCTGAACATTTGTATACACCAGAGTCACTCCCAACCACCGTTTGTAAAAGTAAAGTCCCTCGTGAAACTGCTGACTGAGTTATATCTGACTTGCCGACCCGTTTACTCCATGTTATTGTAGGCTGAGGATTACCACTGACCGAACACTGAAACGAGGCTGTTCCTTTTTCGTTAACTGTCAATTTTGAAGGAAAAACAGCAAGAACAGGGGCTGAAATCGATTCACCAGGTTCTCCTTTAGTTCCCGGCATGCCTGCAGGCCCTGTGTCTCCTTTTTGTCCTTTGGATCCAGCTTCACCATGTGGTCCCTCAGGTCCCATGATGCCTTGCTTGCCACTCTTTCCAGGTGATCCCATAACACCTTGATCTCCTTTGTTTCCGGCTCTCCCTTTCTGTCCCCTTCGTCCTCGGGTTCCTTTTTCTCCCCTCGGTCCAGGTGAACCGGGAGGGCCTGGTGGACCCGGCGAGCACGCCTCACCCCTTGATTGGCAGAGTTGCAGTCTCCCCTCTGACAACAGTCTGTTGATTTTCAGCATCGTGTCTTCCGTTGTGTTCTTTATTGAATAATCATGGCGCCTGTTTCTCTCAAGCTTATTTGATTGGTGTCCTTCAACCAAAAAGGAAACGATAACATATTAGAAAAGTGAAATTCGTCAAAGAGCTTCTTTGCATGGCCTAAGTCAAATGCAAAGGTAGTATTAAAGTCATAAATTGTAAGGTCTCTAACTCTATGAGATGATTTTGCATGATATATGGCTGAACTTTTAAAACAGGCAACAATCAGATTGTGAACATTTTTTGAGGGAGTAATTCTTTCCCTCTGCTGAAATGAGAAGAATTTATCACTGCCAGGTGTTATGAAGATTTTTGACTTTAAACACCATCTACATAGAGAAATACTGGTGTTTGAAACCGGCACTGGTGAAACCATTATTGTTTTAGTGTCGTAAAATTAAATGGGAACGCTTGAAGAAATGTTTAGAAGCCACCACGACGACGGAAACGAGAACGTCATAAAACACTAGGATTTAAACACGGAGCGATCCTATAAGACCAGACTGAACAGTTCAGACTGTCAATCAAAAATCCCAAACGCGCGTATTTTAACACATGTTCTGTCGCACTTTGTAATACCTGTCGCACTTTGTAATAAAACTGTCGCACTTTGTAATACCTGTCACACTTTGTAATATCACTTGTCGCACTTTGTAATAAAATAGCTGTCACACTTTGTCATAACAAGTTGTCGCACTTTGTAATAAATTAAGCTGTCACACTTTGTAATAAGCCTTTAAATTACTTTTGAATACGATGTTCTGTGGAAAATTAGTGAATTAACTGATCACCCAGGGCACAAATACGTTCTGATTTGATATTTTACTTTGCATACTAAACTGAGGGTATGAAAAAGAAACGCGTTCTCCTTCACGCTTTCTCCTCGCAATTATTATTTTGGAGATCACACAGCTTGCTTAGCAATGACGGAATGCAATAAGTAAACAGAGGGGAGATAACTCTTGGTTAAAATGAAAAGATGCTTGAGAGGGTTGAGTCAAAGGGTTTGTAAAGGAGATAAAGACTTCTGCTTCTGTATATGAGTTTTTTGGAGGGAACCAGGGGGGGGGGGGGAGGGGGGGAGGGGAGTCACAGGAATGAAACATGAAAACACTGATGAACATGAAAAAAAAAAAATTTTAGATAAAACTAGCGAGCAACCCAATCTAGAATAGAATCACCCAGCTTGAAAGGAAAAACAGTTCCTTAAACTGAGGAGAGAGAAACATTCTGTTTGTTCAGTTGTTTATGAAGTTTTTCAAAACAACTAGTTAATTCCGTTTCATGTTATAATTCGTTGTTGTTTATTCAAGGTTGAAAAAAACAATTTTGATATTACTCTGATTCAATGCACTAGTACTAATGTCACATAAACTGATTACGCAATGATGGTTGCTGTTACATGTTCTGGGTTACGTTAAGCTATGCAATTTCACAATTATTCTATTGAATTATAGTTAACGATACCTTCTTAGAAGACTCCCAGTCAAAGCCTATGTTTCCGGATCGTACCGTTTTGTACAGCTGTTCTTAATACCAGCAAAATTTACCCTCTGCTCTTTTACTGATACAGCATGTCCCTGCAAGTTGCTTTTCATTTTCTTCCTCTCTTAAACCCCACGGAAACAAGCCTTTTTTTTATTTTCATCCGCAGGAGATGCAAGTATATTTCAAATTCGAATCTTTATTTAAGATCTTTTAAAGACCCCATGATAACTACTTTTCTTAATACCTGAATTAAGCTATCATTTACAATTTAACTAGTATCTAGCAATGGAGCGGCTTAACAAAACCGATTTTTAAAATTCATTATTCGTGGTGACAAAGTGTTTCTGTCAAGATACATCGTAGTCAAGACAAATAACAATTGCGAGAAGCAATTAGCAAATTAAGCGACGTTTTCGTTGCCGTTGCTGTCGTGGTTTCTTTTACGGAGCTTAAGCAACGACGGCTGCAACTGCAACTAAAGCGTCACTTGAAAATATAACTTCGCGTTACTTCTTATTCTTCGCGATTATTTCAATTCGTTCGTAAATTGATAGGAACGGCGTTCAAGTGAGCCGGCAAGAAGAATAAAAACATTCACCGTCGTGTGCTCACGTTCTCCACAAAACCTTGAATTTGGACGTTGTTCCAAGTTGCTGTTTTGCGGATGACGGCAAAGAATTGTACAAAAACAATTATAACGCGCGTGCAAAGCGATTGTTTTTGCTTTAGGTCTATTATTATTTAGACGCCGTCGTCGTTGCCGACGCCGTCGTCGTTGCTTAAGTTCCCTTTTTTAAGTCCCTTTTCTGTTTTCTTTTATGTGCGTAGGGGAAATGTTTAGAGAGTATCAGGAAAATAATATAAAGAACTGTCTCTCTATTTTCCTGACTGGAACTTGTTAGCTCACAAACACCAGCTGTGAATATTTTTTTATTAAATTCTCAGCCTCGGATATTGCATTTCTAGCGTTCTGATTGGTTCACTAAGTCTCGGTTATCAGCTCATATACCGTAGTTTGACCTTGTATGGAAAACGAAAGCCCCAGGTGTCGCTAACCTAAATTTTTTTTTCGGCGGGAAGCAAAAGTTTCTTCGGAAAAATGAAGAAAAAAAAAAGGAAAAGAAAGAAATACCAAACAATGCCATCTCAATATAACAACAATAAAAGCCACAAATTTCGGTATGACGCTATTTAATGGTACGTATCTCTGAAGTTTCCTTTAAAATCTTCAAAATTGCAAGATTTTACGATATTTTAGATCACATAACAACAACAATAACAAAGCGGTTACCTTCAAAAATTTCAGGATGGCTCGCAAATCCTGGCGGTAAGAGGTTAAAACCAATCGAAGAAATTTCTCAGGAAGAGCTTCATGCCTGTCTTTATGTTTTTACGAATTTACGAGGACTTCAGATGGTTCATCTATGAAATCCGTACGAGCGGCGGCCATAATGTTCGTTTCCGTCGCTCGGCACCACTCAGCAAAACATTTGCACTAATGTGCACAGCTCTTACGCTTCTCAAATAAGCTTGAAGTTTAAAAACTTGCACTGAATGCTTGTCTCAGTGAGGCTGTATCTCGTGCATTTGGACTTGCCTGAAGTGTTTTAAATCGTCCGCGAGGAATTCAATTCAGCATAAAAAAAAGCCGTTCTTACCCTGATCTCTTCCTCCGCTCGGCATCACGCAGCAGAACATTTGCTCAAATGTGCACAACTATTACGTTCCTCGATGAGCTGGAACTTCAAAAGCACTTGAATGCTAGCTCAGAAAGGTTATAATTCGTACATTTAAACGTTTCTTGAATTTTAGATGTCCGACTGTGTCCGATTTTCTACGCTTTCGATTTTTCATTCAACTCCGTTTGCAAAGCGTTTCGCGTGTCATGTGATCAAAGGTTTCGCGCGCTTTGGTCGGAGGTTGCCTCAACATCCGGTCGTTTAAATTTGAAAGGAAACTTTAACAGCAATGTCCAAACGCGGAGAATTTAATAAAACAATTATTCCATTCGCGCTTGTTGGATATGAGATTAGTTATAGCCAACTCGGCGCTTCGCCCCTCGTTGGCTATTTACCATCTCATATCCAACGCGCGCTCATGGAATAATTGTTAAATATTCTTCAAAGGTAAAGCAATAAAACAGCAACGGAAGAAGACACGCGCGACTGAAAACGCGAAATCACGCGCGGGAAATGCACCTGAAGTGTAAGTCCTCGCACGTGTGACGCACAGTGGAAAGAGTTTTCCTTCTCATTCCACGTTCGTCTTTACCTGGGACCAACGCCAAAGATGCGACTATTTGCTTTTGCATTTTATACTTTTCGCCAATATTGTCCACCCCCTTCCCAGCTGGCACGTTTCTTCTTCATTTTATTGTAGGTTTTCTCCTTATTTTTCGCATTTAACGACAGTTTATAGGCGGTTTGATTCTAAAGGTGGTATTGTGCACCACCCCCTTCCCCCTTAGACATTGTGACGGTCTCGTGTTTACTGCTACTTTGTTGGCAAATTCTATGATAAGTTCATCAGCAAAGACAATATATGTTTAATTAACTACATGACATAAGATGGTATTTCTATAGGCCGAACTGTCACTGCCACAATACTAAGAAAAGGACTTCTCCGACACTTAGTTCGGCTTTGTCCTGTCAATGGAGCATTTAGTTTTTTTATTTTTAAAAGATGATAATACCCATGCAGTGGGGCTGGAATATGGGAATTGACTGCTGCATAAAGAGAGGCAAACAAAATACAAACAAACAAACAAAACAAAAAAGAAATTATTTTATCAGCAACTCGCAACGTAGCGCAAAGCCTCTTTTTTTCTGATAATGTCCGGAATAATTGCACCGCGTTTAACAGCCCATGTACGTTGCAAATGTCAAGGAAAGTACTAGTAGGCAGGTCTTCTACTTTGGGTAACATTTGCGAGACACCTTGTAGCATGTAAATCTCCCTGTAAAATATCCTGAATATCAGGTCGTCCTAAGGGGAAGAGGGAGGGGGAAAGCCTGATACTCAGGTTGCATGTACTACTGTATATTTCCTGCAACTGACGTGCTTACGCGGGAATAATTATTTCATTATTGCAACGGCGACCTAACACCCAAGCGACGAAAAATGGTTCTGGCTGAAGGTATTGAATACTGCAAAAAAACCTTCCAATGGGTGACATTTTTCGTCGATGAGTTTGTTTATGAAAACAAGAAATTCCGGTTCCAGAGATAACTTAGTCTTACTTCGGCCTTTCACCTGATTTGGTTTACTTCGATAACAAGTCACTTTATTTGCGCAACTGACCGTAAATACATACAGTCCCCCCCCCCCCCCAAAAAAAAAAAAAAAAAAAAAAAACAGTTGTAGAGAGATGTCGCAAATCAAGGCAGGAAGCAATAATCTTGATAAGATGTATATCGATATAATAGTTAAGTTCATCTGATTTTTAAAAATACTCGGTAAGTAAGTCTCTACATCGGTTCTAAAATGTATCCCACAAGTTTGAATCGATGGTCAATAATTCCAACAGAAGAAAAGAACAGTTTCATCCTCATTCTGTTTATGTCTGGCGGAAGTCTTTGATCTCTGGGGAACTGGCTTAGAGAGAGAATGTGACCTGTGCACCTTCGGGTTTGTTTGTTATATAGAAGAACACGTAGTGTCTCTGTACATTTCTTTGGCCTTTAGTTTGAAGAAGAAATCGAAGTGCCTAGATTTGCCATTCTTTCAAAATAACTTGTTACGTAATCAATAGGCAGGAGATCCAGAAAGCTCTGTTGGGCTCTTAAAAGATCCCCGCTTAATTTTATTTAAAATAGATATTAAAGTAATAACAGAAAGCGGACTTGTTTTATATTACTAATGGGAAAAGTTATTTCTTGACTAACAGATTACTTATTGTAAGAAAAAGGCAAAATAAAGCCAATCTTTGCTGTTACTTGTAACGCATCTTTTCAAGACAAGTTCAGGAACAGCCGGATTGCGTGTGTAACAGCCCATTTGCGTTGTGAGTTGCAAGGAAAGTAGTATTAAATTTAAGGCTAAGTTTTTATCGTTCTTAACCAGTTATATTTTATGAAACATCATCACGATCTATGATCTCAGTTATAGTTGAACTGTTTTGTGTAACTAAGTTTGTATTTAAGAATGTTGGGTGTGTAGCCAGACATGTTAAAAAGAATTAAAAAGTTGTTGACACTGGCTAAAAATAGATATATTTGACGTTTCGGCCACTACTGTTGCCTTCTTCAGCAAAGATAAAAATGCAAAATTTAACGGCGTCCTGCTTGGAATATATACACGATGTGTGATAAATAAATAAATCACACCTCGACGGAATTTCAAAGTGTAACAGTGGTCTCTAGAGTATTATAAAGACTAAAAAAGACTAAAAACTCTTAATGTTATTTTATATGTTTGGAAGCGCTATATGTTCATTTATAGAGTTTCGATCGCGCGCGGAATGCCAAGCCTCAAGAATCAGTCTTTGTCGCCACGTCGATGACCTGTCAATGATTTCAACATTCTCCAAATCTATTTGGTGACCGTGAAACACATGGTGTTTGGCTAACAAAGAGTTTTTATCCAATGTTGCTATGGCCTTTGTGTGTTCTTTCACGCGTGTTTTCGGCGCGTGTGATGTCTGACCAATGTAAACAGAATCACAGTCTTTACACTATTTTTTCGCTTCCCATCCCCCACTCTATACTAACACCCACTCCTGCTCCCCTCGGTAGTTTAGACACTCTTCCCAGATCGCGCTCGCTTTTACAAACCAACCATCGAAGCATACCGGTCTCGAGAATCCCACGGAAAAATAGGGGGACTGTGAACAGTCTAGTACGTATTTTGAACGAGCTTTGTTAGCTCAGAGAGGTAATGTGGGTAAATAATTGATGGATTGATTGATTGAAGTCATCTGCTTTAGGCAACACTGTGAGACACTTTTAGTATGTTACACAACCTGAATATCAGGCTTTCCTAAGGGGAGGACGGAGGGTGAAAAGCCTGGTACTCAGGTTACATGTAATGCTGTATATTTTTTGCAAGCGAAGTGCTAACGCGAGCATTACATATGTCTCAGTGGAGGTAGGATCTCGTTGATCTCAGGGAAATTGGCTTAGATAGAGAATGTGACCTGTTTACCTACGGTTTTGTTTGTTTTCAGAAGAACATGTAATGTGTAGATTCTGTACATTCCTTTAGTGTTTAGTTGTAGCCATTGGCTATAAATTACGCCTTTTCTTTCAAATCTCCAACCTCAATGTACCTGATGAAATCATTCGCAATGTCAAGAAGAGATTATTAATTTAACTTCATTTGGAAAATTAAGAGAGACAAAATAAAAAGGGAAAGTCTTTATCAGGATATAACAGCAGGGGGAATTCGCATGGTCAATTTTGATGTGATGATTAAAGCTCTAAGGCTTGCCTGGATTCTGAGACTACTGTCAACCGAGACCCGAAACTGGAAAACAGTTCCGGATCATTTCTTCAAATAGTGTGGTGGCCTAAATCTTCTCTTAAGACGTAATTATGACCCAAAACGATTACCCCAAAATGCCAACTTTTTATAAAGGTATCCTTACCTATTTCAATGATCTGAAAGGCTTGTAAAGTGGTGCCGGATTTCAAGAACTGATTATATTCAATGACAAAGACATTTTCATTGATGGAAAATCTTTTATTATGATGAATGGCTAAAAGCAGGCATTTGCTGATTGAATGAAAATGGCGCTTTTCTTTCATTTCAAGAGTTCAGTCAAAAATACTCTTGCCGTTCAAACTTGACTCTACCAAGTTACTATCGCTATACCCAGGCACTTTTTGATCAAAGCTAGAAGCTGTGATCAGGCAATCACGGACAATTTGCGTATGGACAACACCTTTCAATTCCTGCTTAATGATAATACTCAATTAAACCTAAACAAGATAAACGCAAAAGATTTTTACTGGTTGTTCATCAACGGCAGTCCCTGCTGTCATACTGGCCCGATGAAATGGAGCAGGTCTCTTTCAGTAAGTGACAACGATTGGCAAACAATTTTTAAACCATTGAAGACAATTTGTAAGGAGAATAAACTCAAAGAGTTCCATTTCAAATTCATACGCAGAATCATTGTATTTAACTATGAAAGAATTACACAGATTTACTGTAATTATTCTGTACCTTAGTTTTTGTAAGTAAGTAGTATTGTAAGTATAATGTAGTAAAGCAAGTACTGTGGTATTGTCAGTACTGCGGTATTCAACTAATGTAGTAATGCAAGTACTGTACTGTAGTATTGCAATTAAATAAATGATTTGTGAACGAAAAAAAAATATTCTGTACCCCAAATCAGACTCTCCGAGCCAACTGAGCGATCCTGTGATCTTAGTAATGTGATTAGATTAAGTATGGCTATTTCGTCCTCCTCTAATTTAGGTTAGCCGCTTGTGGAGTAGCCGTTGTTATAAAGTCCTCTTTGAATAAGAACGGGTGCAACTTTAACTTCGAGACGAGCAACGCGTAACTGATTTGAAAGAATTGCGGATCAATTTTGAAGCTAATGTATTGACGTGCGCGGAACGCGCTTTTCAAAACTTTCGTGAAAACTGTGAGAAATACGAAGTATTTCTGTACAAATTCTCAATCAAACCCGTAATTTTTGTTGATTGCCAGAAGTGCTTAGAAAGCCCGCAACGAATAAAATTATTCTAGAGAGAAAACAGTTTAGATGTGTTATGAGCTAAATCCTTCTATTTACCGAAACTAAAACACAACTTTCCTTTTTCAGGACACCTATTTTCCAATAGTTCGACTTCCATGCACGGAACTGTTCGTTAAGCAAATATTGTTACTCTCACCACTCGCTTAATTGCCTTCTTTAATTAAAATACACGTTTTTCAGAGTTAAAAATTAAATAAATAGCCTGAAGAATGCTCGGCCGCCCCCAAAAAAAGGATATTTAGGATTTTGAGAGTCTCGAATTGAGGAACTACACGAGTTCTTCAACGATTCAACCGAAGTGTGGACTTCGTATGAACGTACGGAGGAAGAGGGGTAATATTACCCCTCAGTCTAAACAAACAAAAAAAGAAATGAAAACAGAATATGCCAAGGACTTGCTACGACACCAACCCAGCGACACTGTCCAAAGGTTGGGAAAAAAACTGACGCTACAGATCTATTGATCCACTGACTGTACTGATTAGAACGTCAACAGGGTTTTTTTTCCTATTTAACATTTGCGAAGAGCTGCCACTACTTATACTCTAGGTATGAAAATCAGAGAAGAAATCACTTTAAATATAATCCGAAATATCATTTCATTGACCTGTTCAATTCACGAGTTCGCTCACAAAGTGCTTTAAGCTATCCTTGTGTTTCCGCTTATGCTTATGTCGAACATTTTTCACGTGGACATAAACCCTGTTATGATTCTGCTCTACTTTGCTTTCGCCAAAGCTTTGCAGACCTTACTTATTAAGTTGCTGAAACATTACTCCTCAGCCAACGCTTTTCTTCCTCAGTTACAACCAAGTGAATCACACTTAACAAAATTTCCCAATAGTGTGGTTGTCTTTCGCAACAAGGATGTCAATACCTATCTTTCTGAAAGTGTTTAAACGAATTTTGGAGATCGAAAAGAAAATAAACAGTTCCAGGAATTGAATTCTCAAAGAATTTCCGGTTGTAAAAAAAAACCGATGTGACCGATGTCCTCCATCGACCACTGTCCAGCAAACTACAATAGTTCTAACCATGATTTATTCCCTTCGAAATTGAAATAATTTATTACAGATCATTTAGCATGAAGAAAGAACGTGTCTTGCTCTTTGTTTGTATGTCGTTGTTTTTTTAATCACATAGGAGAACACGCAATGGCTAGATTCTTTACATTGCGTTGTCAGTCCTAAGTTATTATGTTTTACAGATGAAATACCTTTGCGGCTAATTTACGTAGCCTGTGCTTTGCAAAACAAGTGACACATTTTCTGAAATCGTTCTTACATGAACAATACCTCAAACCTACCTTGAGCATTCTCGATGACCTTAATGACGTCTGGATCGCTAGAGGATGCTTTAGTGTCCGCGACGTTTTCAAGAGCGTTTATTCTCTTCTTCTGGTCTTTCAATTCCAATTCAACCCTTAAAAACCCGGCACAGTACAACACGATGGATAAAACTGAAATAATAGAAGCAAAGGAAGGCGAACTGTGCTTCTGAGCCGTCATGTTTGTGATTTCAACAATCCGCACTTCTGTACAAAGCAATGTTCAGTGTTGAATACTGTTTCAGCCCGATATGTGATACTCACATCACGAGCGTGGATGCTGGGCAAAGTTTATCCTATTTATATTCCTTCTCATGATATCTGACACAAAGTTCAAATCCGTTTAGGCAAGTTCTCTTAATTGATATCAAAACACATGAGAAGGCGCCAGAGTTCATGGAGGACGTGCGTGGCAGAGTTGGGTATTCGCCAACTCTTTTTTCGCACCCGCGAGATACCTGCTTCATGTGGTCTCTCATGCACGTTGCTGTAACAGTTCAGCGGGCTACCTGTAGTCCTGAAGCTGTCCTTAAAAGAAAAGAAAACTTTTTCTATTTTCTCATACCACAAGAAACTCCATCCAAGCGTTTTAGCGAGTCAAGATCATTGTCATTGGGGGTGATTGTGTTGAGTACGACGCGCCGTTTGCTTCAAAACTGTTCGGTATTTTTTTAGTCACTGTATTATCATTCCGAAGTATCTTCTCTGTCGTCCAAATATAAATATTATTAACCCTTCAAATGCTTGCTTCTTTGAGTTGTTTGCAATAAGTAGATCTGTTGCAGTAATAATTAGTAATCATTAGTTGTTTGACACGTGTTCATTGTAATCGTCCACTTAAATAATTATCTTTCAATCAATCTATTATCTATTACTGATTGATCAGTCGGGTAATTTCACTTTAGCCATCATTTGATCATTTCAATCAGTTCAATGGATAAGTATTTATCGATCAGTTATGTGGCAGTGGTTCAATTAATCCGGTGAGCTTTTTATCAATCAGTTGTGTCAATCGATCAGTTTGTTTCAATCGATTGGTTGTGTCTTTCAAAAAGTCTTTTTATTTAGTAACAATGTAACTCCCAATGTTTTGAAGATGAGCGACCTATTTTCGACACAAATTCGACTTGAATATCAGTAATTGTGTCTACTGCGTTTGCGCAGAAGACACTAAGCCTTCAAATCATGAAAACGAAGAAAAAGTTTGTTAAAATCGATAATCCGTAGGTAATCAATAAATTATCACACTTTCACAAGTGAAAACAGAGCGATTAAATATGTTCGAACATAAATCCCTATAAACTCAAGTCATGGAATGAGGTTACTCACTGTAGTCGTGCGGGGAAGACTTGTAGCGGCGGGGATAAACGAAGCGTGTTTTTATTTTTGTAATTTGTTTTTGTAATTAACTTTTTACGTAAAAAGTTGGAGAAACAATTTAATGTTTTGGAGCGTTATTTACTTCGCTGGAGCGTTATTTTCTTCGCAGAAGTTTAATCGGCCAATGAATTAGTCATGAATCGTAACTGTGCTCTTCTAGCACCGGATGAAGCAACGCTGTCTGTTGTTCACAGAACCTTGAAGATAATTAGAAATTCACAAAGCGACCCACTTTGGTCTCAAAGTCAAGGCACACTAGCACGGTTACAATAGCAGAACACAAATAAAATGTCCTATCCATTAGAGAAAAACAAAGAAGCAGTAAACTTACTACGAGTTGTGAGTTCTCCAGAAGAGTATGTTTTTTTCTTTAACTTTAATTCTGGGCTATTTTCAAATTTATTGTCTTTTAGTTACTGTTTTTACCTTCCATATGTTCTTGATCTTTCCAAATGTGTAAAAGCTGCAGAGAGTTTCAGTCAGAAGGGCATGCGAGCAATTGCCGTGTTACGCAACAGCAACACAAAATATGTCAATTTGATTTTCCACAAATTAGTTTGCACATTACACAAGAGTAAACTGGCTTCAAGAAAACTGTTTCCATATATTCCTGTCCTAAATCTTCAATTTTCTTCAAGCCTTACAGAATGTGTTAAATGCAAGTATCGTATGAAATTCATCGTTGATCTCGAGACTCTGTGTGACAAAAGTCAACGTATGGTGAGCTTGCACTTGCCAAAGAGCGATGGAGGTCGTGATGTATCTGTTGTATACTGACTTGCATCAAGTAGATCTTCATGATAATAATTGGAGGAAAACAGTGAGACAAAGACAAATAGGCTACAAAGCGTATAAGGGTAGTAGCCGTGAACCATCTAGGATAAAATTGAAAAAGATTTTAAAAGCAATGAAGAAACGAATGATTCGAACAACTCTAAAATTAACACTCAGGAATTTTTCAAAGAAAGAGCAAATTACATGTGTCATTAAGGTCAACAGTACTTCAGGATATATTTCGAAACATTTCTTAAGCAAAATCGCCAAATTGTCCGCTAAAAGTCTGGTCATCTCACAAACTAAAATGCCACGAGCCTAAATACTACAGGACTATTAATTGCGTGTGACGTGAATACCGTACTTCATTTATACACTCTTGCCAAGATACCCGGGCATCTATATTACAATAGCAAAACAAACGCTACCTTTATAAAACAAAAACAACCACACAGCACACACTGTCACATTGATATAGGTCCCAAACAAAACGAAAAATTAGTACAAATACCCTCTCTAATTCTTGGTAAAAGAAAACTTGAATTTCATGAGTTATTTTGCTTCATTGCCTGAAATTTTGCAGAAGACACCTGTACGCATTGCGGACCTATTTTATTTATCACTTTCACCGACACTGAGGTGAATATTTGTGTTAGTTTATACCACACAAGCTGAATAACCAGTAGCCTCACACGCAGTCGTTTTTAAGGGACTGGTATTACGAGTCCCTTAAAGACGACTGCTTGGGAGGCTAAATAACTAGTGGACCAAAACATTAGTTTATTTCTGACAATATACCCACAAATGGTACGAAATTTTAGAATCTCGCACGCCACGCGGTAAGCAATTTTAGCATTGTAGAGAGTTCCGTCTCGCTTTCTTGCAGGCAAATACAGTTGAACCTCTCCACAACGGCCACCTTGGGGACAGAAGAAAGTGGCCGTTGTGGAGAAGTGGCCGTTATGGGGAGGTAGGGGTGTAATACGACACCTTTTTTTTCAGGAAGTACAACATGTTTATTGTGCCAAGTTCATGCTTACTGTAGCCTATACTGGTAATCCAATCTTAAATAATATATATGTAGATAAAATACACAATAAAACGTAAATAATGCTTTGAATCAAAATGTTAACAAGACGAAACGAGCAAGGTTCGCAACATTCGCTATATTATTGCAGAAAATTTATGCTTACTGCAGCATATAAATGGAACACAATCAAAATACGTATATCATTAAAATAGACACAGAAACGTAATGTTCCGAAGACAAATGTCGATTACTGCATCAGTTTATAAAAAAAGGTTTTTACAAAAAAGAACTGTACTGGCCGTTGTCGAGAGGTTATTTTGACAGTTGGGGACGCACTTTAGTGGCCGTTGCCGTTGTAGAGAGGTGGCCGTTGTAGAGAGGTTTAAACAAGAACTAATATATGGACTGTCCGCCGGGACAAAAAAATGTGGCCGTCGCATTTGTAGAGAGGTAGCCGTTGTGGAGAGGTGGCCGTTAGTGGAGGTTCGACTGTAAAACGTTTGGAGACACTCATTCAGTTCCTAAAGTGTCATTTCTTCAATTTTTCGTGAAATTCGTCCCGTTGTTGAAGCCATGCTGAAAAATATTAGATGTTTATTGTAATTTTATATTAGTGCTCGGCGGTTTTCGTAAGCAAGGGATCGTATTTTCGTTTTCGCCTTAGAATATGAGGTTGAAAAGATTATTTAACTAACCATTTAATGCCAACAAACCAAACTTTGTCGCCATTTATGTATTTTTTTAAAAGCAGCCTCGTTTATCGAAATAATTTCCTCTTGAGTAACCGTAGCGAAGCGGGAAGCCATCTTGTTTCTCTTCGGCTGCTCGGAGGGAAATAGTACTTGGCTAATCACCTCCGAGCTAGCCAATCAGCGCGCGCGAAAAGGACTATTCGCTTGTGCGGTATATACTTATATTGATTATATCTTCCAAGAGTTAGCGGATTTAATTTATGCTTGGAGGGGGGTTTTGGCCTAATTTTCCAGGAAACAAATCGAAAAAAATCGAGTTCATGGTCAGAGAGGGGACTTAGAATCGGGGCCTCTAGGCTACAAGTCCTCCACGCATTGTGGCGAGACGGTTTTTCTGCGCGGGCGATGCACGGAGGTAAACGATACAACTCTGGCGTTGTCAGACGGATAAACGGCGGATAAAAGCTTCGGAGAGCACTAAGAATTTGCAGCGTGGCACTTGTTACGGAATACCGAAAGGTCGCTGGAACGGAAAATCTAAGAACCTGTATTTAAACAGCTTTCGTTCATAACGCAATAATGATCGGAAGTTTTGCTCTACGCTAAGTTGTTGTTTTTGTTCTTTTTTTTTTTTTGTTTCAATTTTGTTTTATTTGCTTTACATAACACAATAATTACAATATTGAACACTGCTTACACTATTTACAATAAATACCATACTTACAATATTGACAATACTTATTGCTTATATTGCTAACAATACTTACTATTTTCAAACATTCTTACGTTTCTTATACTTTAAGTACACAATTGCGTCAGAAGAAACTTGTTTAAAGATAATTGGCGTTATTGAGGCAGGATAAGCTACCAGATGAAGGACATAGAGAATATCAGGAGGCGTTGGGAATAACGCTACGCTAAGTTGTGCTCGATCTAATATTTCAAAACATCTAAGAAGCACGGCAGAATAAACATTCATCTCGACGAGTAATTCACATGTAAGATTACCAATTTCCTAAAACACTAAACTGAAAATACGATTTCTACGAGATTGAACTTTAAACACTACCGAGAAATAGTCCTTGTGACAAAATATTGTGTACGTGCAAGGTAGTGGTACTGCATTCTTTGCCAGCACTCACCTTTGTAAAAAATGTGTCAAGGTTTCAAAACTCGAGCTGTGAACACATGTTCCTCTCGTGTACCTATTTTTACTCTTCGTATTATTCGTTCTCAGGTCCTCATCTCAAATAAGTGAACTATCACTGAATTGTGTTTGTGAGTTTATGCACAGAGTGCTTCATTAGAATGAAGAAAGCGTGCGCAGTGCAGGTGAACTTCTCAGCCGAGACACTGGTCGAACGTATGCACCCTCTACTGTTCCCGTTAAGGATACATTGCGGGTATAATGTTACCGCGTTCGGGGCAAGCGATGCGCCATCTTTTATGTCCACCTTTACGTCGCTTTCAAATCAAGTCAAATAAAGTTACCACTTACCCTCACCCCGTCGAATAACAATTTTGCTCGAAGACCGAACTGTAACGGAGTCTCTTTACCAGTCTTAGTTCGTGTCGACCAAGATAGATCGCATTACGTGATTGGCCCATCATATCACATTACGTCAGAGAACAACAGAGGACATAATTGCAACAAAGGACATAATTGCAATGGTACACTCGACTATCTAGAAAGAGACTGCTTGCAGTCTAATTTTTTTCCAGGAACGTTTAATAGTATTCAAGGTTGACGTAATTTTCTGTAAAAGGGTCGTTATGAACTTCTGAAAAATGGAAGATTTTTTAAGTGATAGCTAAGATAGCTAGAGTGAATAATTAATTTACTTGCACTGAAATGACTTACAAATAACTGTGTCAGTTAATGCCTGGAGAGAAGTTGCTGGGTCCCAAAGCTGTTCAAAGAATTCTAAAATATTTCTAAAAGCGACAAAATATAAAGCAATGTATGGCAGATTTTCCTAAATTGTTGCTTAATTATCTCTGAAAAATGCATGGTTACCACCAATTTTCTTTTTGGAAACCAAGAGCACTTGCTAAGTTCTGCTTTCTCTGCATAGTTTTAATTCACGCAAAAATATCCCTATATTAGTGAGCACTACCCGTAGGAAACCCGAGTATCTCGAGATGCGCAGAACGTATGCGCGGTAACAATAGTAGTCACCGTCCTTAACGTAACCTCTTACCCAGTCTTCGTTCTCCTTGACCAGCGGTCGGGAAGCTCGTTTCGTCAAGCCTGCGCAGTAAGGAACGAAGACTTGAGGAACGAGATTGGCCGTTTTTATACTAGAGGACGCATTATCCGTCTGGACGAACTTGGGCAAACATTTGTTGTTCGTCTGGTTATTCGTCTCTTGTATAAAGACGGGCACAAGACGTATTATCCCTCTGGACAATCTGTTTTCCGTTGTGCGTCGTTCAAGACGAATAACGGAAGATAATTCGTCCAGACGGATAATGCGTCTTGTGCCCGTCTTTATACTAGAGACGAATAACCAGACGAGCAACAAATGTTTGCACAAGTTCGTCCAGACGGATAATGCGTCTTCTAGTATAAAAACGGTCATTGTCCTTAACGTTTCCTTTACTGAATAACCTCTTGGCGAAAGCTGCCCTCATAAGGGACGTTCTCCCAAAAGGAGTGGTAGAAACCAAGCAACCTTGTTTTTCAGAATTAAGTGTATTCGTCGTTTGATTCTGGAAACCAGCTCATTGATTACCCGTACTTGACGCCTCACTGGTTTGACTGCTTTTTGTGCCTGTCCGTTTGGCATGCCTCGCCTGAGGAAAGCCACAATAACTACAAGAAACTCCATTGTCTCTCTCAAGTCACTGACATTTGCAACAAGTTCATTTTCCGTAGGCAATTTTACGCGAATCCTTGCCCATGGTAGCAGAACGAGATTACCTGGAGTGACCGGAAAGACCAGGGAAAATTGATTGGAAATAAATGAAGGACAACAAGGTACGGAAGTACAGGGAGGGGGGAGGGTTATAGGTTTTTGCTCTGTCTGGGAAGGGTCATCAGTTTGACAGGTAAGGAAAAGGGGAGGGCCACGAAATTTCTTGGAGAAAAAATGAAAAATCCCACAGCCAGCGTCGCCCCCCTCTCACATACACATAATTAGAAACGTAACGTCCCTAACTATTAATCGCTTAATCTCTTTATTTATTTATTTATTTTTTTTTAGAGTAACAAAACGGTCAGGTTAGGGCAAAATCCAGTATAGTACAATAACAACCAGTTTCCACATGAAATAGGAAATACTAGCACGCATCAAGACCATGCTGGTTTATAATCCAACCATAAGCCAAGTAAGAAATTTCAAGAATGTATATCATACACTACAACTTCTGCAGGAAAACGGAAGAAGGGTGTTTGTCTGACAAAGAAGATGTAAATTACTGTCCCGGCAACTGTTTTCTCTTCAGAAAAACACAATGTCGGTTTGGCATATATAGCTGGTCCAAGACTGAAGGTAGCCGTAGCGTACCATTTAAAACACTAACATAACTAACCCTTCAATGCAGCTGTTTAAGTTCTAAACATATTCACCTAATCAACTATTGTCCAACGTGTGTAGCAAACTCAATCACAAAACTAACAGACACAATCAAGACTTCTTTAACACTAAACCTTGAAAATTCTAAACAACAAAACAGAAGACTGTCATCTTTGCATTTCACCACTTTATGAAGGCTAATGGCATCATGGCATACTTTCACAAAACTTAGTTTTGAGTAGTAAATCTTACCAACTAGGGCTCAGTTGTTCAAAGCCCGATTAAGCTAATCCTGAGTTAACGTGAACTTTAATTTGTGTTTAATTATTATTCAATAATGATTTTGCCAAACGATTTTTTTGCCCCTGAGTTTTGAAGACTTTCATTTACCATTAGCTTAAAATTAGCTTTTAAGAACATTCTTAACAAGAGAAGTGAAAACTTCTGTTAACATTTAGTCGCGGATTAGCGTTAATCGCCCTTTGAGCAACAGGGCCCAGGAGTTACCCTGATAACCCATGAAACAAAGAACTACATTTCATTTTGAAGAAAACAAAAGAAAAAAAGGCTAAAATGGGCCTAGAATTTACTTAACTCAAATGTTAGAACGAAATATTTTGAGTGTTAAAAATAGTGTTGAAAAACGAAAGTACTCAAGTAATTGTTCCATTGAGTGGACTCAAAAAATGGATATTTCTGTAAAATACCTGCCTGTTCACAACACCCCCTCTCCCCTGCGTGAAAATCAGTGACAATCACTGGACTGCCATATGTTTGTACATATGATAAAGAATTCCTCAATAATTATGTTAGAATTCTTGGCACATCCAACATGTAAATCTCTCCTCATCAATGACATCATTTACCGCAGTTATGCCTCCTTAGCCTACTGCCATTGCTGAGAGGTTCGCTGTACAGGGTGCACTAATATGGGGTGAAATCCGTGAATCGCCATGAACAGTCTTATTGTGATAAAGCAAGCCAGAATTATGAGTGTAAGATTTGCCACATTGTGTACACTTGTAGGGTTTCTCACCACTGTGAATCCTGAGGTGATTTCGTAAAGTTGATGAAACCCTGAAGCATTTGTCACATTGTGTACATTTGTAGGGTTTCTCGCCACTGTGAATCCTCAGATGACTTTGCAAATGTGACGAGCGGCTGAAGGATTTATCACAATGTGTACATTTGTATGGTTTATCACCAATGTGAATCCTCAGATGCCTTTGCAATGTTGATGAATTCTTGAAGCACTTTTCACATTGTGCACAATTGTAGGGTTTCTCACCACTGTGAATAATCAGATGCCTTTTCAAATCTGATGAGCGGCTGAAATATTTGTCACATTGTTTACATTTGTAGGATTTCTCACCACTGTGAGCCCTCAGATGACTTTGTAAATGTGATAACTGTCTGAAGCACTTCTCACATTGTGTACATTTGTGGGGTTTCACACCACTGTGAATCCTCAAATGACATTGCAAACCTGATGAATGGCTGAAGTTCTTGTCACATTGTGTACATTTGTAGGGTTTTTCACCACTGTGAATCCTCAGATGACTTTTGCAAATGTGACGAGCGGCTGAAAGCTTTGTCACACTGTGTACATTTGTAGGGTTTCTCGCCACTGTGAATCCTCAGATGACCTTGCAAATTTGATAAGCAGCTGAAATATTTGTCACACTGTTTACACTTGTAGGGTTTACTGCTACTGTGTACCCTCATGTGATTTTGCTAAGTTGTTGAGCAGCTTAAAGATTGCAAAATTGTTTATATTTGTGTATCCTGAGGTGTGTTTTTAGATCTTGTGATTTTTTAAAGGACTTGTGACACACAGAACATTTGTATGGCCTCTAGGTGACAATGCAAACCTTGTGACTGCTTAAAACAATAATCTGTAGATGCTGCATTTGAAACCTTTCCTGCCTCATTCAAATGAACTCTCATCTTTTTAAACTCTTAATAAGAGAAATGTATATATCTATGACAAATACCTACAAATAAAACAAAACAGCAAAAAATCAGAAATGGTTAGTAATGAATTGAAAAGGGATCTGCAAATTTATGCATTCTATTTATTGGAAAGGAGAATATGCTTTTTGATCTATTGGTAACCATGGTGGCTGGACTGTGCTTGTATAATTTTACATGTTCTAATTCAAATTTTTAAATGTAGAATAGCTTACTTAAAAATAAAAGATGACATTCCATTCTGTGTGGGGATAAATTACAGTTTAATATATGACCATTTTTTTGTGATCTTAAGGTTCTTTATAATTAACTAATGCTACTTAAGTAATTCATGCTGGAATTATTTACTAGTAGTACCGGTATTAATTAATTATAAAGAACCTTAAGATTACAAAAAAATGGTCAGATATTAAACTGGTTCACTAGTTTATCCACCAAAAGGAAGATGCTCAGTAATAAAAGTAAGAAATGAAGGTTTGAATTGAAATGAACTTGTGACTCAAACTTCATTTGTGTCAGGAGTAAGCTCTGTGTTAAACCACTAAGTCAGCACTTGCCACACAAAATGCCACCCCCCCTCCTCTTTCCCCCACTTTACTTCCCACCCAACCCTGGATCTGCATATAGGAGATATATAAGCCCCTAACAAGTGAGTATAATGCTCCACATATACACAGAGGACAGATTCAGTGTCTAAGCCATAGTATAAGAAAAAATACAAAGAAGTCATAAAAGTTTCTATTTTTTGAAGTTGTGTAGGTCTGTCGTCTCTTGGTAACTTCCACGAGGCTAATCCCCCACCTCTTTGTGCAAGGGAAAGGTCTAAAATGTACTAATCCCCCACCCCCTTGGGAGCCCCCCTCCCCGCCCACCCTGAAGGAATGAAAGGGGCAAGTTTACTATGATAATTGCATACGGACAATATATATAGGACTTTACTTTCCATTTACAATTCATTAGTCCAACCTCATCTCGATTACTGCAGTTCGCTGTGGGGATCCTGTTCTAAGAGTCTTTCTCAAAAGTTACAAAAATTACAAAATCGCACAGCACGCGTCTTAACATTTTCAAATTACGATTGTAAGTAGTGATGAATTGTTGTGGATGGTAAACTGGGTTAAACTGGACCGTCAACGCCTTGTCAATAAATCAATAATGATGTACAAGATTGTAAATAATATGGTTCACACTTTGTCTTCCGTTCTGATACTTTAACTTATAACCTAAGAGATAGTGATAGTACGCTTGCTATCCCACAGCCCTGCACTAATTATTGTAAAAGAAGTCTGTCTTAAAGTGGAGTTGTACTGTGGAATAGTCTGCCCCTAAATATTCGACAGTTGCTGTCTCTTAATGAATTTAAATCTAAGCTGAAGAATTATGATTTTGACAGTTATAGTCTTGTATAAATTTTATTTTGTTTTTTTACACGGCTTCCTTGTAAAGCAGGTTTTTATCATTTCTCTTATTGTAGTAGCTATTTACAACATAAATTTAGTTAGGTAGTTAGATTTTGAATTAAATATTGTATAGTCCTGAAGGAAAACACTGTGTCTAAATAAAGATTTTACCTTAAAGGAACAATATAATGATGTTTTCACTCAGTCACAGCAGTGCTCGATGCAAAAACATACAGAGCGAAAATATAAATATAAATTTAAGATAGAAAGTGTACCACAGTTACTCCAGTTTCATGCACTAAGCGATCATCAGACTGATATTATTGATGCAATCCAGATATTATAAATGTTATAGATGTAACCCAGATATTATAGATGTAGAGTAGGGGGGGGGGGGGGGGGAAGGACTAAAGCAAACGTGTTACTGTGAGACAATTATGGGGGACCAGGGGCATGCTCCCCCAGAAAAATTTTAAATTTAAGTCTTCTGAAATGGCTAGAAATGCATCAAAAACTGTCAACACTGATGTAAACTTTTAACTGATTATATCAACCAAAATATGTTAACTTTTCTTTTCTTTTCTTTTTAAGAAGTCAATACTTGAGTCTGGCCTTAACATTTGACCAACACATCAGGCTGATGAGACAAAAATTTTCGACTTCTTTTCTTGTTAAAGCCAGCAGCTTGTGAAGACCCAGATTCATTATTCCCGTTTCAGTGAATCATATTTGCTTCTTCTTTCATTATGAAAGCAGGATTCAATGATCTAGGATAACCGTAGCTGTACATAATTCTCTGCTTCAAATATTTATGCACAACAGCAAATATAGCTACACTAGCTTTCATAAATGAATCCCTTTGTGCAAAAACTACTCCGTTAAAACTTATTCATTGATGAAATTTTATCTTCGTGAAACACTGATCGAAGAACGAATGAAAATAGAAACAACAGATTTCACAGTTGAAATCTAGTCATCCGTTCAGGAGCAAAACTGATGACAAATTGAAATTGTCGGGTAAGTCGGAGAAAACCTTAATATACTTAATAATGTGTAAGGTAAGTTGTTTCTGTGAGTGATGGAAGTGGTTAATTTAGTTAAATAAAATATTTTTAAACATCCAAAGATTTGGGGGGAGGGGGGGCTAAAACCCTCCCAGCCCCACCCACTCCTCAGTCCCTGTATAAATACATGTACATATTTGAGTATGATGTTTCATTCAGTAAGTGGCACAGGGATACTCCAGATTCTCTAAAAAAAAATCAAAGTGCTCCTATCAGGAGTCGAACCTAAGACTACCACTGAGCTACAGGAGACTCATGGGAGCTAAGGCCATTTAATCAAGGTTCATGGAACAAACATCCTGCACACTGCTAGGATTGGAAATGTATGACATTCCAATCCTAGCAGTATGCAGGAACGAGTCCCTTTCGTTTTGGAATAAGCACATGTCGTTAAAATGCGAACTGAAAAGCCAGCTAACATTTTCGTAATCAAACAACAACTGGTAATTTTTGGTAAAACAGTTTCGGCAACTTAAAGCACGAATGTCTTTAATACAGCACTGGGCCACAAAACATTTTGCTGTAATGTTCTTGTTGGGTCAGGGTGTACTTGAAAGTAAAACGAAACTATTACCCACAGAAGTAATGTGAACATGATTGTACCATCAAAGCATCGACCAAAGAGTAAGACTTTCATACAACGCGCTCCGGACCATAGAGTGCCCAATGTTCTGAAAATATTCGAGGACAAAACACCGCATACAAGCCTTGAACTGATCAGCAGTGCTACCAGATTAAACAATCAAAGTAAAATTAACCGGTTTTGTTTACTTTGACAGAATGAACTCAAGGTGTTGTGGATTAAAATACTTACCTTATTTTAAAAGCGAGAACTAAACGCCCTGAAGAAAATTCACCACCGCCGGCGTAAAGTCACCTGACACACAACCACCTACCCCTCCCCGGATGGTAAGGAATTTTGAGGGGCAGCCTGGAGAATGACAGCTCCAAGGGAAAGCACAAGAATTCCTACAAACTCGGCTTTGAAATAGATAACTGAAAACATAGTTAACAAAAGGCAATGATTATGAAGCCCGACAAACTTCTTTGTTATGTTTTGTTGGCATTTTTGGCCGTGACCGTACACAGACGACAAAAGATTTTGAAATGTGTTGGAGCAACTGACCAATAAAAACGTTCGTGTTACAGATATTCGACAGACGGTGTCCTTATCCTTCGATAAATTCTCCTGAATTGAATTGTGAGCAGAACAGACCATTAATAGTCAGCAAGGAGAAGTAATTCTTGTTACAAGGAAAATCTTCCTCATTTTCTGCAAAAAAATTTTCGATTTCATGCTTGATTCGATCAACCATGGCCAGGCGCATAGCTAAGGTTTCGATAGGGGTGTTCGTTGAGCCCCAAATCTTGCTGAGCGGCGGGAGCGCTCCTACTAGGGGGGTCCGGAGGCATGCTCCCCCGGAAATTTTTTGAAAATCTAGGTTCCCAGAAACCTCATTTCCTGCATTTTGAGACCCATTTTAGACAAATCACAACTTTGTTTTACAGCAGCTTTTTAAGCTGTATACATCATTTCGACGGCATAATCGGTTTCCACTTAAACAAGAAAGTTCAATGTACATTCCGCGCCCTGTCAAGTTCTGAAAGCTATTCGATCTGCTAATAGTCATACACCAAGCTGGTAAACTGCATCATTCTCGGGTGAAATTGACTATCTTGTCAAGATTGACAGGCATATCATGTTTGATATACATTAGAGCAACGGCGGACAGCCTACTCTCTCCGATGGTACACTTCACGTAGTTGTTTAACCTCCACATTGCGCTTATGGAACGTTCACATTCACAAGTGAATGTTCTCAGGCGAACTTGTACGTAATTGCACGTGAAACTCAACAAGGCTTAAACTATTAGGTTTGTAGTGAATCGCATTCAGAGAACAAAACGTATCGCACAGCATGCTTTTCTATAGCTTTTTCGGGCGGATGCGGTTTTACCGCAAAAATGAAACGTCATTAAAATTAATCTCCAAGGGTTCTTTACAACTTTTATTTTTACTGAGAATAAGACATAATGCCTAAAAAATGGGTTTATATCTCTATTTTTCTTTGGTTGATGTATTTCGACCACAGCAACTTTATTTAAACGTTTTTCTTCCGCCATTATTGTTCTTCAAAGGGGGTTCGCTCGAACCCCTCGAACCTCCCCTCCTACGCGCCTGATGGCGGTCAAAGGTCTCTCGTGAATGATTCAGAATTTCACTCACTCCGATGCGAAGATGGCTTTTAAATTACCTTTTATCACAAAGAAGGCAATTGTACCTAAGGTTCCTGATTTACCGCAATTTCGGTATGAAGATCTTGAGGAAACCGGTATCGTTGGACGTGGTTCGTTCGGGGTTGTTGTCAAGGCTAAACATCTCGTACAAGGTTACGTCTCGGATACAGTGGTTGTAAAGAAGTAATTATTGGAGGAAAGCGTCGACGACCAGAAGGAATTCATCAAAGAGGCTAGAATGCTTTATAACCTTCAGCATGAAAACGTTGTGTCATTCAAAGCATTCTAACAAAGGCCTTGTGCTATTATGTTGGAATATGTATGTTTTGATTTTTCGCCGTTCAGCGATGACATTGACTGACATTGATAAGAAAGTTCATAGCCTTCGAGAATTTCTGGGTTTCGTGGACAAGCACGATGCATTAGAAAGCTTTAATCAGTGTGGATTTTTCACTAAGATTGCCAAAGATGTGGCCAGTGGCTTGTGTTACCTCCACAGCAAGGACATTGTTCATAGGGACCTGCAAACTGCTAATGTGTTGGTGAGTAATCAACATTACAGCAACATGACAAGCGAAGAAGATTTCTCCAAAGCATTGCAGGAAAATCCAGTCATGTGCAAAGTCACCGACTTTGGCGAAAGCCGGTCACGGCTGGTGCAGACAGCACTCGTGGTTCACTCTCGCACACAACGGTTAAATCGGGGCACCCCTGTCTTTCTTGCACCGGAAGCATTTCTTTCACAACCGGAAGCTGGTATGTCATTTTCTATCAGTGACATGAAGAAGGTAGATATTGGCTTACGGAATGGTGTTGTTTAATGTTATAAATACCGATTTGAGGCATCCATTCCAGACGGAATTTGAATCGCCAGGTTCTGGAACCCCATTGGAGAAACTTAAACAGCTCCTTACTCAACAGAAGAAACCGTGTTTTTCTGAAAAATACAAACACCTTCAAGCAACAGATTGGCTCTATTTAGAAGGTGTGTGTACCAGGAATGTACAGCATGGGAGCAACAAAGGAGGTCACCAAATTAGAGGAATGGGAAAATGAATCTCTATGTGATGACACACCACTGGAAGTCAGCCAGACATCCTATATTGAAGCATTTGATCAAGATTTAGCCGAGAAAATTACAGTGGGTGGCTCAAAGATCCAGCAGCACATGGCTCCTGCAAATGATGGTACAAATGCCTGTGCCTTCCTTTGTGCTAAGATAGCTCACAATCTCCATATCTCAGAAGAAAGACAAAGTGGATGAATCCAGCCGATACTCACGAAGCTACCTTCCCTGGTGGAGAAAATAATCAATGAGCTTCCAGTTGAAATCAACAAAGTGCGCACAAAGGGTCTTTGTCATGTAGACGAAGCATACAGAATCCTCCGTCAAATTGGCTCAGTCTCTTGCGATTATGATTTCATAGAGAAGATTTTACATGGCGATCACATTTTCTCTCAAGAATCAAGAGAATGTTTACGAAAGGACATGATCGCGCGACATGACTAGTAAAGAACAGTTTTGTACCGCACTCTTTTGCTGCGAACCGTACGTTTTACTTGTAGGAGTTATCGGGGGGAAGCTGTTTTTGATCGATACCCACCCGGTAAACCAGGATCTTGGTGGCAACAGACATGGTGGTCTGGTGAAGGTGTATCATGACTGCTCGCCTAAAGCATGTGAAGCTCTCTGTGGCTGGATTTGGAAACGGTTAACTGAACAGGCGGTGGCTTGACGAAGAAGGCGGGGCATTCCTTTCTATTAATGTCTCCAGAAACAAGGTAAGCATAAACTTCTTTTTAATTATATTGTCATTGGCTTTAGTAACACAGTCTATAGACCGTCAGTGCAAGCTTTCACCTTTTCTAAACTACAAACTGCCTTTTTTGACTCCCTCTCCCCCTTTCCTACCTCCTTCCTTCCTCCCCTCCCTCTTTATATATGTCATTTTTGCTGTCGTTATGCTTTTTCTACCTCCTAATCACCTATCTCTTTGACTGGCAGTGTATCAAACGCTCCAGCTATTGAATCTGCAAATGATGAAACGCGTGGCTTCCAACTGAATAACCAGTTACACGGTTAGAAAATCTTTGTTTTCTGTTTTGTTGAATTACTTATGCAAAACTAATATTTTTCCCAACTGTTACTTATAGCAGACTGTACTCGCATTTCTCTATTAAGGGTGTGCCAACAGCGATCCGAGTGCTATGGAGGAAAATCGGAGTTACGAAAGAAAATCCTCGGCAGGGTAAAGACAGCAAGAAGGTAACCGTTGTTTCCAGTGTTCCTTACGATGTCAGTCCGTATGCTGTAGCATAGTCAGTTCTCTTTGTGTGTACTAGTAGAACATTAATTGCCCTGTCTGAGTTCTATAAACGCTTTTTTAACATCGACTTTGCGTTACAGGTTCAAGACAGCAATGTGAAAACGCATCAAGAGATTATCATTACGGATTCCTACGAGAACAGGTTCGTGAAATGCCTCATCCGGCTAATCCTGAGATAAATATATACCCAGCAGTGCATTAGCTTGTATTGATTGTTACAATTTTAATGGCTTTATTGTTAGGCGAATTATCAGAAATAAACGTTTGATTGATGGTAGCGAATTCGAGGATGATCCTGCTTGGAAGAAACGCAAAACCAATAATCAGACTCCTGTGTTGTCAGTTGGTTCTGAGCCAAATGCAGCTGGATTATCGAGCAGACCGAGCGCTGTTAAAACTTATCAGACGGTTATCCTTCCGGATTCAGACGAGGAGAGGTGAGCTTAAAGCAACATCGTTAATAACTGAATTACATTTAAAGTTACCAATGCATTAACATTAGCTTGTATTGATTGATGCATTTTTTTACCGCATTTTTTGTCAGGTCAATCATCCGCAATAAACGTTCCACTGATGTTGGCGAAATTGAGGATGATCAAGTCTCCAAGAAACGCAAAACTTGTAGTGAAACTGGTGTGTTGTCACAGGTTTCCGAGCTCAATGCAGCTAAATCAGCAAATATAGAGATTGGCGCTTCAGGCCGATATTTTATAAATTGTTGAACGGCGCTTTAGACAACTTAGGCCCTATTTACATGGTCTAGGGTATCCGGGACAACCTCGCCCTTAATACCGATTCCCATGAACGTCCCCACGCTCTGTCAGTAGTAAGAGGTTTATCGATGTATAATAATAGCAACAATATAAAGAAGCTACTTAGCTTAGCTACTCAGATCGAGTTGGCGAGCGCTCTCCAAACACGTGGAAATTACCGCCTGCGAGAACACGAGACACGACGAGACGCGCTCTCGTCCACTCGACCTGAGAAAAATGAAGGGACTGCTCGTAGTAATAATATTTTCACGTCATGTGACATTCTTTTTTTACATCACGCGTTAACGATCGAGCCGCTTCGAATTCAAACCAATTCAAATTCTATCGGCGATTTTACCACTCTAGTGATTTTGATAGTATCGTGTTGAAATGAGGGGCTTGTAGGTGCAACTAACAAGCCTCAAAATGCACAATGTTAAAAGTTAGTCATGTGTTACATGCTAATAGAAAATAACCACGGCAACACAATTCTTACAGGCCTTAAAATGAAGCCAACTGGAGCGAGTCCATGTAACAGCTTATCCAAAAGTGCGATCCAAGCAGTGGCCCTCACCGAGGTAAGATTCTCGTTTATTTTTTTTTTTTTAGAAAATTAACTTGATAATATCACATTTCCTTTTTTCTTGGTTTAAATTTTTCCAACGGGAACATTTTTCGTACGCATTGCTAGACTGTACTTTTCATTTTTCAGAATATCTACGAAAGCGACAAAGAGTTACCTGTATTTCAAAAAGGCAAACGAGATGGGTACACTGTTCCGCAGGCAGTTAAGATCTTACTAGAGCAACAAGACCTGAAGTGTTCCAAGGTTCCTTTAAGAGTACGCCAAAACTTGGCATTTATTATAGATGTGGACAAACTGAAACATTCGGAGGATGTCAAAAGTGACATGAATGGCTCATACTCTCATACACTGCGCATTGCATCGTGGACGACCGAAATAGACGAGAACAAGGAAGTTAAAGTTATTGCAAAGAAGAAAATAGAGCTGAAATCCAGTAACCAATATCACATCCATGCACATTCCACAAAAAACACCGCGGGGTTATGCCGCTCAATATTTATCATGAAAGGAGAGAGTGGTCACGCGATCATCAACGATCAGTGCTTGTTGCAGTACGCTATCCTAGACAAGAATTGTGACAAGGTTAATTTTAATGTACGGGCACACAGGAACAGCAAAAAAATCCATCAAGCCTTTCTATCCCATCAAGAAAAGCACCATAGAAGCCTTGAAAAAGGAAGTTACAACAAAATCGCCTTCAGTTGTCTATAGTAATGCTTCAGCGGCTGCAGGTGGAATTATGGGCGCACGCGAACCCGGGGATCTTCCAAGGTCAAGACAACAAATGTACGATCTGAAATACAAGAGCAAGAAAACAAATGGAGTCGACGAACGGCTACAGTAGTCCAAACATAAAGAAGAATCCATCATTCTTGAGCACCATGACGTGCCGGAGGACTTGTGGGTGTTGGGTAAGAAGCATATGACAGATGACCTCTCGCGCTTTTGTACCTCAGGAAAATTAAGCCACCCCTTTAGCGTGGACCCGACTTTCAGTTTTGGGAAGTACGAAGTAACTCCTTTTACATACAAACATCTGTTCCTAACATGTAAGCGAACCGGCGGGGCTCCTACCTTCCTTGGGCCGACAGCGCTTCAGTACAGTAAAGAAAAGAGTGTTTACAAGAAGATTGTATCAGCAGTGTGTAACAGCGCTCCAACTCTAGCAGAAAAGGGGAAAGGCTTCATCACAGACGGCGGGGAGGCTTTGCACACTGCTGTCGGAGAGGTATTGACGCATGCGACAGGGCTCCGATGCTTCACACATTTCCAGCAAAACTGCCAAGAGAAACTCCGAAAACTTGGAATCCAGCAACACCAAAAAGTATTCATTGACACCGTGTTTGGCAAGCAAGATGCTTGTCAGGGAATTCTCGATGCAAATACCAAAGATGAATTACAAGAAAAGTTACATGCATCCAGAGAAATCTTGAAAACGGAAGAGACAAGAGTCACCAGAAGGAAAGTCCCTCTTTACTTGAAGTATGTAAACAGCCATGAAGACATGATGGAGAAGTGCATGATAGGTAACGCAAAGAAACAAGCGGTAATGCCATGTGATCGATCTGGTACGCGTCTTCGTAGTTGCACAAATCAGTGAGAGAGCGTAAATAACAAGTTGACTCGGCAAAAGGAGGCTATCGTAAAGAACGATAAAAACAAAGTCGATTTATCAAAGCTTCAGTTCACAAAGGATGTATTGGAGGAGGTGGACAAGCACCAACAGGAAGAACTCCATATAGCAATTTGTGGACTTAGCGCAGAATATGAGCTTGCAGACGTAGTAGCCCACCTAGCAGTTCCTCCAGAAGAGTGGTTTGAAATGTCCGCAGTCCAGAGAGCAGACTACGTCAAGAAATTTAACCAGGTGACTGTTGAAGAGGCAATACGGGGAAAATCAATCACCATCAGCAAGACGGCATCCGCTAAACCAGTAGAAAAAAAGGGAATTTTCTATTGATCTGAAGACTTCTCTGCAGTCTATCAGTGCGTGCCCAGCTGGTGTGATAGCAACTATTGTCAAGGAGGCGCAAAAATTGCAACAAGGCTATCCAACAAATGCCATCGTTAGCTGGGGATGACAAGAGGAAAAAATACCTTGTTGCTGCCAAGACATGTAAGAAAGGAATGTGTGAGTGCCTAGTCTATCGGGATCACTCTACTTGTACTTGTCAATGTTACAAGTGTAACAGTATTTATAAACACAGCTTGTGTGTTTCTGAAATTGAAGGCATTTTGAAAGAACACTTGGACTACCTTTCCAAGTTGCCAAGGAGCTCACTCCCGCCAAAAAGTAATCTCGTCGAGCCGGCCAAAGATGCACAAGGTAAAAAGGAGGAGCTCATAAAAATCCATGGAGACCAAGCCGAGGTGGTGCTGCCCAAAAACATTTTAAACCGTCGTTCGGTTGAACACATGAGTTGAATTCAATGCTGTGTGCGGCAAAAATGTCAAACTTCTAAAAATAGATTTTTTCTTCCATTTTATCACTTTCTTTACCATTTTTCTACGTTTTGTGATCAAGTAAAAGAAAAATAAGGGTCATTGAATCTTTAATATTGTGAAGTGAAATGCAAATTTATAGGAACAACAAAGAAAGGAAGGATAGGGATGGGGCAGGGTCACAGGTTTTCGTTTTATCTTTTAAGGGAGGGTCATAAGTTTAACAGGTAAGGAAAAGGGGAGGGCCACGAAATTTCTTAGAGAAAAAATCCTAAGTATTAACTGCTTTATCTATATATTTAATTAATTATCGTAGAGGAATAAAACGGTTAATATATGGCAAATCAAGTATTATATAACAACAACCAGCTTCCAAACAAACTAGGAAATACCAGCAGGCATGGTTACCCTGGTTAATAATCCAACCATAACCCAACAAGTTGTAAATAAAAAAGAAAGAAATTTCAAGAGTGTATATCATACATTGCAACTTCTACAGGAAAACGGAGGAAGGGGATTGCCTGACAAAGAAGAGGGTAAATTACTATCCCAGCAACAGTTTTTCTCTTCAGGAAAACACAAGGTCAGTTTGGCCTAGCTGGTCCAAGACAGTAACATACCTAAACATTCAATACAATTTTTTTTAATCTGCATCATATCACAAATGTACAACAAGTACTACACTTAAATTATAGTTTAGACAAAGGAAACCTGCTATGTGCAATCATACATAACAATGCATTATTAAACACTAAACATAATTAATGTATAGGAGTTAGACCAATTTCTCCATACAGTATTTATAGTTAAGTTTACATAAAAATTCACAGAGATCCAACTCCTTTTTGTTACATTTTTTATTATACAGATAGCACTTGGCATATAGGACACAATAATTCAATTCTCGAGTAATCTTACAGGGTACAGGTACTGTTAGACTACCGTTGGTAGAGTTTGCCAAAGATCATTCCTATATCACATGATGTGAAGGTAGTAGAATGCTCTTCACTGAAATTTGCAAGAACATTTTGGAAAATCAACTATGATAAAACAGCAACCAGGAGTTCCATATGAAATAGGAAATACTAGTAGGCATCAGACCATGCTGGTTAAAAATCCAACCATAAGCCAACATAACAAGTTGTAAATAGAAAGTAAGAAGTTTTAAAATTGGAATTTGTAGTTAATAATTAATAGACGGATACCAAGCAACCTGAGGTGCTCTTGCGTGGGTATCAATTGTCTGTTAGTGTTCCAAAAATCATTTTCTTTCCTCCATCCCCTCTTAATACGTCTTCAAATTTCATTCAAATTTAGGTGTTTTGCCCCCTTAAAGGGGGACAAGAACATAGCTTTCTTAACATTAACATCGAATTTACAGTGCCAGATACGTCCATTTGAAGTAGATACGAGTTAAAAGGCGCCTTTTAACATGTTAATATAACAATAAAAAAGATGAAAAATAATTTGAGCAAAATGCTACCTCGTCTCTGCTTCCCCCTACCCCCTCATTAAGGTAGAGTTACTGGGCGCAGAGTCTCTGCAGAGTCCCACCCTCACCGGTCCAACCGCACGAGGGAGCTCTTAAAAACCTAAATGATGCTGAAAACATAATTATATATAAGACGTGACAGCGTCTTTTCCTTCCATGTGGGACGCATTTTTTCTTAGATCTGCACGAGGCGCAGCCCCATTTTCGTGCGAAGCTTGGTTTCGTCCTATAACGTCATAAAATTACTGGTTTCATTCACAACTCTGGTAGAAGTCTTGAACTGTTTCTTAGGATCTTTTAGGTTGATGTCGATGACATCAAGGATTTCCTTGAAAATTTTTGTTCTAATTAACAGCTTCTACAGGAAAGCAAAGGGAAGGGGATTGTCTGACAAAGAAGTTTGTAAATTACTGTCCCAGCAACAGTTTCCTTTTCAGGAAAACACATGGTCGGTTTGGCATAGCTGGTCCAAGACAGAACATAAATTAACCTTCAATACAGCTGTTTTAGTTCTAAACATACCGTATGCACCTAATCAACTATTGTCCAATGTCTGTAGCCAACCGATAAGCCCAAAACTAAAATACGCAATCGTGACTTCTTTAACACTAACAATCTTGAAAATTATAAACATCAACACAGTATCTCCTTTGCATTTCACCACTTTATAAAGGCTTATAGCTTCATAACATATACATGTGCACTTTCACAAAAGTTAGTTTTGAGCAGTAAATCTTACCAACCAAGAGTTACCCTAATAACCCATGAAACAAAAAACTACATTTTGAAGTAAACAATAGAAAGACAAAAGCATAAAATGGGCCAAGAATTCACTTTACTCAAATGTTACAACATAATATTTTGAGTGTTAAAAAATATAAGTACTCAAGTAATATTTATTGTTCCATTAAGGGGCCTCAAAAGTTGGGATATTCCTGTAACAAAACAAGTGCCTGTCCAAAACACCCCCTCCCCTTATGCAAAAACGCGCCCCCACTTGAACAATCAACGACGAATCGTCATATGTTTGTAGCCAGGGTGTAGATTCCACAATAATAATTAATGTTGGCACATCCAATACATAAATCTCTCCTTGTCAATGGCAGATCATGTGCTGTGGTTATGCCTCTTTTACAGCCATTCCTGAAAGATTCACTTCTCAGAGAAAGATTTGTCACAGATTTGTCAAAGAGTTGTGGGGTTAATCATCACTGACTAAGAATCTTGAAGAGGCTTGCAAATGTGATGACTGGCTGAAGCATTTGTCACACTGTGTACATTTATAGGGTTTAACACCACTGTCAATCCTCAAATGACTTTGCAAATGTGAAGAGCAGCTGAAAGTTTTGTCACACTGCGTACATTTGTAGGGTTTCTCACCCCTGTGAATCCTAAAGTGAATTTGCTCAAAAACTGTCATGTGAGCATGACAGCACGGCACTTAAGAGCGAATGCCCACAAGAATCAAACAAAATCGGAAAATAGCGGCAAAAGTGTAAAAACTCAAAATCGCTCAAACTTTGGCTATCAGTAGTCCACACTGAGTTATTTATTGCAATGTAATTAATTTGTCAAAAAAACTTTTTGTTTTGGCAGAAAATGACTATAATAAGTTTCGGTGCTAATCACGAGAAATTTCGACTTGAAAATTTAAAGGTTTTTAAGCAAGCCGCTCGCCTTAACTGTAGAGCAAGAAGACATCCACTTATTATCAGCTTATTCTACATCTCTTCCCAATTTGATTTTATTATTTTTATGAAGTTTGAAAAAACCATGACATCGAGAGGGACCTGAACGAAATCCCACTGTTACTCTATGGAAAGGACGAGCTAAATTTAAAAGATTATTTATCACGCTACCTTTATCACGAATGGGATGAAATTTCAACAGTAAATTTAGGAAGAAATGGACTCCTAATTGATGTAACGTTTGTTCTGGGGAAATTAAATCGTTGTCTATAACAGAGCGCTAAAAACCACTGAAATACAGGCAAATAAGAGATTGCGTGACAGATCGTGACAGAGGTTACAATTGTGTTCTACGGATATTTAAGCCCGAACTCGATATTAATGCTGTTCATAAAACAACAGCATTCTCTTTTGAGAATGTAATGTTTTTCCCGTATTATATGACACTTTGTTTGTACTTTGTGTAAACAAATTCATAACTCCCAGGGAAAAAAAAGTTATGACATCGCGAGACATCGGGAGGTGTTCTTGTCTCAGACCCCTCAATGTTTTAACTGTAGTTTCCTTTCGAAGTATACCTATTTGTTTGTTGCGTGTGAGATAATTTGTCTTTATTCTATTCGGTTGTGAGAACTACAAACTCACTCGTCTTATTTAGCATGAGATCTGACCATGACAATAAATGCTATTATTGCCTACTTGTGACAGCTTTGATTGGCAACAAAATTTCAGCTACTTGTATATAAACGCCGTATTTCCTCGAACAAAGCTGGGGCGATTTTTTCCACACCAAAAGAGGACAATTATTCGAGCGAAGGCGATTATTCGAGGGAGACGATTATTTCAAATATTGCTCTCTAGAATTTGTGTTCTACATATTTTGTTTCATTATTAAACCCATCAGGAAATCGCATCAAATAAACCGAAAATAGGCTTTTAAAGTGTTTTAAATTTGGCTTCTTGATTAATTTTCAATGTCAATGTCCTTGGCGTCAGAGCTTGAATCGTCACTGATCAGTTTTGGTGGATAAAAAAAGGAGATGCCGAGAGGGGTGGGGTGAGGGCGATCATTCGAGAGAGGCGATTATTTGAAATATTTTTGTCAAAGGGGAGCGATTCCTGGAAGGAGGCGGGTACTCGAAGAACGGGTACTCTTTTAGAACACTGTATTTCATAAAACTCCGGCCTTCAAGTTCTTTCCGCGTCAGGGAGTCATACATCTAAATGGCATATATACAATAAAAAATTACTGCTAAATGAACCTTCACATTTACAACAAAACGTATGTAAGATCCTAGTCTATTATTCACTGTAACTTTCTATAAATGCATGTCGTGGTGAATAAATAAATAAATAAATAAATAAATAAATAAATATATAAATAAGTAAGTAAATAAATAAATAAATAAATAAATAAATAAATAACTAAAAAAATAAATAAAACGGCTCGTGTTTTCCTGCCGTAAAGACTAACAACATGTACTGTATTCATTTCGAGCACTTGCTGGCTTGACAACTGCAGCTCTGCACCAGGTTTGAAATCATGTCCACGAATGGCTTTTTCCGTTTGACTTTTACTTCTGATGTGTCAAGTCCGAAGGCCTCAAACATGTTCCGTAACATTACAGTCAACCCAGGTCACGCGTGAACGATATTTTTGATATTTGAACGGAGTTTTGAAATTTACATCTCAGTTTTGAAAATCGCCAACGAGATTTCAGAGTTCCCGTATAAATTTCCCTAGCTTACTGACGGTATAAGGCTATGAATTTTTCTTTACATTGCAAAATTGAATATTTCAAGAATAACAATTGTTTCCCAAGTATTTTGAACATTTTTTTTAAGTTTATGCGTCTTTTTCGGAACGATTTCCAGAGAAATGTCCAAAATTCCATTCACACGTCGGACATTACAAAGAGAAATTCGAATGTTCATTTCATTCTTGGAAATTCTGTTCACGCGTGACCTGGGTTGACTGTAACACTGAAAGTGAGCTAAGGATGGAGTTAAAGGGCCCTAGTCAGCCACACCTTTGTTTTTGTTTATAGGCGAGAGTTTGGCTATTATATTTTATTCGGAGCATGTGAAAATGAACGAAATCACTGTGAAACTACTAAAGATAATGAAACATATTTCCAGGAACGTAACTTACAGTAAAGCAGTAAGATTTCGCTTCACCATGCAATATCAATGATTTCGATGGCATCGAAAATGGCGGAGGCTGACTAGGGTCCTTTAATGACTAGCTCACAAATGTTGTAGGGGTCATATATATCGGATGTGAATGCTGCTATCGGTTAGTGCTGCACAATACAAGAAAACTAGCTAGCTTTATAAAGCGCGTTACTCTAAGTAAGAAAGTTCGGTGGGAAAAATTCCATAACTTTTGCGTGGAACTCGTTTATAATTGGCTATCAGTATAGCAACACGCTCAAATAGTTAATTTCAAGAGTCAGCAAAATAATTATTTCCGAGTCTAAAATTAAGCAAAAACTAGAAAATTAGTCTCTATTTTGCCAGCTTTCTATAATGTGTGATCATCGGTATTCGGTTTTTTTTTAACTCGTAAAGAAACTCGTAATCATCCAAGTAAAGAGACAAATATATGCACTACTGGCTACGTGAAAATTGGGGAGGGAGCGAGGGAAAGCTTGAATGAAACAAATATGCTGTTAAACATTTTAGTTATCAAACAAAATGATGAATAATAAAAATCATCAACAATAACAAGGCCATTAATGTATTTCCATCCGGTTAGGTCTGAATTAAAGGTCTGCATGTTTCCCGAAATACGTACGTTTGCAATATTTGTCACGGTGCGTCACGCAATCTCGGTTTGATTTTGCGATTTTGTCAGATTTTGAGGGCTCTTCCACAGAGCACAATTAAGTTTCCCCAGAAAAACTTTTATTTTAGCTAAAAGCCCATTTCCTCCTTACTTCACTCTTACAGTTGCATTTGATTTGTGATAAAGGTAGTAGGATAAATTATGTTTTCAATTTGGCAAGCGAATTCTATAGATTTACGGGTCTCTTTTTTTCTGGTCGGTCTCAGTGTTACAAGCTCGATCGATCTTAATGGGAATTAAAAGATAAAACCTTAAAAGGTTGTAAAACAAGCTGATAACAAATAAATGTCTTCTAGCTTTATCAGAAGGGCAAGTGGGTTGCTTCAAAATGACTGATTTTTCAGCCCGAATTTTCTCGTGTCTGGCTATGAAATCAATCTTGGTCATTTTCTCCCAAATCAAAAAGTTATTTCACAAATGAACCACACAGCAATGAATAACTCAATATGGACTACCAATAGCCAAAGTTTCAGCTATTTTCAAAATTTGAAAGTTTGCCGCACAATGTTCGATTTTTGTGTGCACGCGCTCTTAAATGGGTTTTGGCGCGCACAGATCAAACTTTTACTTCTGTGAATGAACATGCGAAGTTGGATAGTGTTGTTTATTTCTTTTCATTTGAGTTTACAAAGCTTCTGACACTGTTCAAGGACCATGAACATGTACCATGATACAGCGGATACAGCTTACGAAGAGAAATTTACTTAAAAGACTTTCTTGAGTGTGAAAGCGGCCACGGTAAATAACAATGAGCTTAAATTCCAATAAATTATGTCATTTTCAAAGCAAAAGGATGTGTTTCTTTTCTGATGTCTCTTATCGCTGCGTTCTCTTTCATGGCTCAGGTCTGTCAATTTGTTCTTGTTGTCGTAGCGCCGAACGGCAGACTCGGTAATTTTTACAGTATTCTTCGCCGCTTGGTTTCTTTCAAATTTCTAAATCTCCATGGCATCTAAGCTAGGGTAACAATGCTCTGTTTTCGTTTACGGGTACTAGTATGGTTGCTCTTTTTATTCTTGCTTCTGGTTGTGAGGTTTATTTATCACTGTTTTCACGTTGTTGTTTATATCTCGGCGGTAACAAATTTCAATAAAATTTGCTGGTAAAATGTTCAAAGCTACTAGCTCGTGTATTTTATCAATGGTAGATGCTTTATGGACTGTAAATTTTTGCATTTTCTTTGTTTTGACGTAAAAATTAAAGCCAAAAATTCAAATAACCCGCCCCGAGAAAAAATTTCGCGCACGGATATTACCATGAATTTCTCTTTCAGTCAGCGAACGATTTGTACTTTATCCGTTTACTCTCTCCAACAAAATGTCAGTATCGCGATAAAGAACTAAATTCGATTTTGAGACGGCATTACGACTTTATATTGACGGTGTTGGGAGAAAACATATTCCGTATTGGGCTCCGTCGCTTCACGACTCCGCCTAATACGGAATATATTTTCTCCCAACTAGCCGTCAATATAAAGTCGAATTTAGTTTATAGTAATTTTAAAAATTATTTTGAAAATTTTAACTCCTTTTAGAAATACTTAACTTACAAAATGTGACAAAAGTTTTGGGACCATGAATCCAAACTATTTAAGGAGCGTGATCTCACTGCTCAGGGGAACAGCTAAAAACTCTAAGCAATTTATATTTCAAGTCCTGGCCAACCAAACACAATGCAGACAATGTTTTTTACCTTTCAAGTCACACTTCACTAGCGCGATTGCAGAACACCCGGCCCATGTCAAACAGGACAATCTACTGCCCCCACAGTCAATGAGTAATTTAATAGTGTAAGCTGGTACAACTCATCGTCCTTCAGTCCCGCAGTCCGGTAGTTAATTTATATGACCTAGTTCATACGTCAAATATAATTTGGATTAATTTATAATTCGAATTGACTTCGCCTGTAAGATGACGATAATAGAGATTTGATTTAGATGACAAATTAAATTCAACCAACTTGAATAACATGGGATTGGGTGGAACTTGGTGTGGCCAACCGACAACGATTCCAGATTAAAAAAACAACGATGAATCGATATTATGTTAATGCATTTTCAAATTTATGCTACGACGTCTGAACTCACATGCCTTTTAGACATTTTATCCGCCTGCCCCAGATGGATAAAACGTTTGGACGAATTTGATTCCATGAAAGGTTTCATACATCGCTTTCTGCATTATATTTCACTGAAATGCAACGTGTGAACTAGGCCTAACTTAATCTAAGGTTGTGCAACTACTTGTGGTCCCTCATTCCGATAGTCGATAACCTTCAGTCCTGCAGTCACGACTTGAGGACTGGAGAATCGAAGCAGTATATTTAGTGGGCTGGGTATTCTGCAATCTAGCTACACTACCTCGAATCCTTCTTGCGTAGTTTAGGCGAGTACTGCGTTACGTTAACGGCGGTATTAACCACAATTCACTTCTTACATTCACGAGTCGGCTCACAGGAGCCTTTGATTAGGAAAGCCCCATACATTAATTATACATGCATCACTGTTCATAGTAACCATCTTACACAAAGAACGAGCATGAATAGAGCTTGAGTCGCAAAATGTATACATAATTAATGCATGGGGCCGTGCGGAAATCTCCTGGCTATAACTCAGATCGAGTGCCCAAATATTCGAGGACAAAACACCGCGTACAAGACTTGAACTGATCAGCAGTGCTATTAGATTTTAAACAATCAAAGTAAATTAACCGATTTTGTTCACTCCAACAGAATAAACTCAAGGTGTTACCTACCTTATTTTGACTATTTTTAAAGCAACAACAAACGGCACCAGAAAATCTCCAACCAGTCCTCCAACCATCGAGTCTTACCAGGAAGAGGGGGCAACTTCGGCTTTTCGCAATCGGATTGCTTGTCCGGATGATGCGGGATATCGTGACGTCACTTCCCGTAAAACCCGGGAAGTTTGAATGATTGATAAACTATAACCTCGCCAAATTTTTTCCTTTGATGATCAGTCAAATGATTATACGCCAGGCCATCAAAGAATCATAGCTATGTATAAACCTGTTACCATAATACATGAAAACAGCATCATCGCTCATGAAATGAATATTTCAAGTGTGGAAACACGGAAAAGTTTGACAGTGGTTGACAGCAAATGCGACAAAACAGTGACGGCTTACGCCTCTTTGAAGAAAGATAACTTGAGATTCTAAAAGAATCTAACAAGGAGGGACAAGAGAGATCTTACTGTGGTTTAGAGGTTTCGACTGGCCATTAAAAACAATTATCTTACAACTTAATAAAAATGATCAGTGGGTTTAAACGCATTTCTCCGGTACTGTCTGGTCGAAAGCTCGCGAAAAGAAAAACGAAAAGCATTCTTTCTAAAGCTATCGGAAAAGCTTCGTTGCAAAGAAGCCTTCAGTACCATGTAATTTACCAGTTGGTAATTGTTAATGAGCTACGGGATTTGCTTTTTGATTAATTATCTCACAAAAACAGGAGAACATGACAAGAATTCTACTTGCGAGGCCGAGTGGCTGACGCCAGCATCAAGGCAAAATAGTCCAAACATTCTGTATCTTAACACCAAAATTCTAGGGGCAATGCACAAGTTCTTTTCTCACAGGTTTAGAATTCATAAAGAGGGTTCAATTATTCACTGGACTAGTACTTAAGTTTAACTCAGCTTCTACTCTTACATCATTTTACTAATGAAAACCAACAGAAATCATTTGTTTTGTTGATCATTTCAGGTGAAGTTTATTTTCGTGACAAGTTGTCCCCGCATCAGAGAAATAGAGAAAGCTGGAGATATTGTGAATATGTTTGGCAAGAAAACTGAGCTCAGGAGTACACGATTTGGTTTGAAATTTCGAGAAATTTCTCGCAAAAAATAATTATCAGTTCAAAAGAAAGTCGGTTTCCTTGGGCGTCCGCATGTTTTGCAAGCTTTTTCAAAATTCTAGGTTGCTCAACAAAATTCTTCTTCACATAGGTTAAATGGCATGGGTAAATTAAAATAAGCTCCTTTGAATCATCATTTTGTATCTATCAATCATTTTAATGATGTTGGAGGCAAATTCTATAACTTCAAGTCAAGTTTCAGCAATAAACACAAACTTATAATTTTCACTGTTTTTTCACTCGGCGAAACAAACGCATTGATCATTTTTGCAGTTGTATATAACCTACTAATCTCAACTGGAACGTTTGCACTAAGAATTTGACTTTGTCCCGAGCCAAATGTCAGTTTCAGCAGTACTTTGTATAATTAATAAAATGTAATATTTCTGGCGCGGACAATCTCAGCTTTCCCGATCAGCGCAAGTACACGTAACTCTTCACTGCAATATTTTCGGCATAATTCATGGTTGAAAATAAATGAACACTTACCTATATCGAGAAAAGAAGATTAAAAGTTTACTCAGCAAGAAAACAAACCCCCTCCGGAGCCTGACTGGAAAAGAAAGTCGTTTGATGCAACAAAATCACCAGCGCCATTTTCGAAACTGGACAAAATCCCGCGCCTTACAGGAAGTGACGTCACGATGGCAAGTATCATCCGGACCAGCCGAGCCCACGAGTTGACCTCTCCCTCCTGGCAAGCGCCCTGACGAGATTGACAGACCTTCTGAGCAGACGGAGCTTTATTTTGCTTTTGTCACTCTATGCTGTTTCTTAATTATCTTTTTGGTGAGCTCACTAAAATACGTGCGGAAGACTTTTAATAATTACTTAACATTAGTAATAAGAACGAAAGCTCGTCGGTTCACACTCGTTCCGGAATTTCCAAATTTCCGGGAAATCTCTATCGGAAATTTAGGTTGAATAGTCCGGTAGTAATTTTGATTGGTCGATGGAAACAATGGTCCCTTTACGGTCTTGACAAAAGGGACACGAGGAGCCCCGCGAACAAATCTGTTTGCCTGTGGACAACTGGCCGCTGTTCCCCCCGTGCCAGGGAACTTTGTTACCCAGCGTGCTGTTCGAACGTTCAATGCGGTCCATGGCGTTCTGGCCGCGCTTCTTTCGAAATCTCAGAAGCGAGCTGACTTGAAAGAAAATCTTTCTAGCAAACGTGATACGGCTTCAATTGAGTTGGAGTTACGCGGCTGGCAGGATAAGTATGCATCTCTACTTTGATTCTATGAAGGAATTAGGACACTGGGTATGATTTCAACGGATTTATTCCGTTTCGTGCTTCGGGCATGGCTGAAATACTGTTCGGCCTTTCGTTACACTTAGCAGTAGAAACCCGAATGACGCTAACTAGCCGAAATCGCTTCGAGTCGGCTTGAAAAGCTGTTACATGACAAAGAATACAATAAGCAGTAAGGTAAGTTGACTTTATTGGCAAAACAATGTTTGTTTCTACCATTTTACACAAATCCGTTGTATTCCCATACAAATCCTTATAACTCAACGGTTCTCTGAAATTGAGCTTGGGCTGCCCGCGTTTGAGATAGATTCCGAGATTTCTGGAAATAAGTAGTAAAATGAAAATGAGGTTACATGGAATTTTTGGAATTTTTTTAGGAACTGGTGTGTTATAGATCTCTAAAACCTTTGTATTCTTAGGAATTTGAAGTTCTTCTGGAATATGCTGTGCCTTTTATGGCTTGGAATTTGTAAGAAGTTCTTGGATAACCGGAATTGCAGTTCATTGATTGCCAATTGTTAATGGTATTTCTGGGATTTCCTGGGAATTACAAGTCGACTGTTGTAATAATTTTCAAACACTCAGTTCTAGGAGCTTTAATTTTAACTTTCTTTTGCTTGAGATTTCTGTACTTAAGTGCTAGTTAAGACAATGCACTATCAAGTAAGAAATACTGACGCATTTGAATTGAAAACAAAACGCACACCAACCATAACTTGCTTAACACGCGGTTAAATCACTCGAAGACGCAAAAAAGCGCGTTGTCAAAGGCGAACTCATAGCACTTCGAGTTAAAGCGAGAGTGGTTTCTTATAGATTTCTTATTTCAAATTTCTTTTCAAGCGAGAGTCGACGGCAGATCGTGGGAGTTGCAACTCTCGTAGTGACTCTCGCGCGACTTTCAACGACTCCTGCGCTTTTTTAATCGGTCGAGGCATTTGGAGAGATTGTTGGCTCGAACACAATTTAATGAAACACATGTCTCCTGTTCTCTCAGGAGAATTCGTAGTCTGAGGACTCTACAAATGAATGCAATAATGCATTCTTTGATCGTTTTGTAAACTAGAGTCACCATCGGGACCGCGAGTTAGTGTCCTTAATAGCAAGAGTCCGTAAGCTAGAATTCATTTCATTCAAACGTCTGTAATCTATTTTAGCCAGGGTACATTAGTTGCTGTCCGTATTATCGCCGGGGGTGTCCGTAATAGCGTGGTGTCCGCAAGACTAGCGTTGACTCGTTGACTTTATAAGGTTATTGGACATAAGCCTTGTTTCTATCGAGGTAAGTGCCGAAACTTAAACAAGGGTTCAACCTTATAACCCTAAACTATTGAAAACCCTGAATAAGGCACGCAAGACAGATCTCAGTTCAAATTCAGTTGTCACTATTGCCTGCAAACGGAACATTAAACCACAAGCTCTTTTATTAAAGTTAAGGTAATTAAAGTACATTGACAGTAACAATTTTAACCATTCTTAAATACGAGTTAAGGTAAAGGTAAAAGGTAAAGTTAAGGTAATTAAAGTACATTGACAGTAACAATTTTAACCATTCTTAAATACGAGCCGAAAAAGCAGGTTAATAGTTTGCTTGCATAATAAAATTTTCTAATGCATAATTAAGGAATATCTGGCATTCACACTTTTGTTACCTGGCCTTAAACACAAATCAATGGCAATACAATAACATTTTCAAGGCTACTACACGGGACACTTAAATTTGGATTTTCGAGTATATGTGCCTTATTCTTGAATTTTTAGATATAATACAGGCCGATATTTCACTTGTTGGCTAAAGTGAGAGCAATGAGTAAAATGTCCGCGACTAAGATTTGTTATTCCACATCATTTAGCTTTTTTCTACTACTCAGCTATATGCTAATGAAATCCATTCACTAATACGGGATCTTATACAGCGTGGCGTTGTCATACACTCTGTTTTTTTTATAAGAACGTCTAATTTTGGAGCTGAGGCTGAACGTTCTTATATTTTTTTTGCGATCTGAGGCTGAAAACGTTCTTAAGATGTTCTTAAATTACATGGTATACACTTTATGTATTTCAGTAAACTCAATGCGGACGTGACCGGTGTGCGTCACCAATTTTAATGTTATACAAAACATGCCCTTACGTATTTTGGTTAATTTACATTTGTTACCTTGATTTTATATACAGATTAGCAAAATAAAAACGTTCTTAATCGACTCTCAGCCTGAGGAATGTTCTTAATACGTTCTTAAAATTTTGGTTAATCTCAGCCTCGACGTTCTTATAAGAAAGGTTCTTATAAAAAAAACAGAGTGTATTTTGCTTGTTCTCTGGTGACAAAGTCACAATAATGTAGTAATGGAATTATAATTGTAATTAATCTGTACAAAGTAAGGTTCTGCCTTTTGTATTTGTGGACTGCTGCGAGAATGGCGCAGAAAAAAAATGGACAGCTATCAATCCAGAATGTTCTGGCGTGGAGAGCAGTCTAACTCAATGTGTATGCCCTGCCCGTCATAGTAGTTATCTCTTACGTCATCCGGTGTTTTTTATCACTTAGTATGCAGAGCAGGCGTTATTTTATTTATTTATTTATTGTCACATCTTTCAGGCTACCAGAGGCAAACGAGAGGCAAGCGCGGAGCGCAAGCCACGCGCGACAGGAAGGGCGTAACTTGCACTTCCCCCTTTCCTCCGCTTGCCTATCCCCCCTCCCCCCCCCCCCCAAAAAAAAATAAATAAATAAATAAATAACGCCAGACCCCTTCAGAGCAAACTAAACAACTGTGTCGTTGGTTAACTCAGTCAAAAGAATGCGGAAAAAAAAGGAAAAACGAAAAACGAAAGGAAAAAAAAAACCCTGATCTGCGAAGAAAAGGGACCCACAGAGTTACTGCAGTTGTCTTAGTGGAAATGAGAAAGAGGAGATACTATGAAAAGATCGGAAAAGCAGTCATCACCATTTTAAACTTTGAATATTTCAAGAGTCGGTCGGTTAACGGGAAGCACAGTATATTGCTTGTTTGTCCTAAGTTGTTGTTTCGTAGAATACTTCAACATCAATAGGAGTGAACTGGTAGCTTCCTGCATAAAATGTACAAGAAGAATAAAGCGAAGAATACCCTCGGGGGAGGGAGTAAGTGGAGCCACAATGGGTGTAAGAATTTCGGTTGCTCCTTGCGTTGCTTGATATGTAGATGTCGAATCCACCAAACGTTGGTCCGTGACTAGGGCATCTGTATATAGCGGTACCGGTTCGCCCTGACTTGATCTGCAGCTTAACAGGAGCGTAGCCATTGATGTTATACAGTGAGAAGATAAATGATTTACTGGATGAAGCATATCTGCATGAACCTAGGAAAGGAAAACAACAGTTGGCTTACCATTATTGTGGAAAGATATTTTTATATATAGACAAGGGTTAGTTTCTAAAGAAACAGTGGTGTTGGGTCGGTGGGGGAGTGGAAACGAGTATTTGATTTTATCATCTAAGGTAATTCTGCCACCGTAGAGAGATTCTAGAGCTCTGGAATCTTTTTACACTGGATAAATCACCTTATCAACTTAGTTAATAAAAACAAATTTATACTTTTTATATAATTCATAATTACATATTGACATGATTTCATTACATATTAGCCTAATTATATAATGTCATCCTCTAACACAAAATAAATTCATAATTACTTTTAAAATTGCATAATAAATTCATAATAACTTAATTGCATAATAAGTAACTGCTGTTTTATCTAAATGAGGATTAACCACGAAAAAAAAAGAAAAGAGACAAATTTGGTTGAGAGATTGTGAATTAAGAATAAACCGGACACCAATTTTGCAAAGGTAATAGTCAAATAAAGCGAAATAAATCATTTTATATATATATATATTTTTAATTTGTTGCTGTTAATGCACTTGGTCTGCGATCCTTACAACGTTTCTGGAAGATAGGCCCGGTTCAGACGCCGAGCTTTTCATGAGCCGAACCTAATACCTCGAATTAAGTACATGAAAAGTTCGGCGTCTGAATCAGTTGAGAACAGCTGTTTCAATTTGGAACAGCTCAGTCGTTCTTCCCGCCTGGCTCAGCCGGGAATTTCGGCTTGGGAACGGCTTTAATTCAGACGTCGAACTTTTCATGAGCCGAACCTATTGCATAAATTATTATAACGTAACGTAATAAAAAATAATAATAATAATAAAAGAATAAACGCTGACATTTCAATTGGTTTTGCTTCAAGTAAATTAAGTTCGGCTAATTAAGTTTGGCGTCTGAGATTTTCGTGATTTGGGCCGACCTTAATTTGAATTAAGTTCGGGTCATGAAAAGTTCGGCGTCATTTATGCCGGATTCTGCGCTGAGGCCTGTACAGAAAGGGCATTTACACCTTTTAATTTTACTTAAATGCTAGCGTATTTCACCTTCTTGCTCCAGTTGCTCAAAGAGGGATAACTTTATCCAGCAGATAAAAGGAATAAGTCGGAGTACAATTTATTTTCAAAACAGTCTCTTTCGCTACAGAGGAAAGCAAGCGACTCGGAGTAACTCAGAGTATATTATGGTTTCACCGCTCGCGTGAATCAGCCTCCGCCATTTTCGATGCCATCGAAATAATTAATATTGAATGGTGAAGCGAAATCTTATTGCTATACTGTAAGTTGTGTTCCTGAAAGTATCAGTGTTCCATTATCTTCAGTAGTTTCACAGTGATTTCATTTATTTCGACATGCTCCGAATAAAATACCATAGCCAAACTCTGGCATATAAACAAAAACGAAGGTGTGGCTGACTAGGGCCCTTTAGATCACGGCTTGCAGGCTAGTCTCGCTTTTACATTGCGCATGCGCTCTACAGCAATAACAAGTCTTAGTAATGAACATTGAGATGAACCCATGATTTTGCTACGTCATAGGTCCTCCTTGTTTTCTAGCTTGCTGCTCAGACGTCCTTTTGTAAACGAGTTGCAAGTTGCGAGTTGAGAGTTTCAAGATGCAAACCTAGAAAATGAAAATATTTCGGGTGTGTGAAGAATGCGAGTTGCCGAGCTGCCAGTTGCAAGTTGGAGTTACGAGATCGTTGCAAACAAAGAAAACGAAAATATTTCAAATTCTAGTGAAGACAACATCCAAAAGATAAGGATTTCAAAGACGTAAAATCGAACATTTCAGAAAAAAAGCAATAACCCTTTGGCGGGTATTTTCACTCTTTATGGAGTTTTAGTCTTAATATCTGCTTAATTGCACCTATAGTGTTTTAATTTTTGTTAAAAGAATTGTTAGGGATCAGTGTCATTGTTATATAAATCTCAGACTATTTAAAACATTGGACGAATCCGATTACTTCATTCCCGTCTCTTATATGTGGGAGTACCCAAGGCTCTAAATTTAGTCATTAAAGAAATCCACCATAAAACACTGTACACCCGCTACAAATAAAAGAAGCATCGTTGGTCGATAGACCAAAACAAAGGATTACAAACGACGTGCAAAGTAAGTAAATAGAAGTTGCGATTTAAGAAGCTTGAATGTAGCGCAAATGCTATCCATAAATGATACAAGCGAAAAAAGTGCAGGACTTTGCATACATGAGAGTAAAGGCTGGTTTTCAGATCATGGCTAACAGTCGCAATGATCGTATGGTTTGTAATTCTTTCCATCGCTGCGGTCGATAAAAGTCTTTTACAGCAATCGAGCAATCGTTAGAGGTCAAATGCAAACCAGCCTTAAGGTAGCGTGTCACCATATAATATAGCATTAGTAGATTGCCTACGCTGGCATAAGCTTCCAGGAGAAGAAAAGTTAATTAATCAGTGACGGGAATGTTAGTAGAAAGAACCCTAAAAGTGCAAGAGGCTAATTTTGTGGCCGTGGGTTTTTCTTAATTTACTCTTAAAAGGAATTAAAAGAAAACTAGTCGGATTCGCCTAATTTTTTTGTTTTTGTTAGATTTATAAAGCAATTTTTTTACTAACAAAGGTAACCGTCTGGGTACTACTAAACAGATATTAAAGTGCACCTAACAGTAGATTTTTTTATTCGACGAAATAAATCTACTTTCTTTCTAAAGTGTTCCAGCGAAAAATTTTTTTGATTTGGTTGAATCCTCGATTTTTGGTGCTTCAGGGAAGGTTTGAAAATCGCGCCATTTTTGTTGCGCGGCCGTGTTTTGGCGGGGAATGGATCGAGCTGCTCTGTGACGTCACACTTGGGACGAAGGATCGTTCGCTTTCCAGTCTTTCAACTCATGTTTTGCAATTACATGACCTAATATGCTTTCCCGATGTGTTGTTGGAGGCTGTGGTAACGAACCAAATCTAGAAAAGGGGAAAGGTCTCCATTTACCACCATATTATGGTGACGATCGTCCCGTTGCCTTGAAGAGACAGAAACGATGGGTGGATTTTGCAAAACTCAAGCGTGCGAAGTGGGAACCGGACGGAATATTCTCACATTTGCTCCGCTCATTTTGAGAAAGACTGTTTCACAAGACAGGTCCACAATTAACCTGGCCAAGTAAAACCATCCTGGCCACAATTAATAAAAGATGAGGTGGGATTCGCTGTCTGGCCAACAATTCATGCCGTTGGAGCCCCAGTAGATGTGCCTCAGTCTGACCGAAGCAATAGGAAGGTGAGAAAATCTTCGATTCGTTGTATATTATCCAATGTTGTGAAACCAATTTCTTCCCTTCATTCGATCCTTTCTTCTTACTTTCGTTTCTATAGGTCTTAACACTTGTAGTGTTTAGAAAAAGATGTATTGCTGATGCGCTATATATATAAAAAAAAATGTTTTTAAGCCTCAAAACATCAGAGGAAATGTCGCTGCGGGCGAATTTTTCGAAAGCGCTTAAAGACTTCATAACTTTGAAAAATTATTTTGGCTTCAATTCGCTTGGCAGAGTAAAAAGAAAGCATCCAGCAATTAACTAAATTGTTCTAGTATTCAGATCAAACAGTGTTAGCGAAGTACAATCGGAATTATAACAGAAATCGCCGAGCGCGTTGTTTGTGTCCGCGCCTCGCTAAGGCAAAATTAATTCAGAAGAAACAGAATTATCACACTCGAAAATTCTTATCTCTGCGAATTCGTGTTCAAATGGTTTCATTTTGGTCTCTTTCGAAAGCTTAAGACATGTACTGGATAGAAAAAGGAACATTCCTGATGCGATGTATAAAAGAAAACTGCTTTTAACCTTGTAAACACGAGAGGAAATGTCACAACGGGCGAATTTTTCGAAAGCGCTTAGGGACTTCGTAACTTTGAAGTATTATTTTGACTTCAATTCCTTTCGCCGAGTAAAAAGAAATCACCCAGTAAATAACTTAACTGTTCTAGTATACAGATCAAACAGTCTTAGCGAAGTAGAATCGAAATTGTAAAAGAAATCGCAGAGCGCGCTTTTTGTGTCCGTCCCTCGCGAACGCAAAAGTAATTCACAACAAACAGAACTATCACACTCGAAAATTTATATCTGCAAATTCGTGTCCAAATCGTTTCATTTTGGTCTGTTTCGAAAGCTGAACAATTGCAGTTTTTAGAAAAGGATGTATTGCTGATGTGCAGTATTAACAAAAAAAAAAAACGTTTTTAAGCTCCAAAACATCAGGCGAATTTTCGACAAGCGCTTAAGCTTAATACTTCATAACTTCGAAACATTATTTTGACTTCCATTCGTTTTGCACAGTAAAATTAAGGCATCCAGCAATTAACTGAAATGTTCTAGTGTACAGATCAAACAGTGTTAGTGAAGTAAAATGGAAATTGTAAAAGAAATCGCCAAGCGCGCTGTTTCTGTCCGCACCTCGCGAACGCAAAATTTATTCACAACAAACAGAACTATCACACTCGAAAATTCATATCTCTGTGAATTCCTGTCCAAATGGTTTCATTTTGGTCTCTTTCGAAAGCTTAACACTTGTAGTGTTTAAAAAAAGAAGTATTGCTGATGAAACAATTTAAAGTGTTTCGTATCTGGCTGTTCATTCCGGGTTGGCACGCGGCTCATCCATATTAAAACAGATCTTCTTCGAGGTCGCTGTTATCGAATGGGTTTGCGCTTGCTGCAGCTTCTTGTCGATAAGCGTCCATTTCGATTTCGAATATGTAATTCATTTCGGAGTCATCCGAATCTTCTAAATCCTCTTCGATCTCCTCAGACTCAACAGACTCCTCGGGCTCCTTGGACTCTTCTGATAACCGTAAAGAAGAAGACGAACACGTTCTGAAACGAACTATGTGGGGTAAATCGCAAAGAAATAAACCGAAAAAGAGACGCAATCGATATGGCGTGGTCCCTGGCGTGACGTCATAACCAGCGCTCGTCCAGGGCTTCCTAAAACGCGGTGGTGCAACAACACAGTCCCAACTTCAAAAGCGCATAGAGTATCGAGGATTCAACCAATTCAAAATATTTTTTCGCTGGAACAGTTTAGAAAGAAAGTAGATTTATTTCGCCGAATAAAAAGATCTGCTGTTAGGTGCACTTTAAAACTCAACTCAATGGATCATACAAAAGTACCCAGGGGTTATTGCGTTTTTCTTTTTTTTTTTCCCTGAAATGTTCGTTTTCTTGTTTTCGCGATCTCTAACTTAAAAAACGGAAAACTGGAACAGCGCCTGCCCTCCTCTCTGTCCAATTTCCTTCTTTCCTCGCTCTAGGCCGAGAAAAAGAAAACAATTTAACTACGCATGCTAATTTATTGATAAAAAGAGTCGCGGAGTGCAACGCATCCATAAATCTGATCGTTGAATATTTAATCCAGAATAATACAATAAACTTTGTGAGAATAGCGCTATCATAAATTGATACATACTTGAGTACCAAGACACGTCAGTGTATCCACCAAATATGTAGCTGCCGACTTTTATTATAGTAACGGTGGGACCCTTTCCATCACAGTTGCTGTGAAATGTAGATGCTGCCCAGCCATCTGTCTTAGCCTGCCAACACCTCACAAACCTACTACGGGATGAACTCTGGAGGACTGGGATTAAATAAGAATTTAACTTGCCAAGGTACTTGCTGTCCAGGCTGCCAAGAATATTAGATGCACTAATGGCGCCTAAAAAATATAAAAGTGAAATATGTAGTACATTTAAAATGAAAAGAGTGTTTCAGTGGAGATTCCGTGAAGTATCAAATTATTCTGAGTTGTGAGAACTTTATTACAGTAGCTAACTAAAAAACACTGAGCCACATATGACCTCTTGTGGTTATATCGTAGATGTCTATTTAACTGATCTTTAATTTGGGAGTTCACTCCCCCCATCCCGCCAACACCTCAGAGTCGTTGAAGGTTTTTCGTCCGACTCTCACTTTCCAAAGAAGAAAACTATTTAAAGAGATTTAACCTGTCCAATTTATCTATTATTAACAGGACACCTCAGCCCAAGTCAGTTTAAATTAGTTTGGACATGTTATATAAACGCTGGCACGTCATTATCTAATTGCCGCCAATATTTCTTAATGATGGAAACATGTTACGATTTTAAACTGCAAACTATTTTGTTCCACTGAACTTTTAAACCACGGATAACGAATAAATGAACACTGCTGTTCATTTCGATGGAGTGAGTCTCGATTATCACCTTAAAATTTGACTTATACCAAACAGTGTACGTCTTCATCCGATCTCAGTATTAGGAATAACAGAGATTTGTCGAGTACACGAACCCCCACGGAGAAAGCCACGGACATTGATGACATGACGCCAAAATCTCCTGATTATCATGACAACGTGACAACCTTGACGTAAGAAATACTAATGGCTAATGGCTGTGGTATATATCAAGTCACTTTATATCAACATTAATAGTGCCATACCTCTTCGAACTTCAGCGTAGGTCACAGTTTCAATGTTAAACACTCCTGCACTTGTTGCCACACAAATGTAATTCCCTGCATCATTAAGTTGTAAGTTCCTTACAATTAATTGGCCATTGCTTTGATGGCTCCTTCCAACTGGCAATTGACCTCCTTGTTTTTTCCAGCTGATGACTGGTTGTGGGTCACCACTAGCGCTGCAGTTTAACGTCAAAGTTTCGCCAGGGGATGCAATAGCCTTTGCGGGTGGCTTCACTGTAAATCGAGGTAGGGAAACAACAACTAATAGTGCTTTCGTTTCGACACTCCCTAAGAGATTCACCGCTGAACAGAAGTAAAAGTCTGAGTCCTCTTTACGAACATGTAAAACTTGCAATGCGCTGCCATTGTACCTCACCCTCGCCTGGGGTAACTGGCCAGATGACTTTCTCCAAGTGACAACTGGGGCAGGGTGCCCAGTTACGTGACAGGTTGGAAAAGAAAAAGTGCTTCCTTCAATGGCATAGTGAGGCCCGGAATGAAGGAAAACACGAGGACGAACTGCAACAAAGCAAACTATTATTTGACGTGAACTTTTTGTACTTATTTTTTACTTTATGTATCTTTGAGATCATTAAGATAACTTTGTCAGAGGCGTGAACTTACAAAGCTGCATAGGTGGATATCGGGAAATACAAGTTGAGGTTTTTGTCTAAACAAGCAGCACAACAATGAAGAGTTAAAGGCAGGGATGTTCAAATTAAGGGAACGACTGGTCTCTTATTAGCTGATCACTACACTATAAAAACAGAATTTTCGCCTGGATTGATTAAGCACTGAATAAAAATACCTCAAAATTTCTGAAGATACAAACCTAGTAATTTATACGTTCAGGATTTTTATTTTCTAATTTTGTACTTGCATAGGTCTTCTGTTAAATGCTCGTATTTTGTTTGTTGCCGGTTGTCTGCTTCCTAAATTGTAGTAAACAATTCTGTATTAAACACCGAAAAAAACAACATTTTATGTAGCGGCTGAGAGTGATCCAAGCTTACTAGCGGAATGAAGTAATAAGTGTTGTTGCCTTTGTGACAATTAAGATACTTCACTCTTGCCAAGTCACTTCAGGAAAGCTGTTTCATATTTTTCAAATTTTGTAAAGTTTCGGGACAGATTTTTTCTCAATCTCTGTATTTGTACTTGAATTGTTAAGCATGTAACGTTTTCAGAAGCAAGTAGCTCATTATAGAAAGATAAAAACTGATTCATGCACTAACATACAAACCTTACCATTGACTTCAAGCTGTACCAGGGCCTCAGCCTGTCCTAGGATGTTTGATGCTGAACATTTGTATACACCAGAGTCACTCCCAACTACTCCTTGTAAAAGTAAAGTCCCTCGTGAAACTGCTGACTGAGTTATATCTGACTGGCCGTCCCGTTTACTCCATGTTATTGTAGGCTGAGGATTACCACTGACCGAACACTGAAACGAGGCTGTTCCTTTTTCGTTAACTGTCAATTTTGAAGGAGAAACAGCAAGAACAGGGGCTGAAATCGATTCACCAGGTTCTCCTTTACTTCCCGGCATGCCTGCAGGCCCCGCGTCTCCTTTTTGTCCTTTGGGTCCAGCTTCACCCTGTGGTCCCTCAGGTCCCATGATGCCTTGCTTGCCACTCTTTCCAGGTGATCCCATAACACCTTGATCTCCTTTGTTTCCAGCTCTCCCTTTCTGTCCCCTTCGTCCTCGGGTCCCTTTTTCTCCCCTCCGTCCAGGTGAACCGGGAGGGCCTGGTGGACCCGGCGAGCATGCCTCACCCTTTGATTGGCATAGTTGCAGTCTTCCCTTTGATAACAGTTTGTTGATTTTCAGCATCATGTCCTCCGTTCTTTTAGCTTCCGTTGTGTTCTTTATTGAACCATCGTGGCGCCTGTTTCTCTCAAGCTTATTTGATTGGTGTCCTGCAACCAAAAAGGAAACGATACCATATTAGGAAAGTGAAAATCTTCAAAGAGCTTCCTTGCATGGCCTAGGTCAAATGCAAAGGTAGTATTAAAGTCATAAATTGTAAGGTCTCTAACTCTATGTGATGATTTTGCATGATATGGTTGAACGTTGAACAAACAGGCAACAACCAGATTGTGAACATTTTTTGAGGGAGTAATTCTTTCCCTCTGCTGAAATGAGAAGAATTTATCACTGCCAGGTGTTATGAAGATTCTTGACTTTATACTCCATCTACATAGAGAAATACTGGTGTTTGAAACCGGCACTGGTGAAACCATAATTGTTGTAGCGTCGTAACATTATATGGGAACGCTTCAAGAAATGTTTAGAAGCTACCACGACGACGAAAACGAGAACGTCATAAAACCCTCGGATTTAATCAGAAAAAAAGGCTCTGCGCGTGCATTATAAATTCTGGTACATTTTTTTACCGTACTCGGCCAAACAACAACGTAAAATGACCAAATTCAAGGTTTTGTGGACAGTAAATTTTCCATTTGCTGTCTCAACTTGAACGCCATTTCCACCTGTTTTGCTACAGAATAGTTCGGCCACAATGTACATGTTAAACAAATTGGAATAATTGCACAGTAGTACAAGAAGTTAACACAAACTTACTATTTTTACTGAGCTTAAGCAACGACGGCGGCAACGACAACGAAAACGTCACTTGAAAATATAACTTCGCGTTACTTCTTCTTCTTCTTCTTCACGATTATTCCAATTCGTTCGTAAATGATAGGAACGGCGTTCAAGTAAGCCGGAAAGAAGAATAAAAAAGTTTACCGTCGTGTGCTCACGTTCTCCACAAAACCTTGAATTTGGACATTCCAAGTTGCTGTTTTGCGGATGACGGCAAAGAATTGTACAAAAACAATTATAACGCACATGCAAAGCGATTGTTTTTGCTTTAGGTCTATTATTATTTTGTGACGTGGTCGTTGCCGACGCCGTAGTCGTTGCTTAAGTTCCCTTTTCAAAGTCCCTTTTTTGTTTTCTTTTATGTGCGTAGGGGAAATGTTTAGAGAGTATCAGCAAAATACTATAAAGAACTGTCTTTCTATTTTCCTGACTGGAACTTGTTAGCTCACAAACACCAGCTGTAAGTATTTTTATATTCTTCAAAGGAGACTGATAAAACAGCAACGGAAGAAGACACGCGTGACTGAAAACGCGAACTCACGCGCGGGGAATGGCACCTGGGCCCAGTTGTTCAAAGCCTTATTAAGCTAATCCTGGATTAACGCAAACTTTGACTCGAGTTTAATTGCTAATCAATAAAGATTCTTCCAAAAGATTTTTGGCCCTCAATTTTTACTTAGACCTTTCTTTACCATTAGCTCGAAATTAGCCTTTCAAACCATTTTTAATAAGCGCGATGAAAACCTCGGTTAACTTTTAATCGTGGATTAGCGTTAATCGGCTTTCGAACAACCCGGCCCTGAAGTGTATGTCCTCGTATGTGTGACGCACAGTGGAAAGAGTTTTCCTACTCATTCCACGTTCGTCTTTACCTGAGACCAACACCAAAAATGCGACTATTTGCTTTCGCATTCCATACTTTTCGCCAACATTGTCCACCCCCTTCTCAGCTGGCACGTTTCTTCTTTATTTTATTGTACGTTTTCTGCTTATTTTTAGCATTTTACGACAGTTTATAGGAGGTTTGATTCTAAAGGTGGTATTGTGCACCACCCCCTTCCCCCTTAGACATTGTGACGGTCTCGTGTTTACTGCTACTTTGTTTGCGAATTCTATGATAAGTTCATCAGCAAAGACAATATATGTTTAATTAACTACATGACATAAGATGGTATTTCTATAGGCCGAACTGTCACTGCCACAATACTAAGAAAAGGACTTCTCCGACACTTAGTTCGGCTTTGTCCTGTCAATGGAGCATTTAGTTTTTTTATTTTTAAAAGAGGATAATACCCAGTGGGGCTGGAATATGGGAATTGACTGTTGCATAACAAGAGGCAAACAAAATACAAACAAACAAACAAAACAAAACAAAAATTATTTTATCAGCAACTCGCAACGTAGTGCTAAGCCTCTTTTTTTCTGATAATGTCTGGAATAATTGCACCGCGTTTAACAGCCCATGTACGTTGCAAGTGTCAAGGAAAGTACTAGTAGGCAGGTCTTCTACTTTGGGTAACATTTGCGAGACACCTTGTAGTATGTAAATCTCCATGTAAAATATCCTGAATATCAGGTCGTCCTAAGGGGAGGAGAGAGGGGGAAAAGCCTGATACTCAGATTACATGTACTACTGTAATTTCCTGCAACTGACGTGCTTACGCGGGAATAATTATTTCATTATTGCAACAGCGACCTAACACCCAAGCGACGAAAAATGGTTCTGGGTGAAGGTATTGAATACTGCAAAAAACCTCCCAATGGGTGACATTCTTCGTCGATGAGTTAATGTTTATGAAAACAAGAAATTCCGGTTCCAGAGATGACTTAGTCTTACTTCGGCCTTTCACCTGATTTGGTTTACTTAGATAACAAGTCGCTTTATTTGCACAACTGACCGTAAATACATACAGTCCCCCCCCCCCCCCTCCTTCCCCTTAAAAAAAAGAAAAAAAAAACAGTTGTAGAGAGATGTCAGATTAACTGCTCGGATTTCACGCAAATCAAGGCAGGAAGCAATAATCTTGATAAGATGTATATCGACATAATAGTTAAGTTCATCTTATTTTTAAAAATACTCGGAATACTCGGTAAGTAAGTCTCTATATTCATCAGCGTACGGGGCGGGGGGGCGGCTGCAGCCCCCCCTGTCAGAAAAAAATAGTATTATTATGGCAAAACGGATGTACCGTTAGGGCAAAGACATAGTAAAAAATATTCTATTTTTTAATAACTTGATTTGGGCCGTGCTAGAGCAAGTGCCGAGGATAATGGAAGGCGTGGTCACTTTATCAAAGGATCGCGATCTCAAGACCTACAACGAAAGTAATTCGCTTCTCCACTCAATTTGTGACTTTAAGTTTGTTTATGGCTTGATGGTATTGAAGCTCATCTTATCCAACACTGATAATTTGAGTAGATATCTACAGGGAGAACAGATGGATGTCATCACTGCCAAGAAGACTGCTGATGCTGTCGTTAAGACACTCAGCAATTGTCGCAATGAAGAGAGCTTCACTCAGATGTGGTCACATGCTGATGTTATAGCGCAAAAAATCTGAATAGGAATCAAGGGTACGAAATTTACCTTCAGAGATGCCAAGGTGCCTCGAACCAGACCATCACGCCGACTTCAAGGCCTTACTCAGTGGTGAGACACCTGCTGCAGCGAACGACAGCTCACAACAGACGCCAAAAGACCACTTTAGTATCACAGTTTATTACACAAGTATTGACAAAGTCGTTTGTGAACTTCAATCAAGGTTTGAGGGCAATGACCAGGAGGTTGTGTGCGCATTGGGCGAAATCGTATTCAGCCGTTCTCCAAGCATCAACAACATCTAAACTGTATCAAATTTCTATGGCGTGGATAGTGAAATGTTATCAAGTGAGAAGTCAATCTTTGAAAACTACGACTGCGGGGACCCATGCCAGAGAAGAAACGCAGCCGTGATGGTAAAGACCATGCATCAAAATGGTCTCCATGACATTTTACTTGTTCTATATAAAGTTGCCTCCATGCTGGCCACAATTCCTGCAACCTCGTGCTCTGCTGAAAGGTCTTTCAGCGCCCTTCGCCGCATCAAGACATTTTTAATACAGTGAAACCTCTATTAAGCGGACACCTTCGGGACCTTCCCAAGAGTCCGCTTAATAGAGGGTGTCCGCCTAATAGAGGTTTGTAAAAAATTGCGCAATGTTTGCTAACGATTAACATTCAACGGCTACTCTGTACTGTGATAAAGTTCCATTTCGCTAAGGAAGCTATCCAGAGTTAAAGTTCAATATCTTTCATAAACAATTTAAATTAGTGTTTTAAATCCAAAAACATAACAGCAAAACAGTAACGATAATACGCACGGTACATGGGCTCTTTCAGTGTTTGTACAAATTAGTTATTTCTTAAAGTAATGTTGGTGGCTATGTTCGTGTCCACCAACATGGCGTCCCATACCAAACTCTGTAATTTTCCGTGGTACATTTTCTCGAATAACTCGATTATGAGATATCGCACAGCCCCGTGGCTTTCACACATTGTTTATGTATCACTCTTCTACAACATATAAATTTCTTGACTTTATCTATTGAATGGTTGAGGATTTCATTTTTTTTACTTGCATGACGATGTGTGTGGTGAAAACCACCAATTGATTTGTCTTTATTAACCGACTACTGTACTTTCAAGGACGTAATCCAATACTATACTATATATTGTCAATTCAGTCCAGCGTCCGCTTAATAGAGGTTTTTAACAATAGAAATTAGCCAAATACAATTTGTTTTAGTGTCCGCGTCCGCTTAATAGAGGTGTCCGCTGAATAGGGGTTCGTTATAAAGGGATATATAAGACATTAATTTCGGGACCCGGCTTAGTGTCCGCTTAATAGAGAGTGTCCGCTTAATTGGGGGTCCGCTTAATAGAGGTTTCACGGTATCCACAATGGGACAAGAAAGACCGACTTAGCAGTATCGCCGTTATTAACATTGAAAGAAAGTATGCATACAAGACAATGCAGAATGACATACAAAGGATTATTGACATATTTGGGTCTCGAAGTAATCGTTCTTCATACTTCTTTTAGAGCTCAAATGGGTACGTTTTATCTCTCGCTTCATGGTTTTTTATTTTAGAAATGTTGATCTCGATTTACCGAAAATATTTGCACTATTTTGAATGCCCGTGCTCTCACGGTATGGCGAAGAAAACTTGACGTCACGAAAGAATCATCTTGTGCATCTGTGACCAACAAGTTTCATTCGGGCAAATTATGTTCAGCCCACCCAACAAAATTTTTCCCGTACGCCGATGTCTATATTGTTCTAAAATGTCTCCCTCAACGTTGAATAATTCCTACAGAATAAAAGAACAGTTTCATCCACAATCTGTTTATGTCTGGCGGAAGGACAAAGTCTTTGATCTCTGGGGAACTGGCTTAGAGAGAGAATGTGACCTGTGCACCTTCAATTTTGTTTGTTATAGAGAAGAACATGTAGTGTCTCTGTACATTTCTTCGGTGTTTAGTTTGAAGAAGAATTCGAAGTGCCTAGAGGAAGGAGATCCAGAAAGCTCTGTTGGGTTCTTAAAAGATCCCCGCTTAATTTTATTTAAAAATTAAATAGATATTAAAGTAATAACAGAAAGCGGACTTGTTTTATATTACTAATGGGAAAAGTTTTTTCTTGACTAACAGATTACTTATTGTAAAGAAAAAGGCAAAATAAAGGCAATCTTAGCTGTCACTTGTAACGCATCTTTTCAAGACAAGTTCAGGAATAGCCGGATTGCGTGTGTAACAGCCCATTTGCGTTGCAAGTTGTAAGGGAAGTAGTATTAAATTTAAGGCTAAGTTTTTTATCGTTCTTAATTTTTATGTTTTATGAAACACCATCACGATGTATGATCTAATAGTTGAACTGCTTTGTGTAACTAAGTTTGTATTATAGATTTCTTTTTAATTTTTATAACTTGCAGTTGCTTGTAGATGCACGTACGTATTGTGAACGAGCTTTGTTAGCTTATAGAGGTAACGTGGGTAAATAATTGATGGATTGATTGATTGAAGTCATCTGCTTTAGGCAACACTGTGAGACACTTTGCAGTATGTTACACAACCTGAATATCAGGTTTCCTAAGGGGAGGACGGAGGGTGAAAAGCCTGGTACTCAGGTTACATGTAATGCTGTATATTTTTTGCAACCGAAGTGCTGACGCGAGCATTACATATGTCTCAATGGAGGTACGACAAAATCATTGATCTCAGGGAAATTGGCTTAGATAGAGAACGTGACCTGTTTACCTTCGGTTGTGTTTGTTTTCAGAAGGACATGTAATGTCTAGATTCTGTACATTCCTTTATTGTTTAGTTGTAGCCATTGGCTATAAATTACGCCCTTTCTTTCAAATGGTTGTAACGGAAATGAACAGCTTTTTACGATTCCAAGTTCTTTCGTGTTTTTTCTTCTCATACATATTGATGTCTGGGTCGTCGGACGACGCTTTTGTCTCATGCAGGTATGGTTTCCAGGACACTGATTCTCTTCTTCTGCTCCGTCAGCTCCAGTTTAAATCTCAAAAATTCCGGCGCAGTAAACAAGATCGACAAACAGAAATAACAGAAGCAAAAGAAGGGGAGCTCTGCCTCGGAGAGGTTATCTTGGTGATTTCAACATAAATTTCGCTTGACTTCAAGAAAGCGTTTGACTCTTTAGAATGGCCGTTGATGATAAAAGTGTTAATTACATTCAATTTTGGAATGAGCCTCAGAAAATGGGTAACAGCATTCTACTCCAACATCGAAAGTGCAGTGACCAACAATGGATTTGCAACAAATTGGTTCAAATTTTCCAAGGGGGTGAGGCAAGGATGTCCTCTTTCCCCGTTTTTGCGGAAATCTTGTCCAACAAAATTCGCCAGCGTTTAGAGATATCAAGGGAATAACGATCTTTAGAAATGAGATTAAGATAAGCCAATTTGCGGACGACTCTAACATTTTTGGCAATAATGTAACCTCTGCAGAGAAAACACTGAAAAGTGTAAACGACTTTACAGACATCTCCGGGCTGCGTCTCAACGCCAAAAAAACCAAGGCAATATGGCTGGGAAAATGGTCAGCAAATAAGTCGACGCCGTTAAATGTGAAGTGGTTGCGTGACCCCGTTGTAGTTTTAGGCGTTTACATTCCATACGATGAAAAGAAAAATGACGAACATAATTTCATGTTAAAATTAAGGGAATTGCAAACAAAATCAATTATGTGGCAAGCCCGAGACTTTACTTTATTTGGTAGAGTTATGATCATCAAATCTTTAGGATAAGCCAAATTAATTTATGCAATCTCCAACCTCAATGTACCTGATGAAATCATTCGCAATGTCAAGAAGAGATTATTTAACTTCATTTGGAAAAAATAAGAGGGGCAGAATAAAAAGGGAAAGTCTTTACCAGGATATAACAGCAGGGGGAATTTGCATGGTTAATTTTGATGTGATGATTAAAGTGCTAAGGCTAGCCTGGATTCCGAGACTACAGGTCAACCGAGACCCGAAACTGGAAAACAATTTCGGATCATTTCTTCAAAAAGTGTGGTGGCCTAAATCTTCTCTTAAGATGTACGTAATTATGACCCAATTTACCCCGATTGCCAACTGTTTATAAAGATATCCTTACATTTTTCAATGAGTGAAGGGCTTGTGTAGTGGTGACGGATTTCAAGAACTGATTCTATTCAATAACAAAGACATTCTGATTGATGGAAAATGTTTTTGTTATGATGAATGGCTAAAAGCAGGCATTCCTACAATTAAGGATTTGCTGTATAAAAATGGCGCTTTTCTTTCATTTCAAGTCAAAAATACTCTTGCCCTTCAAACTTCCTTTAACTCTACCAAGTTATTAGCGCTATACCCAGGCACTTATTGATCAAAGCTAGAAGCTGTGAACAGGCAATCATGGAAAATTTGCGTATGGACAACACCTTTCAATTCTTGCTTAATGATAATACTCAATTAAACCTAAACAAAATAAAGACAGAAGATTTTCACAGGTTGTTCATCAATGGCAGTCCCCGCTGTCATACTGGCCCGATAAAATGGAGCGGCAAGGCTCTGTCAGTAAGTGACAACGATTGGCAAACAATTTTTAAATCATTGAAGACAATTTGTAAGGAGCATAAACTCAAAGAGTTCCATTTCAGATTCATACACAGAATCGTTGTAGCTAAGAAAGAATTACACAGATTTGGGATAACAGATAACGATGAGTGCCTCTATTGTGGTGACCCTGACTCCATTGATCATTCGTTTTTTTCCATTGCCACTTCACAAAGGTGTTTATAACTAATGTAATTCAATGGCTCAATAACTCAAATAATTCACATTTCTCCCCCTTCATGGAACAAGCGCTCTTCGGAATGCTTTTCAGCCAACATGGGAAAAAAGTTACCAGAAAGTTTAATTATACCCTTTTATTCATGCGATATTATATTTATTCTCTTAAGCCACATTCTCAAGGAATAACTCTTAAAGGTTTCAAAGATGACATCACCCTCAAATATCAAATAGAAAGCTTTTCATAACTTCATATCCTAAATACTCGCTTTAAAGGATGCTCTTACCTATTAAACATGTCCTACTCCACGTACATTACATTATTAGAAATGTATTTACTAGATTATCATTTTTTCCTTTTCTCGTTGTAAACTGCATAAACTGTAACATTTAGTCATTGGCATTTTCAAATTCATTGTAATTTATATCTTTTGTACGCTTGTTTTGCTTTTTTTGTAACGTTTGTGGTGAAAATAAAGAAGCAAAGTATACTCTTTCAGTGTGATATGTGACATTCGTGACTTCACGAATATGAATGCAATGTGGGTGATTTGCCAGATTCCATGCTATTTATATTTCTTTTAACTCAACTTTTTTACCCTAAATTAATAGCACAAATAATTGTTTATGCGGCAGTTGAAAAGCGGTAGATGATTAGGTACCGTGAGTTCAGTGGGAAACTGATTGGGCCACACGGGTAGCGCCACACAAAGTCTCGCGTGAAGTTTGCTGCGCCCATTGGAACGGGTCTGACGTGTACAGTACGTTTTCTAATTCAAGGACACTGCCAACCACTTCCCTGTAGTACTGCAGTGCCGCCTCCATCGCCATCATCTTGATTGGTCAGTTGGAGTGAACGTCATCAGCAATTTGACTGATTAAAATGATTTCGAAAATTTTCGAAACTTTGTCATGTGACATCATGTGACATAAGGACAGCGTGCATCACTAAAAACTAAGGACGGACAGGTAACTTCTTTCAATCGGCCACTGTCGGGGAAATGCATGAGAGGCTGCTTTATAGCTTGCAAATAAGGGCTTGCCAGAAAACAGGGGTCTGATGTGGTGCAGTAGAAACGTCGGACTTAATTTGAATACAGGCTTGTGACAACCTGTTGTATTCAGAAATAAACGTTTTATTGATAATTGCACATAAACAAGTGAAAACAAACGATAAAACCGAACAACGTTTCGAAGTCGTCATGACGCCATTGTCAAGTTCGGTTTTATCGTTTGTTTTCACTTGTTTATGTATAACTAAACGTTTACTTATATTGATAATTGTAGCGTAAATACTGCATTCGTTAAAATTCATAGAGTCCTTTCCAAAATAAAAGCTTCAAAAAGGACGATTTCAAAGTTTAATCTTTCTTATATGAAATCAATCGTACTTATTTTTGTTGCCGTTTAATCACGTAGAAAATGAATAGCAGAACCCTGACTGGATCACACAAACGGTGGCCACGGGCTTTTAATTAAGCAATGTTAATGCAAGTACTGTACTGTAGTAGTGCAAGTAAATAAATGATTTGTGAACGAAAAAAAAAAATTATTCTGTACCCTATATCAGACTCTCAGTGCCAACTGAGCGATCCTGTGATCGTAGTAATATGATTAGATTTCGTATGGCTATTTCGTCCTCCTCTACTTTAGGTTAGCCGCTTGTGGAGTAGCGGTTGCTATAACATCTTCCTTGAATAAGAACGAGTACAACTTTAACTTCGAGACAAGCAACACACGTAACTGATTTGAAAAAAATGCGGATCAATTTTGAAGTTAATGCATGGACGTGCGGAACACGCTTTTCAAAACTTCGCGAAATTCAAAATCAAACCCGTAATTTTTGTTGATTGCCGGAAGTGCTCAGAAAGTCCGCAACGAATAAAATAATTCTAGAGAGAAAACAGTTTAGATGTGTTATGTGCTAAATCCTTCTATTTACCGAAACTAAAACACAACTTTCCTTTTTCAGGACACATATTTTCCAATAGTTCGACTTTGATACACGGAACTGTTCGTTTAGCGAATATTGTTACTCTCACGACTCGCTTAATTACCTTCTTTAATTAAAATTCACGTTTTTCAGAGTTAAAAATTAAATAAATAGCCTAAAGAACGCTCGGCCGCCCCAAAAAGGGATATTTGGAATTTTGAGAGTCTCGAATTGAGGAACTACACGAGTTCTTTAACGATTCAACCGAGGTGTGGACTTCGTATGAATTTTAAATACTGAAATGAAGAATGCTACATTACAGTTAATGTTGTTTTCAGTGCGGAGGAAGAGGGGAAATATTACCCTCCGGTCTAAACAAACAAAAAAAGAAATGAAAATAGAACATGCCAAGAACTTGCTACGACACCAACCCAGCGACACTGTCCAAAGGTTGGGAAAAAAAACTGACGCTACAGATCTATTGATCCACTGACTGATTAGAACGTCCACAGGGATTTGTTTTCTATTCCATTTGCGAACAGCTGCCACTTATACTCTAGGTATGAAAATCAAAGAAGAAAATCACTTTAAATATAATCCGAAATATCATTTCATTGACCTGTGCAATTCACGAGTTCGCTCACAAAGTGCTTTCAGCTATCCTTGTGTTTCCGCTTATACTTATGTCGAAGATTTTTCACGTGGACATAAACCCTGTTATGATTCCGCTCTACTTTGATAAATTCGCCTAAGCTTTGCAGACCTTACTTATTAAGTTGCTGAAACATAACTCCTCAGCCAACGCTCTTCTTCCTTAGTTACAACCAAGTGAATCACACTTAACAAAATTTCCCAATAGTTTGGTTGTCTTTCGTAACAAGGATGTCAATACCTATCTTTCTGAAAGTGTTTAAACGAATTTTGGAGATCGAAAAGAAAATAAACAGTTCCAGGAATTGAATTCTCAAAGAACTTCCGGTTGTAAAAAAATAACGACGTGACCGATGTCCTCCATCGACCAACTAAGTAACAGCAAGCTACAATAGTTCTAACCATGATTTATTCCCTCCGAAATTGAAATAATTTATTACAGATCATTTAGCATGAAGAAAGAACGTGTCTTGCTCTTTGTTTGTTTGTCGTTGTTTTTTTAATCACATAGGAGAACACGCAATGGCTTCTTGTAGATTCTTTACATTGCGTTGTCAGTCCTAAGTTATTATGTTCTACAGATGAATTACCTTCGCGGCTAAATTACGAAGCCTGTGCTTTGCAAACCAAGTGACACATTTTCTGAAATCGTTCTTACATGAACAATACCACAAACCTACCTTGAGCATTCTCGATGACCTTAATGACGTCTGGATCGCTAGAGGATGCTTTAGTGTCCGCGACGTTTTCAAGAGCGTTTATTCTCTTCTTCTGGTCTTTCAATTCCAATTCAACCCTTAAAAACCCGGCACAGTACAACACGATGGATAAAACTGAAATAATGGAAGCAAAGGAAGGCGAACTGTGCTTCTGAGCCGTCATCTTTGTGATTTCAACAATCCGCAATTCTGTACAAAGCAATGTTTGTTGAATACTGTTTCAGCCCGATATGTGATACTCACATCACGAGCGTGGATGCTGGGCAAAGTTAATCCTATTTATATTCCTTCTCATGATATGCGACACAAAGTTCAAATCCGTTTAGGCAAGTTTTCTTAATTGATATCAAACACATGAGAAGGCGCCAGAGTTCATGGAGGACGTGCGTGGCAGAGTTGGGTATTTGCCAACTCTTTTTTCGCACCCGCGAGATACCTGCTTCATGTGGTCTCTCGTGCACGTTGCTGTAACAGTTCAGCGGGCTACCTGTAGTCCTGAAGCTGTCCTTAAATGAAAAGAAAACTTTTACAAGTAATTAGTAACTAGTAACCACAATTTTCTCATACCACAAGAAACTCCATCCAAGCGTTTTAGCGAGTCAAGATCATTGTCATTGGGGGTGATTGTGTTGAGTACGACGCGCCGTTTGTTTCAAAACTGTTCGGTATTTTTTTAGTCATTGTATTATCATTCCGAAGTATCTTCTCTGTCGTCCAAATATAAATATTATTAACCCTTCAAATGCTTGCTTCTTTGAGTTGTTTGCAATAAGTAGATCTGTTGCAGTAATAATTAGTAATCATTAGTTGTTTGACATGGTGTTCATTGTAATCGTCCACTTCAATAATTATCTTTCAATCAATCTATTATCTATTACTGATTGAATAGTCGGGTAATTTCACTTTAGCCATCATTTGATCATTTCAATCAGTTCAATGGAGAAGTATTTATCGATCAGTTTTGTTTCATCGATCTGGCAGTGGTTCAATTAATCCGGTGAGCTTTTTATCGATCAGTTGTGTGTCAATCGATCAGTTTGTTTCAATCGATTGGTTGTGTCTTTCAAAAGGTCTTTTTATTTAATAACAATGCAACTCCCAATGTTTTGAAGATGAGCGAACTATTTTCGACACAAATTCGACTTGAATATCAATAATTGTATCTACTGCGCTTACGCAGAAGACACTAAACCATCAAATCATGAAAACTGAAGAAAAAATTTGTTAAAATCGATAATCCGTAGGTAATCAATAAATTATCACACTTCCAATCTCAACCAATCACAAGTGAAAACAGAGCGATCAAATATGTCGGAACGGCATAAACCCTATAAACTCAAGTCATGGAACGAGGTTACCGCCACTGCTGTCATTGTATGCTGTTCGGGAGTGCGATGAAGGCTTGTAGCGGTGGGGATACCCGAAGCGTGTTTTTATTTTTGTAATTTGTTTTTGTAATTAACTTTTAACGTAAAAAGTTGGAGGAACAATTTAATGTTTTGTAGCGTTGTTTACTTCGCTGGAGCGTTATTTACTTCGCAGAAGTTTAATCGGCCAATGAATTAGTCATGAATCGTAACTGTGCTCTTCTAGTACCGGATGAAGCAACGCTGTCTGTTGTTCACAGAACCTTGAAGATAATTAGAAATTCACAAAGCGACCCACGTTGGTCAAAAATAGACCCACTTCGGGCACAGATCGACCCACTTTGGTTTCAAACTCAAGGCACACTAGCACGATTACGAAAGCAGAACACAAATAAAATGTCCCATCCATTAGAGAAAAGCAAAGAGGCAGTAAACTTACTAACAGTTGTGAGTTCTCCGGAGCAGTATGTTTTTTCCTTTAACTTTAATTTTGGGCTATTTTCAAATTTATTGTCTTTTAGTGGCCGTTTTTACCCTCCATATTTTTTCGATCACATCAATTGTGTAAGTGATCATGCAAAGTTTTGTAGTCGGGAAGGAATGCGGGCAATTGTAAACAAATATCTTTATCCTGTCCACAAGAATAAACTGGACTTAAGATATCTTTTTCCTATATTCCTTTCCCAAACCTACTTTTTTTCTCTGTACCTCGGGTTGTTTTCAAATCTATTGTCTTTTAGGTACCGTTTTTACCTTCCATATGTTCTCGATCTTTCCAAATGTGTAAAAGTTGCAGAGATTTTCAGTCAGAAAGACATGCGAGCAATTGCAGTTTTACGCAACAGCAACACAAAATATGTTTGAAACAGTGGGACAAAGACAAAGAGGCTACAAAGCGTATAAGAGTAGTAGCCGTGAACCATCTAGGATAAATTTGAAAAACATTTTAAAAGCAATGAAGAAACGAATGATTCGAAGAACTCTAAAATTAACAGTCAGGAATTTGTCTCCCCCTTCATCTAGACTAAGAAGCATAGCCGCTAACTATAAAACTTACTATATTATGCATAAATACAGAAACGATAGGTTCTTCAGTAAGTTTTATTGTAAGCGTCGTAATATTAAGGTAGTCTCCTTGAGTACCGCAGCGAAAAACAAAGAAATCAAAAACAGTTCATTTGATAAGATTTTAAAGAGATATCCAATTATTTCTTACTCAAAGTGTCATTAAGGTCAACACTACTTTAGGATATATTTCGATATATTTCTTAAGCAAAATCGCCAAATTGTCTAAAAATCTGGCCATCTCACAAACTATAATGCCGCGAGTCTAAATACGGCCCAGGACCCAGCTATTAATTGCGTTTGACGTGAATACCGTACTTCATTTATACACTCTTGCCAAGATACCCGGGCATCTATATTACAATAGCAAAACAACCACACAGCACACACTGTCACATTGAAATGGGTCCAAACAAAATGAAAAAATAGTTCAAATACTCTCTCCAATTCTTGATAAAAGAAAACATGAATTTCATGAGTTATTTTGCTCAATTACCTGAAATTTTGCAGAAGACACTTGTGCGCATTGCGGACCTATTTTTTTTAGTATGTAGGGGCTATGCCTTATATGGTGGGGTGAAATCTAGGCTCAATTTCCGCCGCTCTCTCGTGTCCGGTCTTTGTTTCCCGAACAGCGTTTGGAAATCGAGCCTAGGTGAAATGATCAGGTGAAATCCAGTTTGAACGAACCACAGTCTCGTCGAAATTGAGCTCAAAGGCGCCTATCTGTTCCTCCCACGAGGATGGATTCGATTCAACTGTTCTGCTTCTCTAAAAGTATGATGCTCTCTCTGTCATTTAACAATTATTCACCGAAGTGGAGGTGACTAGTGATGGATATTTACCTCGCCGCTTCGCGGCTCGGTAGATATCCATCACTTTCACCGACCCCGAGGTGAATAATTGTTTTAGTTTATACCACACAAGCTGAATCACCAGTAGCCTCACATGCACGCAGTCGTTTTTAAGGGACTCGTATTACGAGTTCCCTAAAAACGACTGCGTGGGAGGCTAAATAACTAGTGGACCAAAAAATTAGTTTATTTCTCTAAATATACCGACAAATGGTATCAAATTTTAGAATCTCGCACGCCACGCGGTAAGCGATTTCAGAATTGTAGAAAGTTCCGTCTCGCTTTCTTGCAGGCAAATAAAACTTTTGGAGACACTCGTTCAGTTCCTAAAGTGTCATTTCTTCAATTTTTCGTGAGATTCGTCTCGTTGTTGAAACCATGCTGAAAAATATTAGATGTTTCATTGTAATTTTATATTAGTGCTCGGCAGTTTTCGTAAACAAGGGATTGTATTTTCGTTTTTGCCTTAGAATATGAGGTTGAAAAGATTATTTAACTAACCATTTAATGTCGACACACCAAACTTTCTCGCAATTTAGTATTTTTTTAAAAAGCCGCCTCGTTTATCGAGATAATTTCCTCTTGAGTAACCGTGGCGAGGCGGGAAGCCATCTTGTTTCTCTTCGGCTGCTCGGAGGGGAATAGTACTTGGCTAATCACCTCCGAGGTAGCCAATCAGCGCGCGCGAAAAGGACTATTCGCTTGTGCGGTATATACTGATTAGTATATACCACACAAGTGAATAGTGCTTTTCGCGCGCGCTGATTGGCTAGCTCGGAGGTGATTAGCCAAGCACTATTTCCCTCCGAGCAGCCGAAGAGAAACAAGATGGCTTCCTGTTTCGCCACGGTCACTTAAGAGGAAAATATTTCGATAAAAGAGACGGCTATTACAAAAAATACAAAAATGGCAACAAAGTTTGGTTTGACGGCATTACATGGTAAGTTATTTAATCTTTCAAACCTCATATTCTAAGGCGAAAAATAAAAGTACAATGCATTGCTTACGGAAACTGTGGAGCACTATAATTACAACGTAAAGAAAGAAACGTTTTGCAGTATGGTTTCAACAACAGGACGAATTTCATACAACAATCGAAGAAAAGACACGTAGCAACTAAACAAGCGCCTCCTGAAGTTTTATTTGTCCGCAAGAAAGCGAGACGGATCTTTATACAATAAAAAATCGCTTACCGCGCGCACGGCGCGTAAGATTTTAAAGTTTAGCACCATTTGTCGGTATATTGTCAAAAATAAAGTAATTTTTGGTCCACTTCTTATTCAGCTTGTGTGGTAAATACTAAAACAATTATTTACCTCAGTGTCGGTTAAAGTGATGGATATTTACCTCACCGCTTCGCGGCTCGGAAAATATCCATCACTATTCACCTCCACTTTGGTGAATAATTGTTAATTATATCTTCCTAGAGTTAGCGGATTTAATTTATGCTTGGAGGGGGGTTTTGGCCTAATTTTCCAGGAAACAAATCGAAAAAAATCGAGTTCATGGTCAGGGAGGGGACTTAGAATCGGGGCCTCTAGGCTACAGGTCCTCCACGCATTGTTTTTATTCTCTCTGTTGGCTAATAACTTAAAAAAAAAAAAAACCCACACATTTAGCATTTCAACCGTGCGGAAGGACAGCTAACAGAAACTACTGTTTTGTTGGTGCTATAAATGCATATTGACTGAATTATCAGTTTTTATTGCGTTAACCAAATATAATTCTTTCTACTTTCCATTCAGTCCAAATTGGATATAATTTAACAAATTGTAACAAGACGAATGTAACAAGAGGTTTGTGACGTGGCGAGACTGTTTTTATGCGCGGGCGATGCACTGAGGTAAACGATACAACTCGGGCGTTGCCGGACGGATAAACGGCGGATAAAAGCTTCGGAGAGCACTAAGAATTTGCAGCGTGGCACTTATTACGGATTACCGAAAGGTCGCTGGAACGAAAAATCTAAGAACCTGTATTTAAACAGCTTTCGTTCATAACGCAATAACGATCGGAAGTTTTGTTCTACGCTAACGAGTTGTGCTCGATCTAATATTTCAAAACACCTAAGAAGCACGGCAGAATAAACATTCATCTCGACGAGTAATTCACATGTAAGATTATCAATTTCCTAAAACACTAAACTGAAAATACTTTTCGATTTCTACGAGATTGAACACTAAACACTACGGAGAAATAGTCCTTGTGACAAAATATTGTGTACGTGCAAGCTAGTGGTACTGCATTCTTTGCCAGCACTCACCTCTTTAAAAAATGTGTCAAGGTTTCAAAACTCGAGCTGTGATCACATGTACCTCTCCTGTACCTATTTTTACTCTTCGTATTATTCGTTCCCAAGTCCTCATCTCAAATAAGTGAACTATCACTGAATTGTGTTTGTGAGTTGATGCACAGAGTGCTTCATTAGAATGAAGAAAGCGTGCGCAGTGCAGGTGAACTTCTCAACCGAGACACTGGTCGAGCGTCGGCACCCTCTACTGTTCCCGTTAAGGATACATTGCGGGTATAATGCTACCGCGTCCGGGGCAAGCGATGCGTCATCTTCTATGTCCACCTTTACGTCGCTTTCAAATCAAGTCAAATATATGCCACTTACCCTCACGCCGTGGAATAAAAATTTTGCTCGAAGACCGAACTACAACGGAGTCTCTCTACCAGTCTTAATTCGCGTCGACCAAGATAGATCGCATTACGTGATTGGCTCATCATATCACATTACGTCAGAGGACAACCGAAGACATACTTAACTGCAACAAAGGGAATAACTGCAATGGTACACTCGACTAACTCGACTAACGATACGGCCACGCCTCATTCGGTGCAAAACTGCAAAACACGCAAAAAATTGTTGGAATAGCCTTTTTCACGGTTGATTTTTCTCATTTGCATTACAATGTTATCCAACGTGGATGCGAGGCAATTTCGGGCTAAAACTACAAAATAGCCCGAAATTGCCTCACATACATGCTAGATTTCATTGTAATTCAAATGAGCAGAGTTAACCGTGAAAAGGGCTATTAAGTATGCGTGTTCTTCTTTAACTACACTTTCTTTGTTGTCCCATTAAGGACGGTGGCTACTAATACAGAAGTATTTTTTTGCGGCTTATGACTATGCAGTAAAAACAGATCTTAGCAAGGGCTATTGAAATTCAAAAAGAAAATTGGGGTTAACCGCGCATTTTTCAGAGATACAGTCAACTCTCTCATAGCGACCACTTCTCGTAAGCGACCACCTCCCGTAAGCGACCACTTCGTAAACAACTGTTTTGTTTCTCAGTTAAATACTGTTTCAAGAGCTCTCTCGTAAGCGACCACCACTCAAATTTCTTAAGGGACCGCGACCACTTTTTAGGCCAGAAATTACACATATTCTTTCGTTTTCTGTTTCCGGTAAGCGACCACCCAACATAATCACGTATAATCGTTAGTAAATCATTACTCACAAGTGACAAAAGTTCAATTTTTGATGACGCTACCCCGGACTGCTGACAGATAATAACAGTTGACGGACTGAGAAGATCTATAATTAGATCTGTAGGTAAACGGGAATTGTTACAGTGATCTGTTCCAAACTGTTATACAAAGTTTTATCAGAAGAATGAATAGATGTGATAAAATCAAGCTGCTAAGGTAATATTTTTATGTAATTAAGTAATCAATCCAGTATTAGGCTTGTTTTGTTGATCTTTCCCGAAAGCGACCACCTCCCGTAAGCGACCACTTTGTCGTGCTCCAAGGGTGGTCGCTTACAAGAGAGTTGACACCGCATTGCATTGCGCATCGTTGCTGCGCATAATTTTTCGCGTCATGCGCGCACACACATTATGGGATTTCCTTGAGGTTAAGCTCGACAGGAAAATAAATGGTCCTTTTCTTCTAAACGAGCACGGTGACCCCCATTTTTTAATGCATCAATTTAAATGTCATACGGTTGACCACTATATATCGCGATTTAAAGAAAAGTTTAATACTCTACTTTGAGATATTTTTATTTTAATGCTTTAAAAAGCACGTATTTAGGTAGTGCTGCTTACGTGCACACGCAGCAAAATCTTTACTTTCTTTCATAATCTTTATTCCAGTTCAATTAAAATAGTTTGTTGTGTAAGGTTAAAGTAAATTTTGTTGAACTGCTTCGATATTTTAATGCAAGAAATTAATTTTTCTAGAAATGATAGTTCCCTTTTCTGATTACTAGCGTTCCTAATATAAACCTCGTGGGTCATCTATTTACTATAATAGCCATCCGGGTTGCCCAAAAACGAGCACGGTGACCCCCATTTTTTATTGCATTTTTGTAATGCTCATAACATAGTCATGAACTAGACCAAGTCTTGGACAATTTTAAATACTCCTTCTTTTTCAGTGGAATCACCTTAAGCAACAATATTTCTAAAAGCGCCAAAATATAAAGCAATGTATGGCAGATTTTCCTAAATTGTTGCTTAATTATCTCTGAAAAATGCATGGTTACCCACAATTTTCTTTTTGGAAACCAAGAGCACTTGCCAAGTTCTGCCTTCTCTGCACAGTTTTAATCCGCGCAAAAATATCCCTATATTAGTGAGCACTAACGCGATTGTCCTTAACGTTTCCTTTCCTGAATAAACTCTTGGCGAAAGCTGCCCTTATAAGGGACGTTCTCCCAAAAGGGGTGGTAGAAACCAAGCAACCTTGTGTTTCAGAAGTAAGTGTATTCGTCGTTTGACTCTGGAAACCAGCTCATTGATTACCCGTACTTGAGGCCTCACTGGTTTGACTGCTTTTTGTGCCTGTCCGTTTGGCATGCCTCGCCTGAGGAAAGCCACAATAACTACAAGAAACTCCACTGTCTCTCTCAAGGCACTGACATTTGATATGAGTGCATTTTCCGTAGGCAATTTTACGCGACTCCTTGCCCATGGTAGCAGAACGAGATTATCTGGAGTGACCGGAAATACCAGGGAAAATTGATTGGAAATAAATGAAGGACAACAAGATACCGACGTATAGGGATGGGGGAGGGTTATAGCGCCAGTTAGGAAGATAGGGCAAGCACCAAGGCACGACCAATTAGTGTAAGGCCTTAATCAAACTGGAATACCACTAGCGGCCGAGTAACAGTAACAATATGGCGGACGCCAGGCTACGAACAACAGATAACGCATGCTAACTCATAGTACCGCTGACCGGTGCTGGCGTGACTTCCTTTTTCCTTTTTTGTTACATAGCGTGTAAGGGAGAAAACTGGAACCAAAAACATAGAGGAAAGTATATAAAACCACTAAAACGTCACCGATCAGTAACAAAGGCTATAGTTCAGTATCGTAATCATCAAAACGCGCAGGAAGACGTCTAGTGCGAGATGATCTCCGCAGGCCAGAAGGTTCAGGGTCTGCTGGAACGACTGCCTTCTCCAAAGGGCGGTCCTCAGGGCAAGATGGCTGGGCAGCTGTGTCGTCCATGATGCGGTCGACAGGAACGGCGGGAGCAGGTGGTGTAACACAGGGAGGAGTGTTAGATAGATGCTGGGCTGAAGCAGAAATAGCATCAAGGATGTCAGGCAGCAAGGGTGGGGGGTGACGTGTGGTATCAGGATCCTCTACGTCATCTGAGTCATGGCCGCGACACTGGCGAGGAGGATGTAAGGGATCAGCCAAGTCGGAAGGGACCTAGAAGCACTCAGTAAGTTTGACATGGTAAGATGAGCTGCGTAATTGGGATCCAATGAACTTTTTGATATCACAGAATGGTGGATCTATGGCTACAACCAGGTAGCGGTCGCGGGCTCGAGACTTGTTCCGATCGGAATGAAGGTACACCAGGCCACCAACGTCAATTACAGGAGTAGGACGCCTGCTGTGCAACGGAGCTTTGGAGCGCTCACTGTGGGGGTGGTTGGATAGACGCTGCTCGTGCTGGAGGGCAATTAAATGGTCGTCGGCAAGGGGTAACTGCTGGTTTGAAAACTGGTCCCGCTGTGTCCACATTTCTCGCGAGGATGAGCCATGTGAACGGATACGAGAATTCAAGGCAGAAGTGGCTACAGCGAGAGTGAGGGGAGAAACGGCACCGCCTAAAGGCTCCTGGCGGAGAAGTTCCGTTTCCAACTCCTGGACTGCTCTCTCAGTTACGGGATTCTTGTTGGGATTTTTGGCCTGACCAAGCTCAATTGTAATTCTATGCTTCTTTAAGAGAGGGTCGTTAACGAGAACCTTAAAGCCACGGGCAGGGTCAGTATGGATCACGGCAGGTAGGCCATCCATAGGGCGCAGTTCTAAGCAGAGCTTTACAATGGCGTCGCGTGACGTTTGATGACGCTCGTCTTCAAGAGATACACTGGAAGTGTAAGAGGTCACAGTCTCGCGGAGGACAAAGATGAGCTGGCGAGAGCGTTTGATGACGTCTGCGGCAAAGGACCGACCAATAGCGTCGGGTGGAGAGGAAGTGGACTGGTCAATACGGTTGAAGAGCTGCGGATTGCTGCACAGGAGTGGCACCCATCAGAAACACAAGAGACAGCCTTGTCCAGATCGAGAGCGTATAGATAGCGTTTGACGACCATTTTCAACTGGTGACAGGACGGGTGGCTGAGTTGTATGTGAAGGGCAGTCAAAAGGCCGTCCAAAGCTTGGCGTGGAACAACGATGCACTCTCTGGACGGTGACAAGGGTTCATGACGCCGCACAACAAGGAGGCCATCATCTGCAACTGACGCAACTTGTAAATAACGTTTGACGTCCTTTATGTTTGTGAGCTTTTTGGATGGTCTCATACCCTGGACGAGGTGAGCGTGGATGCGGCGTAGATCTGGGCCCTCAGACTGAACGGTCACTCAGGCAGGTCGGCTGGTAAAGGGAAGGCGAACATTGCCTTGGAGGATATCCTGAACAGACACGGCTCGGACAACAGAGTCTCTGGTTCGAGAAATGAAAGAGCACACCTCACAGGTCTCGTTGTCGCAGGCGGCGGCGTTTCGGCTTGCGAAGTCTGACGGGAAAATTGCAGCGCCGGAGACGTGCCTGACAGATGCTTGGTAACGACTCACGACAGACAAGAAGGTGGAGACGCGTGAGCTGGCAGAGAACTCACCGCGACAGAGCTTCTCATAGGCTTCAACGTAAGGCTTACTGTCAGTAAGAATGCAGGCCTTCTTGACAGACTGGATAAGATACGGGCTGAAGTGCTTAGTTGCCGCCGCAATAGAGGGGGCTTCGACTTCGCACGGAAGCCACGTTGTTTGGGAGCCCCGTAACTTGGCGCTAAAGAAGCCAGAGACACATAACTTATCTCCGCGCGTTATGTAGAGGGTGGCACCTATTCAACGTCACTGGTGGCTTGGAAACAAAGTGCTGGCGAATAGTTTGCCAGATGTATTCGAGTGACGTTGAATTTTTCACCAAAGTGCTTCGGGAAATGATAGGGCAGTAATTCGCAATCTGACCTAGCATCAGCTCGAGAAAGTTGACTTTTTGTCGTGCGGTGAGGCGTCGAGCAAGAGGTATGGAATCACCATCGGCTTCAAATCCTCGAAGTGGTTGGGCTTTGGTCTTTTTCAACCATTCAACGCCATCGGCTAGGAAGGGAGCGAAGTTGCTGTCCAATGATAATGTGTAAAGCAGATTTTGCTTCCAATTCTCAAAGCTATTAATAGTTTCCACCTTAGAAAGGCACCACTGTTTCGGTGCGCGGTGAGAAGACGCCATTACATACGAGGTAAAACTCCGAGACGTGTTTTCACAGTGAAGGATACACTGTTTTGGTTTCTGCGGTCGAGACTTAAAAGTGTACGGTAAAAAGGTGAGGCTTGGGTTGAACCGAACGCAGGCACCACGCCAGTTAGGAAGATAGGGCAAGAACCAAGGCACGACCAATTAGTGTAAGGCTTTAATCAAACTGGAATACCACTAGCGGCCGAGTAAAAGTAACAATATGGCGGACGCCAGGCTACGAACAACAGATAACGCATGCTTACTCATAGTACCGCTGACCGGTACTGGCGTAGGTTTTTGTTCTGTCTCGGAAGGGTCATCAGTTGGACAGGTAAGGAATAATAATAATGTTTATTTCTTATATTGCGCAGTCTAACATGCTAGATATGATCGAGTGCGCATTACAAAATCTTAATATAAAGTAATGAATGGCTAATCTGAATAATAACAACAATAATAATAATTTACAATCTCCGGAAAAAACAATAAAATTAAAATATGAGTTAATAAGAGAACTAATAAAAAGCTAATTTAAAAAGATGTGTCTTCAGTAAAACTTTAAAAGTATTCAATGATTGGCATTGTCTGATTTCCAAAGGGAGTCGGTTCCATACTTTGGGCGCGACATTTTCAAACGCCCTATCCCCTAGTGTCTTTTTTGTTCTATAGGTATTATCCATTAGAAGTATGCCCCGGTGTGATCTCAACTGGTACCGCGAGCTGTCATTGATTTTTATCAAGTCTAAAAGATACTGTGGTGCGACGCCATAGATACATTTGTGAACTAACATTGCTATCTTGAATTCTATTCTGTGGGTAACCGGAAGCCAGTGCAGGTTGATCAGTGATGGTGTGATATGATCATACCTGGATACAGTACATACCAGCCGAGCTGCCGCGTTCTGTAGGCGTTGCAGCTTACCAAGATGAACAGCGGGCGTACCATATAATAGACCGTTACAATAGTCTATTCGTGACAATATAATAGCCTGTACAATGGACTTCCTATTGTCATATGATAAGTACTTTCTAATGCGCCGGATGTTGTGTAGATGGTAATAAATAGACTGACATATGCTGTTAATATGTGTGGTCATATTCATGTTTGCATCAAACCAAGCACCAAGATTTCTAACAGAGTGGACAGCAGAAACCTTTACCTCACCTACTTGCAAGTCATTTATCGTAACCTTGTTTAACTGTGTACGTGTACCTATAATAAGAAACTCGGTCTTAGCATCGTTCAGCTGAAGTTTGTCCTGGACCATCCAAGTTCTTATGTCCCTGATGCAAGCTTGTAAAGCGTCAACAGCATCCGTCTCAGTAGCAGAACCATCTGGCTTAAATGAGATGTAGAGCTGCGTATCATCAGCATATGCGTGAACATTAGGAAGATGGGGTTCAGCAACATCGAAGAGCTTACTTGCATACAGCATGAAAAGTAAGGGACCTAGACATGAACCTTGAGGTACCCCTTGTGGCAGATCAAAGTCAGTCGAATAGCTCCCGTTAATCAGGATTCGCTGTTTCCTGTCTGATAAATACGAGTCAAACCATTTGAGAGCGGTACCTGTAATTCCATACGTCACGTACAGGCGATTCAGCAACACTTGGTGGTCAATCGTGTCGAATGCTGCACTCAGATCTAACAATACCAACAGAGTAACTCGTTGATTGTCCATTGCAGTTAGTATGTCGTTCTGTATCTTCAGTAGGGCAGTCTCTGTGCTGTGACCCAGCCGATAGGCTGACTGGAGGGTGGGATACAAGCCCGACTGAGTAACGTGATCGGTTGTCTGATCATAAACTGCCCTTTCAACCAGTTTAGAGAGGTATTGTAGATTACTCACAGGTCTTAAATTGGATAAGGAAGTCCCTTTCTTGGTATTCTTCAGTCTTGGATCCGCGAGGGCCGTTTTCCAATCAGATGGAAAGTGTCCCAAGAAGAGAGAAGAATTCACGACATTAGTGATGATAGGGAGAAGCGTATCGGACATGCCGACTACTAAATTGGTCGGCATAGGATCGAGTTGACAGTTTTTCTTCGATGATCTACTGACCAGCTTCCTCATATCTTCCACAGAGTACGTATTGAAATGATCAAGTTTCCTATCGCCTGTAAACACTTTATCCTCAGCCACCGCCCCAGGGTGAAGAGTGCACGCATCAAGCTCCGCCCGAATCTTTGCAATCTTGCGGTCGAAAAACCTCCCGATATCGTTGGCTAAGATTGAGTTGTCCGTGTATTCTGGAAAACACAACTCGTTCCTCGGAAGTAACAATGATCGAGTGGCCCTGAATAGCTTTCCTTGGTCTTCACTATTGTCGTTCACAAAGTCTGAGTAGAAAGCACGCTTAGCCCGTGTACTTATATAAGTAACGTGGTTCTTGAGTTTCTTGAAGGCCAACAAATCTTCCTGTGATCGTGTTCCTCTCCATCTCCGTTCTGCTTTCCGGCGTCGCCTTTTTGCCTCAGCTATTTCACTGGTATACCAGGGTACCTTGGGCCTGGCCCGCACAGTTTTGGTTTTTAAAGGTGCATGACGGTCAAGAACTTGAGAGAGTGTGGTCGTGTAATCCTCTACAAGTACATCCAAGTCCAGTGGGGTGATGGGTTCGCCATTGCCTCGATCACATAGCCCTATAAGTACTACATCATTCGATAGACTCTCAGCGACCAGGGATTTAGTTTTTCTAAACCTTATCATCCTAGTCTGAAATGAAGGCTTACTGATGGCAACATCACAACGAACAGCTGCATGATCGGAGAAATAACGACAGGCGCGTGGCGGACTCGCGAAAATATCCTCAATCTTTCTTGTCATAACAAGATCCAGGGTGTGACCATGTATGTGCGTTGGCTCTGTCACATGCTGCTCCAAACCAAGAGACTCAAGCAGATCTAAAAACTTAAGTGCATCAGTGTCATTAGGAACATCCACATGTATGTTGTAATCACCAACGACAATCAAAGGCTCTTTAGATAGAATAGTGGGCTCCATCAGGTCAGAAAACTCCATCAGAAAAGTGTTAATGGGAACCCTGTGGTGGTCATCAGAATTCTGTGGACGGTAGACGATCACAAGCCGTATCTTGCGGGAAGATGACGTTTGGACCAACAACTCGCAAAATTCAAGCGACTGTTGTATTCCGTCTCGAGTCTTGCTGACACGAAGTGAATCTTTATACAGTAGTCCAATGCCTCCACCTATCCGTTCTTGTCGTGGGAAGTCAATAAACTTGTAACCAGGAGGACACAGTTCAGTTCTTAGGGCATCATCATGGGGCTGGAGCCACGTCTCAGTAATCGCAACCAAATCATATTTACGTTCACAGACGTAATCTACAAAATCGGCTGTCTTGTTGCGCACCGAATGAGCGTTCATGTGACAAAATGACAAAAAGACCCCATTCACATAGTTGGCAGACAAACAATGCACTTTAGTGAGGTTTGAGACATTCCTAGTTGTAGATTTAAACAATGAAGAACGCGATTGAGGCGCGCGTAAAGTTCCACTATTTTGATGACGTGGTTTCACAATTGTTGATATGCCGCATCCCTCAGGACCAGGATTGAGTTTGAAGACCAGATCGCCAATTAACACTTGATGGAATGAGGCACATGAATTTGCATAATAGGCTGTTGGACGCCTGTGCCTACGTAGGCGTAACTGGCACGGGAAATCAAACACATGCGAAATTCCCAGGAACTCGGGTAGAACGTAGTAGCTGATCCGTGGACATCGGAAGAATGTAATACGAGCTGAGCCATTAAGCAGATTGGTATGAACAACACCATTAGGGAGATCACTGTTCCATGAAGAGAGAAACAATACTTCAGCTCCAGCTAATAACGTGGCATTGTTCCTTATGCAAATAGGGCTCTCAGTCCAGCAGATCACTGAAAACGGGAGACAACCAAATATCCCAATGTTCCAGCCAGTAAAATGCGCAGGCAACTCCAAACCCGGCCAGTAGAAAGTGTGAGGTCTTACACATGTACCCTCGTGGTCGTATTTCAGAGGGGAGGCAGCAATAAGTAATAAAAAGACCACAAACACGCTGGTGGTTTTTGCGTGCCTGCACCTCATTATTGTCGTGGGGAGGGGAGGTCCACGAAATTTCCTGGAGAAAAAATGAAAAATCCCACAGCCATAATCGCCCCCTCCCCCCCCCCCCCTCTCACATATACACATAATTAGAAAAGTAACTTCCCTAACTATTAATCGCTTTATCTCTTAAGGAAAAGGAGAGGGCCACGAAATTTCTGAAAGAAAAAATTAAAAATCCCACAGCCAGCGTCGCCGCCCATCCTCTCACATAATCAGAAACGTAACTTCCCTAACTATTAATCGCCTTATCTCTTAATTTATTTATTCATTAATTTTTTTATTTATTTATTTTTGTAGAGTAACAAAACGATTAATTTACGGCAAAATCCAGTACAGTACAATAACAATCACTTTCAACTGACATGAAATAGGAAATACTAGAACTCATCAGAACATGCTGGTTTATAATCCAACCATAAGCCAAGTAAGAAATTTCAAGAATGTATATCATACTCTACAACTTCTACAGGAAGACGGGGGTAAGTGTGTTAGTCTGACAAAGAAGAGGTAAATTTAATACTGTCCTGGCAACAGTTTTCTCTTCAGGAAAACACAAGGTCGGTTTGACATATATAGCTGGTCCAAGACTGGAAATAGCGGTAGGGGTACCATTTAAAACTCTAACATAACTAAACCTTCAATACATCTGTTTAAACTCTAAACATATTCACCTAATCTAAAGCAACTATTATCCAACGTGTGTAGCAAACTCAATCTCAAAACTAACAGACACAATCAAGACTTTTTTTAAACACTAAATCTTGAAAATTCTAAAGAACAAAACAGAACATTGTCATCTTTGCATTTCACCACTTTATAAAGGCTAATGGCATCATGTCAATTACTTTCACAAAAATTAGTTTTGAGTAGTAAATCTTCCCAACCAGGGCCCAGTAGTTCAAAGCCGGATTAAGCTAATCCGGAGTTAACGTGAACTTTAATTCGTGTTTAATTATTAATTAATAATGATTTTGCCAAACGATTTTTATGCCCGTCAGTTTCAACAAAGACTTCCCTATACCATAACATTCTTAACAAGCGAACTGAAAACTTCTGTTAACATTTAATCATGGATTAGCGTTAATCGGCCTTCAAGCAACAGGGCCCAGGAGTTACCCTGATAACCCATGAAACAAACAACTACATTTTGAAAAAAAACAAAAGAAAAAAAAGGCTAAAATGGGCCTAGAATTTACTTTACTCAAATGTTAGAACATAATGTTTTGAGTTTTAAAGATAGTGTTGAAAATATAAGTACTCAAGTAATTGTTCCATGTATTGGACTCAATACATGGATATTCCTGCAAAACAACTGCCTGTCCACAACACCCCCTCTCCCCTGTGTGAAAATCAGTGACAATCACTGGCCTGTCATATGTTTGTACATGTGGTAAAGAATTCCGCATTCATTATGGCAGTATTCTTGGCACATCCAACATGTAAATCTCTCCTCGTCAATGGCAGATCGTTTGCTGCAGTTATGCCTCTTTAGCCTACTGCCATTGCTGAAAGATTCACTGCACAGGGTGCACTTGTGGGATGAATCACCATGAACATTTCTGTTGTGATAAAGCAAGCCAGACTTCTGAGTAAAAGATTTGTCACATTGTTTACATTTGTAGGGTCTATCACCACTGTGAATCCTCAGATGACGTTGTAAAGTTGATGAGCGGCTGAAGCAGTTGTCACACCACGTACATTTGTAGGGTTTCTCACCACTGTGAATCCTCAGATGCCTTTGCAAATGTGATGAGCGGCTGAAACATTTGTCACATTGTGTACATTTGTAGGGTTTCCCACCACTGTGAATCCTCAGATGACTTTGCAAATGTGATGAGCGGCTGAAACATTTGTCACGTTGTGTACATTTGTAGGGTTTCTCACCATTGTGTATCCTCAGATGCCTTTGTAAATCTGATGACTGCCTGAAGCATTTGTCACATTGTGTACATTTGCAGGGTTTGTCACCACTGTGAATCCTCAGATGCCTCTGCAGATGTGATGAGTAGCTGAAGCATTTGTCACACTGTGCACATTTGTAGGGTTTAATTTTCTCACCACTGTGAATCCTTAGATGAGTTTGCAAATGTGATGAGCGGCTCAAGCATTTGTCACACTGTGAACATTTGTAGGGTTTCTCACCACTGTGAATCCTCAGATGACTTTGCAAAGTTGATGAATGCCTGAAGCATTTCTCACACTGTGTACATTTGTAGGGTTTCTCACCACTGTGAATCCTCCGATGCCTTTTCAAATTTGATGAGCAGCTGAAAGATTTGTCACATTGTGTACATTTGTAAGGTTTACTGCTACTGTGTACCCTCATGTGATTTTGCAAAGTTGTTGAGCAGCTGAAACACTTGCAACACTGTTTACATTTGTGGGGTTTATCACCACTGTGAATCCTGAGGTGTGTTTTTAGATCTTGTGATTTTTTAAAAGACTTGTGATACACAGAACATTTGTATGGCCTCTTGTTACCGTGTACTTTTAGGTGACGGTGCAAACCTTGTGACTGTTTAAAACACTTGCTGCAGATGCTGCATTTGAAATCTTTCTTGCCTGTATCCTTTGAATGATCTTTCAAAAACTCTTGATAAGAGAAATGTATATAGCTATATGACAAGTACCTACAAATAAACAGCAAAAAATCACAAATGGTAACTAATGATTTGAAAAGGGATCTGCAAATTTATGCATTCTTTTTATAATCTTGGAAAGGAGAATGTAACCATTACAGTGTAGCCTGCGTTGCAGCCGGACTTGTCACTCAAGACCTATAGAGAACTCGATATAGTCCGTGAGGGATTGTATAGACTGTCTGCGATGCAGGCTATTACAGTGCAGATACTCGAACCGTGAACAGTCGAGGCTTTTCTTCGCCTTTTCAATCCGTCCAATCAGAAACTCCCTTGAAACCAATGAATCTGACCTTTTTTTAACAGCATTGAATCAGAAAAAACATGTAAAGGTCTTAGCGAGTGAGACGTTTTTTTAGTCTGTTTACATTGCAGAGAGAGAAAAAGTCAAAAAAAGCCTCAGCCGTTCACGGTTCGAGTGTCTGCACTGTAAGTGGCTGGACTGTGCTTGTACTTATATGTTCTAATTCACATTTTTGACTGTAGATTACAGCTTGCTCATAAGTAAAACATGATATTCCATGTTCTGTGTTTATTCATGCTGGAAGTATTTACTAAAAGCATTAATTATTAATAACGAACCTTAAGATCACCAAAAAAAAAAATGATCAGATATTAAACTGGTTGACTAATTTAACCACCAAAAGGTAAACTCTCAGCAGTACCAAAACAATTCTTGAATTGAACTGAACTTGTGACTCAAACTTCATTTGTGTTAGGAGTAAGCTCTGTGTTAAACCACTCAAAATGCCAACCACACCACCCCCCCACCTTTACTTCCCACCCGACCCTGGGGAAAAATTAGGTATAAACCATGCACTAAGCAAAAACAAACGAGGATCACACCCTGCATATGGGGGACATATTTACTGATATTTACTGCTTATTAATATTATTATAGGCCCCTACTAAGTGAGTGTAATGCTCTATATATATACAGAGGACAGATTCACTGTCTAAGCCATAGTATAATAAAATAAGATAAATAAATAATTAATAACTTTCACACATGTGATCCAAATTACCCTCATTTTTACTGGAGACAATGCACAGGCAGTTTGTCTCTGGCACATTGTTATCAATCCCTGCACAAGAAAAATGATACCACTTCGCATTGCAATGCAAACTGACGCGTCCTATCATGTTTTAGCCTGTGTAGCTGGCGGTATTGTAGGCATGCCCAAAATAAAGTTTTGGGGGCGGAACCGCTATTTCAAAGTCCCCCTCCCCATTCTCCTTCTCTGTGTGAAATATTTTAAACCTGATACAGAAAGGTTCATCAAACAAAGAAACTAATAAAATATTACCCTACAATAAAATTTGCACCTGATATAATATTTCTGGACAGTTGTATAAAAAGGTAAATAATTCCAAAATGATCAAGACCAGTCCATCCTGGATTATATAAAATGGTACATTTCAAGCAGACTGTAACCTTTCAATACATGTATATCCAAATTTATTTAGTAAATTTAAAACATGACTTCTTTAAGTAGAGGTTATCCAAACAATCTGATTGAGCAATAGTTATCAGATATTAAAATATTCACAGAAAGGTCACCAGCACTGAAATAAAAGAGCGACACACTAAAACAAATCTTGCCTTAATTTTGTGACAAAATATCAATTATTGGTAGTAACAAAATCTCTACACATGTTTCAATGGAGAAGAAGTACGTGGTACAAAAAATTAACCAGCCATTTGTGGAACAACTTTTCAAAGACCCTATACTCATTTCCTTTAAGAAAAGGAAAATCCCAAAATAACATGCTTGTCAAATTCAAAAATATGAAGAAGTCACTGCAAATGTTTCCATTGTTTGGAGTGGTGTAGGTCTGTCGCCTCTTGGTAATTCCGGCAAGGCTAACCCCCCACCCTTTTGTGCAAGGGAAAGGACTAAAATGTACTAATCCCCCGCCTCCCTGGGAACCCCTCTCCACACCCACCCTGAAGAAAATGGAGTACGTTAAAATACAATTACAAGTGCTTGTATCAACCAAAATATGTTTTCTTTTCTTTTGAAGTAAGAAGTCAATGCTTCAGTCTGGCCCTAAAATTGGACCAACACAATAGGCTGATAAGGCAGACATTTTTGAGCAGCTTGTGAAGACCCAGTTTCATTGTTCCTGTTTCTGTCAATCTGTCAAATGCTTTGTCTTTTTATGATGATTTTAACAATGATACAAGGGCGGATGCCTGTGTTCAGACCGTTGCATTTGGGATCTTTTAATACTGAGGAAGAAAATATAGGAAAAGGGAATAAAATGCTGCTTTGAGAGTCAGACCCTCACTCGTTTTAGTTAATTTTTTAATATTAATATGATGCCAAAATTAAAGGATACGTTTAACTAGTTATAATATATGTTTGAACAAATAAACTTGTTAAAACCATTTGTCAATTCATGTGATGCATTTTATTGAAAAGGAAACCGAGATTTGAATAATCAATGATAATCAATACTTATCAATAAAAATCGATCATAATCAATGAAAATCCAAACTCACTCAACTTTTAAGCTTCGATTTCCATCAATTTCCAATATCAATCAATTAATTATTATTGATTATATTGATATTCATCTATTATCGATTTTCATTGGTTGATATCGCCGAGGTTTATTTCAAGGTTGACGCTTTTCAAAAAGAATTTCATGGGAAATAATCTTGAAAAGATGATTGTATGACACTAGCTTAAGTTAAGTTGAAAAATTCAAAATGTATCCTGTATTTGACAAAGAAGCGGTTTTGGTCTCAGCCTGCATTTTATACCCAGTCTGCAGTCTGCAGTCTGCAGTCTGCAATCTGCATTTTATACCCAGTCTGCAGTCTCCAGTCTGCATTTTATACCTAGTCTGCAGTCTGTATTTTATACCCAGTCTGCATTTTATACCTAGTCTGCAGTCTGCAATCTGCATTTTATACCCAGTCTGCCGTCTCCAGTCTGCATTTTGTACCTAGTCTGCAGTCTCCAGTCTGCATTTTATACCCAGTCTGCATTTTATACCTAGTCTGCATTCTCCAGTCTACATTTTATACCTAGTCTGCAGTCTCCAGTCTGCATTTATACCCAATCTGCAGCCTGCAATCTACATTTTATACCCAGTCTGCAGTCTCCAGTCTGCATTTTATACCTAGTCTGCAGTCTCCAGTCTGCATTTTATACCCAGTCTGCAGTCTGCATTTTAGTACTGACCGCATCGGAGCCGCCGATTGAAAATTGGCTCAATTTCTGTCTATAACCATCGACATTCAGTTTAAAATCTTGTGATTATCGACTTTTATCGACAAATTAAACTTGTTGATTGACAATTATCGACAAATATCGAGTACTATCGACTTATCGACTTTTTCGATGATCGATTTCGATCGACATGTACGCAGAACGAAACACCGGATACAAGCCTTGAACTGATGAGCAGTGCTACCAGATTAAACAATCAAAGTAAAATTAACCGGTTTTGTTTACTTTGACAGAATGAACTCAAGGTGTTTTAGATTAAAATACCTACCTTTTTTTGAAAGCAACAACCAACGGCACCAGAAGAAATCACAACCCGCATTCTACAACCACATGAGCACATGTACGCAAAGTAAAGTCACCTGACATTCCCTACAACCACCTACCCCTCCCCAGACGGTAAGGAATTTTGAGGGGCAGCTATGCATCAGTCAATTCCAACAGTGCCCATCCCCCCCCCCCCACCCCCGGGCCGACCCCCGGGAATTAGGACTTTTTGAAAATAAACTGGCAAATGCCCCACCGCCGGGACAAAATAGTTGTTCAAATGCCCCGGGGTAATGGCTCAAACGTGTCAAAAATGTTTTATTTTCTTCGTTTCTTGTCTTACTTTCAGTAAAATCTAAGCTAATTCAGACCAAATTAAGTCCTAGCTGGGTCTTGTTTCAAGTAGTTAGTGCAAACATAGGTCATTCTACAGCTCTAGCGTCCCATTTTATGCCCTATCTAGACGCATTCAATAAGAAACTTACTGTATTTGCTGATGAATTTGTCATTAAGAAAGCGACAATGCTGTAGGGTGAAAAAAGTGAGATGGTTAAATGCCCCGGGGTAATTGGGTAGAAGGCTAATGCCCGACCCCCGAGATGGACAGTGTGGGAAAATGCCTCACTATTGCCCAGGGGGGGATGGGCACAGCTGGAATTGACCGATGCATTAGTCTCCCTCGCAGCCGTTTTAGCTGCAAAGGAAGACTAGGCAGGAGTACGACAGAGGGAAAAAAGGCAATATATTGGTTATTATGCCTGACAAACTTCTTTGTTATATGTTTTTGTTGGCATTTTTGGCCGTGCATTTTAAAGATGTGTGGGACAAAAATTGTCAAACTTCTAACAAATAGATTTTTCTTTTATTCTATCATTTTTCTTTACCATTTTTCTACGTTTTGTGATCTAGCAAAAGAAAATTAAGGGTCACCGAATCTTTTATATCGTGAAGTGAATGCAAATTTATAGGAACAACAAAGAAAGGAAGGATAGGGATGATACAGGGTCACAGGTTTTTGTTTTATCTTTTAAGGGAGGGTCATAAGTTTAATAGGTAAGGAAAAAGAGAGGGCCACGAAATTTGTTAGAGAAAAAATGAAAAATCCACCAGCACCTTCCCAGTTAAAAACGTACCTTTTATCAATTATTACCTGCGTTATCTATATATTTATTTATTTTTGTAGAGAACTAAAACGGTTAATATATGGCAAATCAAGTATTATATAACAAAAACCAGCTTCCAAACAAACTAGTAAATACCAGCAGGCATGGTTACCCTGGTTAATAATCCATCCATAACCCAACATAACACGTTGTAAATAGAAAGTAAGAAATTTTCAAGAATGTACAGTCGTAACTTCTACAGGAAAGGGAGGAAGGAGATCATCTGACAAATAGGTAGATAAATTAACAATTAGGAGCAACAGTTTTTCTCTTCAGGCAAGGTCAGTTTGGCATAGCTGATCCAAGGCAGTAACATACCTAAACCTTCAATACTTTTTTTAATTTGCATCATAGCACAAATGTACAATAAGTACTACCCTTAAACTGCAGTTTAGACTAAAGAAAACACTGAGTGCTACATTACTACCACACATAACAATGCATTTTTAAGCACTATAAAGCAGAATAAATGTATAGGAGTTAGACCAATTCCTCTATACAGTATTTATAGTTAAGTTTACTTAAAAATTCACAGAGATCTAACTCCTTTTTGTTACATGTTTTATGATACAGATAGTACTTGGCATATAGGATTCCAATAAAGTTACATGGTAGAGATACTGTTGATAGAGTTTTGCCAAAGATCATTTCTATATCACATAATGTGAAGGTAGTAGAATGCACAATTTGCCAGAACGCTTTGGAAAATCAATTTTAACATAAATAACAACCAGTTAATAATCCAACCATAAGCCATCATAACAAGTTGTGATAGAAAGTAAGAAATTTCTATAAAATATGTATATACACTACAACTTCTACAAGAAAGCAAAGGGAAAGGAAATTCCCGGCAAAGAAGTAAATAATTATTATTACTGTCCCAGCAACAGTTTTTCTCTTCAGGAAAACAAAATAGGTCGGTTTGACATTGCTGGTCCAAGACAATATAACATATAACTAAACCTAGTTCAACACAGCTGCTTAAGTTCTAAACATATTCACCTAATCAACTATTGGCCAACATGTGTGGCCAACCGACAAGCTCAAAACTAAAATACACAATCAAGACTTCTTTAACACTTAACAATCTTGAAAATTCTAAACATCAAAACGGTAGCACTTTTGTATTTCACCACTTTATAAAGGCTTATAGCATCATAGCATACATGTGAACTTTCACAAAAATTAGTTTTGAGTAGTAAATCTTACCAACCAAGAGATACCCTAATAACCCATGAACCAAAAAACTACATTTTGAAGTAAACAAAAGAAAAACAAAAGCACTAAATTACTTAAATCAAATGTTAGAAAATAATAATTATTTTTAGTGTTACAAAAAACTCTTGAAAAATAACAAGTACTCAAGTAATATTTATTGTTCCATTAAGGTGGCTTACTACAATTTTCCGGAGTGAAAGAAGGCCTTAAATCAAACTTAAGAAAGACGCCAACAGGAATTTTCTTAGAGATTTCTCCTAGTACAATAAATACAATAGATAATTTTGAGCCAAAAAATTAAATTGGCAATGCTCAAAAAGTGTTAAATACAAAAGAAGGGTGTCTAGAAACCTAAGACCTAAGACCTAAGACCTAAGACCTAAGACCTGGAAACCTAAGACCCGGAAACCTAAGACCCGGAAACCTAAGACCCGGAAACCTAAGACCCGGAAACCTAAGACTTGGAAACCTAAGACCCGGAAACCTAAGACCCGTTTTGTTTCGGGTTTCCTCCATAGTTACAGTCAATTATTAACGTCACACGTAACCAGTATTTCTGAGAATGAAATGAACATGTTCAAGATTATATGCAAATGCCGGACATTACAAAGAGCAATTCTAATGTTCATTTCATTCTCGGAAATACTGGTATGAACATTAGAATTGCTCTTTGTAATGTCCGGCATTTGCATATAATCTTGAACATGTTCCTTTCATTCTCGGAAATACTGGTCACGCGTGACGTGGATAGACTGTATAAACAGAAAAAAGTATATTCAAGATACTTGGGAAACAATGATCTCCTCCTTGTTGCAAAACTGCTAAAATGGAAGCACCGGCAATCCTGTGCAGTCGACCTCCTTCTGCGTTGAAGGAGGGATCGTAGGGATTTGAAACGCCATAGCGAGAAAACTGTACAGCACAGCGCTAGCGAAACACGAGCTTCTGAGTTAGCCGTATTGAAAAAAAAAAAAAGAATTCTAACATGATGGAATGTTAAAAGTTGCCTGCAGAAACGTCAACGGCCGTGGGAAAGGAAAATACCTTAACCGCATGCCGCTTTCAGTACGATTAAGAAACTGTTTGCGGTTCCATCGGACGTTTTCCCTATAATTCAAAAGTCACTGATTGCAGAAGCATGTACAGCTTGTGGTATATTCATTATCACACGTCTTGCTTGCCGGTAAGTCCGCCAAGTTAGTAAGTTTTCAATTGCACTAAAATTGACCAAAAAAAAACATACCCCGCATAGCTTGGAAATTAATATTGGTAAAGTTTCACCTTCCCTTTGTAGCTAAAATTTTCAATTTTTTGCTTTATTGCCTTAAAACCATGTCAAAATAAAACTATAACTTCAATAACTTTTGTTCAGTGGATTAATTTCCATTTTATATTTAACCTCTTTTAAAGGCGATGGGTCGCATGTTATCATACCGACCAACCACGATTGTTACCCACATCCATCGGCCACTTAATTTATTTATAACCCATTTCCGTGATGTGTTTTTTTAAATACAAACTTTTACACTTGATTGTTTATTCTTCCGATGACCTCAGTAGAATTTTTGAATCTCTGAATATTTTTCTTCTTGTCAACCGGCTGATCCTACATAGCAGTCGTTATCTCCAAGCGAGCGCGAAAAGCAAACGAAAGCTTTCAGGGAAATGGGGCAACAACAACTCAAAATGCAGTAGGTGGCCGGGAGGGGAGTCAACAAGGAAAGGAAACGAATCCCTTCCCACTCACTGCTCCCTCTCTCCTACTCCTCCTCTACTAACCTTACAAACGGGTCACCTTTCCTGGCTTTGGTTTGCAAGGGAAAGCGCCTACTCTTGAACCTCACTACTTCCCGGGAACCCTATGCTCGCTCACAGCCCGCTTACCGATCATAACTAGTTTCCAATCTTTGAGAAAACAAAATAGCGACAACCTCAAAAAAGCTGGACCGTAGAAGTTTTTCCCCTTAAAACCGTTCAGAGAAGCAGTTATCCAGATATGGGAAGTTGAAGAATGGTTATTATTTTTTAATTCAAAGAGGGATTCATATAATAACCTATTATACTCGGGTCTTAGGTTTCCAGGCCTTAGGTTTCCGGGTCTTAGGTTTCCAGGTCTTAGGTCTTAGGTTTCTAGACACCCTACAAAAGAACGAGTCTTAGTGTGGGCCTGGAAACTACACCTTTTAGAGTTGTCTGGCTCTAAATCTAGCAGTATGACCCCACTTCAAAATTTCAGGATTTCGAAAGTGGGAAAAAAAAAAGTATTTACAGGGACAAACCCAAAATTCTGTCAACTGGGAGAAATTTGGCAAATGACAAAATTGGGAAATTTTGCCCTATTTGAAATTCCTAAAAAAATTCTGGCAGATTTTCTTTAAAAGATGTTCATGTTTCCATTTTAAATAGTGTTTTCTGTCAACAGAAAAAATTTGAACATAGGTTGTATGGCTAGATTTGAAGAAATTAAGCCAATCTCGTACCCAGAGTCCTCAGGCTTTTTGGTCAGCGGGGCGGCGCCAGGAGAGACTCTGGGATAATGGAAAAATATAATTTTTTTGATTGGTCGTCTGCATAACAATGGAAGACCGACAGGAAGTCCGTTGGTCATTTGCGGAAGTTAACCAAACCGGAAACCCCCCGAACCAACTTCCCTGTTTTGGAGGGAGATTTGAAATGTCAAACTCGGAGCTTTGTAATTTTTGTGTGTGTGTCACGTTTTTTTTTTCCTATCGCCTCCATTTACACCAAAAATTAGAAACACTCCAATTCAAAGACGGGTTTTGAATTATGTCATTGTCAGTGCAACAATTTCTAGCCGACGAAACATCAGTCGTTTTAGCGTGGGAAGTTGCACTACTGCCATACGATGGTAAAACACGGCAAAATGCAAGCAGCTACTTACCTTGTTGTGGATGAAAATTTGGAGATGAAGAGATCTGTTGTGGAGCGAAGTCCATCTTCCCCTTCGGTTTTGCCACAAGGGAAACGCTGAACACATCTCCACGATGATCAAACGCCGCACACGAGAGCAAACGTTTCACTTTTTTCAGTCGCGGCCCATCTTGCCAAAGCTAGCTAACCACTCAGAAAAAAATCCCTTTTAGAGGCGGAGGTAATCTATTTTATTTTCAGCATTATAATGGCGTGTGGAACATTTTCTCAAATGTTGAGAGATTTTGTTTTGAGTGTAAACGTTTAAAAGTGTAAAAGGCCGTTGTTTTATAGGTTACCTTAAGATGAAAGTTAAATCTCAAATGTAATAGCCAGTACATGCAGATTTACAGTAGAGGGGCAGTTGAGAATAAAGACTTGTTGTGAGTCTGCTACTTACAACCATCTTCTCTGCAAGAAAGTCAACACATTGTGACAGTAAAGTAGCCACCCAACTTGACCTGTCAAAGAACAGGTGTAGATAATACTGAAGAAAGCTGGTCTTCCAAATGCAGATATACTTTAAAAATATTTACATTTATTTATTTCCCAACGTACAGAGACAAACAAATAAAAGAAAAGTATAAGTGGAGAGGAGGCTAAGAAACCATGGGGCTTATGAATATTGAGTCTCCTCAATCTTAAAATACAAAAGTTATAATATTGCTTGGAGTTTTTATATAACCAAACATATAATGCACACTGAGTTTTAAATTAAGATGGCAAAAATTTAAAGGTAACGATGGTTTAATTGTACTCTGTTAAAGGCTGTATATTAATATGTAAGTAAAAATGATTTAACTTTTTTAAAATGTTACTTCTGATCACGAAAATGCAAAAACTCCATTGAAGAAGGATGAGACAAGAAAACTGTGGGTTCCCTTGCAGACAAATATTCCTGTTGAGATTTCCAAAGCAATTATGCTATTGCAAAGTGTGAAATCATGCCTAAAGTACCAGTTGTTGGAAAAAAATAGATGAGCAGTGCTGTGACCTTCTGTGTTATATGTCATAAGGAAGAACACCAAGTCTTCCCTTGAAGGGTTCAATTGGGACACAATTATTATTGAGGAGATACAGGAGAAGGTCTCTGCTCGATTTCATTCTACTGCAAGTGTACCTGTTGAATATGAACATGGGAGCGAAGTACCCCCCGACCAGATGATGTTTGCACAGCCTTGTACAGAAAGTGACCACTGTCATCATATATCCTTGGTATCAAACACTCCACTTGTAATGGGGAGATTAACTAACGTAATTATTTTGGCAACCCTTCCTATCATTTCTTCATGTTATTATTAAAACAAGTTTAACACAAAGGACACTAAAATCAATTACCCACCTTAAAACGTTTCTCTTTTAATATTACTCATTTAAACAGCAAAAATATTAAATATTTTCCACAAATTATGATGATAATAATAACAATCATTATTATTATTATTATTATTATTATTATTATTATTATTATTATTATTATTATTATTATTATTATTATTAAGGAGAGAGCGCGGTCCGGCTGATTGGGGTTGGTGAAGTAATACGGAGGATAATTGGGAAGTGGGTGATGAGAGTAACAAAACCCAATGCCGTCAAAGCAAGCAGCTCACTGCAGGTGTGCGCAGGCCATAAAAGTGGGAGTGAGGCTGTTATTCATGCAATGCACAATATTTTTGACGCCAATGAAACAGACGCTGTTCTTCTTGTTGACGCCTCTAATGCCCTAAACAGAGCTGCTGCAGATCTTTGGTCAATGCAGCTCACTAGACTTGGCCCAGTCCCACCAAACATTCTGCAATATGCTGGATGACCTAGATTGTGGCATGATAGACCATTAGAGTCCAGGAAGGGCTTGAACTAAGAGTCAATAGTTGTTTTATTTTTAGGTCTTAGCTAACATTATTGTCAAGGGACAACAAATTCCCACAAGCACTGGATAATTTACACAGTTCATTACTTTTGACAGGGTGTCCAGCAAAGGTCTCAACAACACTGTGCCAATCATTCAGGATATTGGGGAGTTTGACAATAATAATTATCTGTTGTCAACACGAGAGCAGCAAGATCAGAGAAGAGATTATGTTATACTATTCAGCAGAGTGTTGGTTGAGTACTTCCCTTGCCTGAAGTCAATAATTAAAAGTGTGATACCAAATCAGATCACCATCCAGTACTGGAAAGAAATGGCAAATCCTTCAGAAATTATCAATTTACCAGTTGTACCCTTTAATCAAAATAAATTAGGTAATGTGTGTCAGTACCTGAGCTATCTGACTCAGCTCTTAGTTAAAGAGTGCACTCCACAACCAAATGAAGTTGGGCCCCACCAATTTATGTAAATTAATAATATAAACACAAATTCCCCAATCTGTTAACCCCTTCCCTGTGCTTCCTATTGTACACACCCAAAAATATGAGAACTCACATAAGATAGTTTTAATTTTACCTTGATTAAATATACAAGGACAGACTGAGGAGATTATATACATGGTATAGAAATTGACTAAGTGAAAATATATCATAGTCAGGATATCAACAGTCTCTCAACAATCACATTATAACTAATTTACTGATGAGAGGTGATGACCACTCTCTACACAGTTCTCATGTAAATACTCTGTGGTTAGGCAGAAAAGTTAACAAACCTCAACACAACTCACTGTCCTTAATTTCATAGCCTGTGCCAGGAAAAAGTTTGGTACTAGGTAGTATTGGGATTTGAATTGAATAAACCAAACATGCACTGGAATGCATTTAAAACACTGTTAAAAAATTATTACTACTTCATTTTATTTCTAGATATATAGTATACCTGGGAGCAACTCTACAGCACTAAAACCATGCAAGATGTGAGCACTCTCTATCAGATTCGTCAGAAGTTTAGTCTGAAATGTCAGCCGTCTCCTCTTCCTAACCCACAGGGGGCGCGTCCCCAGTGGGTTAGGGAGAGGAGACAGCTGACATTTCAGACTATCAGAAGCTTGGCAAAAGGAATGTCTATTCAGAAAGAAAAACTTCAAAGCTGCTCATGACATGTCATTCAGGACAGATGTATAAAAATGTGCTGATGTTTAAATTGTACTAGCTTGCAATTGAACAGATATAACATTCTAATTATATTCACTTTAAGAAAAGCGTGCACACAATTCATTCTATTGCAATTAAAAAGGGGCAAAAACAGTAAATATCAAGAGGTGATTTAAATTGTCAAATGATAACTTACACTATGTGTTCATTGAAGCAATAACTAATAAACAGACATAACTTAAACAAATCCCATTTGGAAATAAACTGTAAAGGGAAGGGCGAAGGTAATTTAAACATAAATTCAACACACAGTCAGCTGCACAGTTCTGTGAGAGGAGAAGTGATGGTTCCTTTTTATTTGTAAGTACAAAAAATAATAAAGAAATAATTGTTATTTACTTGTCTGTATGTGTTGTAGCAATGTCGAATCAAGTCCACCGTTCGCTCGCTCTTACAGGATAAAAAATCCAGTTGCTTTGATCCGCTCTTACGGGAAAAAAATTCAGTTCCTTTGATCGCGTGTAAGAACCAACTTTGGCTTTCTCGAACACTTTCAAGGCCCGATAAAACCTTCAGGCCCGAAAACATCAACACGACTGCCATTTTGGGGCATTTTACTTCCGTTTTAACCTTAAGCATGCGCACAAAGACCGGAATCCCACGTTTTCTGGGATAAGAAATTCCATTATCCCAGAGTCTCTCCTGGCGCCGCCCCGCTGACCAAAAAGCCTGAGGACTCTGGGTACGAGATTGAAATTAAGCAGGAAAAAATGGTTATTGCAACCTCCATTGAGAAGACCTCTGCGCATGCTTGTTCCGGGAAAACCCAGGTTCCAGCGTGCGCGCGCTCCAACTGGTGAGTGCATGCTGCCTTCGTGTTCAAACATTTTGCGCAAAATCACAACTCTGCAAAGGCTTTAATTAAGGCTGTTAAGGAACGGCAACCATTAGACAACACGTTTTTTTTTTAGTTATCAAGCCCAAACACAATCTAGCTACTATAAGTGCACCTCTGAAACGTACCTGGAATACCAGGAAATTTTTCCGAGGGAGCGGCCATTTTGTTTTTGTGCTCGCGGGATTTCCTCAGCTGGCTCCCGTGATATTGCCTGGCGTGATCCTTTCCCATGCCTTGGGCAGCACGCACGCATATCAAAGCTCGCATAGTACAAAAACTATAGTAAGCCACCTCAAGGGGCCTCAAAAGTTGGGATATTCCTGTAAAACAACTGCCTGTCCCCGTTGTACCTATGGTAAAGAATTCCGCAATAATTATGGCAGTATTCTTGGCACATCCAACACGTAAATCTCTCCTTGTCAATGGCAGATCATGTGCTGTGGTTATGCCTCTTTTACTACCATTCCTGCAAGGTTCACTGCACAGGGTGCACTTATGGGGTGAATCACCATCCACATGAACAGTTCTGTTGTGATATAAAGCAAGCCAAACTTCTGAGAGAAAGATTTGTCACAGATTTGTCAAAGAGTTGTAGGGTTAATCATCACTGACTGTGAATCCTGAAGTGGCTTGCAAATGTGATGACTGGCTAAAGCACTTGTCACATCGTGTACATTTGTGGGGTTAATCTCACCACTGTGTATACTCAGATGCCTTTGCAACGTTGATGAGTTATTGAATTGTATCCTGAGGTGGTTTTAAAAATCTGATGACTGGCTGAAGCATTTGTCACACTGTGTACATTTATAGGGTTTCTCACCCCTGTGAATCTTAAAGTGAATTTGCTCAAAAACTGTCATGTGAGCATGACAGCACGGCACTTAAATGGGTTCTGGAGCGCACAGATCAAAATTTTACTTCTGTGAATGAACATGCGACGTTGGATGGTGTTGTTTATTTCTTTTCATTTGAGTTTACAAAGCTTCTGACACTGTTCAAGGACCATTTATAATATCTTTTTTTGTGGTGAACATGTTTACTTAAAAGACTTTCCTGAGTGTGAAAGCGGTCACGATAAATAACAATGAGCTTAAATTCTAATAAATTATGTCATTTTCAAAGCAAAAGGATCTGTTTCTTTTCTGATGTCTCTTATCTCTAGAAAAAAATTGCTCCACGAGCTCTGCTGCGTTCTCTTTCATGGCTCAGGTCTGTCAATTTGATCTTCTTGTCGTAGCGCCGAACGGCAGACTCGGTAATTTTTACAGTATTCTTCGCCGCTTGGTTTCTTTCAAATTTCTAAATCTCCACGGCATCTAAGCTAGGATAACAATGCTCTGTTTTCGTTTTTGGGTACTAGTATGGTTGCTCTTTTTATTCTTGCTTCTGGTTGTGAGGTTTATTTATCACTGTTTTCACGTTGTTGTTTATATCTCGGCGGTAACAAATTTTAAAAAAAATTTGCTGGTAAAATGTTCAAAGCTACTAGCTCATCTATTTCATCAATGGTTGATGCTTTATGGACTGTAAATTTTTGCATTTTCTTTGTTTTGACTTAAAAATTAAAGCCAAAAATTCAAATAACCCGCCCCAAGAAAAAATTTCGCGCACGGATATTACCATGAATTTCTCTTTCAGTCAGCGAACGATTTGTACTTTATCCGTTTACTCTGATCTCTCAAACAAAATGTCAGTATCGCGATAAAGAACTAAATTCGATTTTGAGACGGCATCACGACTTTATATCGACGGCGTTGGGAGAAAATATATTCCGTACTGGGCTCCGTCGCTTCACGACTCCGCCCAATACGGAATCTATTTCTCCCAACTAGCCGTCAATATAAAATCGAATTTAGTTTAGAGTAATTTAAAATTAAAATTCCTTTCAGAAATACTAAACTTACAAAATGTGACAAAAGTTTGGGACCATGGATCCAAACTATTTAAGGAGCTCAATCTCACTGAGGGGAACAGCTAAAAAATCTAAGCAATTTATGTTTCAAGTCCTGACCAACCAAACACAATGCAGACAATGTTTTTTACCTTTCAAGTCACACTTCACTAGCGCGATTGCAGAACACCCGGCCCATGTCAAACAGGACAATCTACTGCCCCCGCAGTCAATGAGTAATTTAATAGTCTAAGCTAGTAGAAATCGTCACCCTTCAGTCCTGCAGTCCGGTAGTTAATGTATAAGACCTAGTTCATACGTCGAATATAATTTGGATTAATTTATAATTCGAATTGACTTCGCCTGTAAGATGACGATAGTAGAGATTTGATTTAGATGACAAATTAAATTTAACCAACTTTAATAACATGGGATTGGGTGGAACTTGGTGTGGCCAACCTACAACGATTCCAGATTCAAAAAAACGATGAATCGATATTATGTTAATGCATTTTCAAATTTATGCTACGACGTCTGAACTCACATGCCTTTTAGACATTTCATCCGTCTGCCCCAGATAGGTAAAACGTTTGGACGAATTTGATTCCATGAAAAGTTTCATACATCGCTTGCCGCATTATATTTCACTGAAATGCAACGTGTGAACTAGGCCTAACTTAATCTAAGGTTGTACAACTACTTGTGGTCCCTCGTTACGATAGTCGATAACCTTCAGTCAAGCAGTCACGACTTGAGGACTGGAAAATCGAAGCAGTATTTTAACTTGAATATTTAGTGGGCTAGGTATTCTGCAATCTAGCTACACTACCACGAATCCTTCTGGCGAAGTTTACGCGAGTACTGCGTTACGGTAACGGCGGTATTTACCACAATTCACTTCTTACATTCACGAGTCGGCTCACAAGAGCCTTTGATTAGGAAAGACTTCTGCACAGCCCCATACATTAATTATACATGCATTACTGTCATAGTAACCATCTTACACAAAGAACGAGCATGAATAGAGCTTGAGTCGCAAAATGTATACATAATTAATGCATGGGGCCGTGCGGAAATCTCCTGGCTATAACTCAGATCGAGTGCCCAAATATTCGAGGACAAAACACCGCGTACAAGACTTGAACTGATCAGCAGTGCTATCAGATTAAAAAATCAAAGTAAATTAACCGATTTTGTTCACTCCCACAGAATGAACTCAAGGTGTTACCAACCTTATTTTGACTATTTTTAAAGCAACAACAAACGGCACCAGAAAATCTCCAACCAGTCCTCCAACCATCGAGTCTTACCAGGAAGAGGGGGCAACTTCGGCTTTTCGCAATCGGAGATGATGCGGGATATCGTGACGTCACTTCCCGTAAAACCCGGGAAGTTTGAATGATTGATAAACTATAACCTCGCCAAATTTTTTCCTTGGATGATCAGTCAAATAATTCTACGCCAGGCCATCAAAGAATCATAGCTATGTATAAACCTGTTACCATATTACATGAAAACAGCATCATCGCTCATGAAATTAATATTTCAAGTGTGAAAACACGCAAAAGTTTGATACTGGTTGACAGCAAATGCGACAAAACAGTGACGGCCTACGCCTCTTTGAAGAAAGATAACTTGAGAATCCAAAAGAATTTAACAAGGAGGGACAAGTGAGATCTTACTGTGGTTTAGAGGTTTCGACTGGCCATTAAAAACAATTAACTTACAACTTAATAAAAATGATCAGTGGGTTTAAACGCATTTCTCCGGTACTGTCTGGTCGAAAGCTCGCGAAAAGAAAGACGAAAAGCATTCTTTCTAAAGCTATCGGAAAAGCTACGTTGCAAAGAAGCCTTCAGTACAAGGTAATTTACCAGTTGATAATTGTTAATGAGCAACGGGATTTGCTTTTTGATTAATTATCTCACAAAAACAGGAAAACATGAAAAGACTTCTCCTTGCGAGGCCGAGCGGCTGACGCCAGCTTCAAGGCAAAATAGTCCAAACATTCTGTATCTAAACACCACAATTCTAGGGGCAATGCACAAGTTTTTTTCTCACACGTTTAGAATTAGAATTCATAAGGAGGGTCCAATTATTCACTGGACTAGTACTTAAGTTTAACTCAGCTTCTACTCTTACATCATTTTACTAATGAAAATCAACTGAAACACAGTATTCATCGTCTCCTTGCTCATTTGTTTTGTTGATTATTTCAGGTGATAAGTTTATTTTCGTGACAAGATGTCTCCGTATCAGAAGTGTAGAGAAAGCTGGAGATATTGTGAATATGTTTGGCCAGAAAACTGAGCTCAGGAGTACGCGATTTGGTGTGAAAATTTCGAGAAATTTGTCGCAAAAAGTAATGATCAGTTCAAAAGAAAGTCGGTTCCCTCGGGCGTCCGCTCGTTTTGCAAGCTTTTCAAAATTCTGGGTTACTCAAAAAAGTCTTCTTTACAAAGGTTAAATGGCATGGGTGAATTAAAATAAGCTCCTTTGAATCATCATTTTGTATCTATCAATCATTTTAATAATGTTGGAGGCAAATTCACCAGTACTTTGTATAATTAATAAGATGTAATTTTTCTGACGCGGACAATCTCAGCTTTTCCGATCAGCGCAAGTACACGTAACTTTTCACTGCAGTATTTTCAGCATAATTCATGGTTGAAAATAAATGAACACTTACCTATATCGAGAAAAGAAGATTAAAAGTCTACTCAGCAAGAAAACAAACCCCATCCGGAGCCTGGCTGGAAAAAAAAGTCGTTTTATGCAACAAAATTATCAGCGCCATTTTCGAAACTGGACAAAATCCCGCGCTTCACAGGAAGTGTCAGTCACGATGGCCCGTATCATCCAGACAGCCGAGCCCACGAATTGACCTCTCCCTCCTGGTAAGCGCCCTGACGAGATTGACAGACCCTCTGAGCAGACGAAGCTTTATTTTGCTTTTGTCACTATATGCTGTTTCTTAATTATCTTTTTGGTGAGCTCACTAAAATAGGTGCGTAAGATTTTTAATAATTACTTAACATTAAGTAATAAGAACGAAAGCTCGTCGCTTCTCACTCGTTTCGGAATTTCCAAATTTCCGAGGAAAACTGTACCGGAAATTTAGGTTGAATAGTCCGGTAGTAATTTTGATTGGTCGATGGAAACAATGGTCCTTTACGGTCTTGACAAAAAAGACAAGAGGAGACCCCGTGAACAAATCTGTTTGCCTGTGGACAACTGGCCGCTGTTCCCCCCGTGCCAGGGAACTTTGTTACCCAGCGTGCTGTTCGAAAGTTCAATGTGTTCATGGCGCTCTGGCCGCGCTTCTTTCGAAATCTCAGAAGCGAGCTGACTTGGAAGAAAATCTTCCTAGCAAACGTGATACGGCTTCAATTGAGTCGGAGTTGCGCTGGCAGGATAAGTATGCATCTCTACTTTGATTCTATGAAGGAATTAGGACACTGGGTATGATTTCAACGGATTTATTCCGTTTCGTGCTTCGGGCATGGCTGAAATACTGTTCGGCCTTTCGTTACACTTAGCAGTAGAAACCCGAATGACGCTTACTAGCCGAAATCGCTTCGAATCGTCTTGAAAAGCTGGTAAATGACAAAGAATACAATAAGCAGTAAGGTAAGTTGACTTTATTGACAAAACAATGTTTGTTTCTACCATTTTACACAAATCCGTTGTATTCCCATACAAATCCTTATAACTCAACGGTTCTCTGAAATTGAGCTTGGGCTGCCTGTGTTTGAGATAGATTCCGGGATTTCTGGAAATAAGTAATAAAGTGCAAATGAGGTTACTTGGAATTTTTGAAATTTTTTTAGGAACTGGTGTGTCATAGATCTCTAAAACCTTTGCATTCTTAGGAATTTGAAGTTCTTCTAGAATATGCTGTGCATTTTATGGCTTGGAATTTGTAAGAAGTTCTTGGATAACCGGAATTGCAGTTCATTGATTGCTAATTGCTAATGGTATTTCTGGGAATTACAAGACTGTTGTAATAATTTTCAAACACTCAGCCTAGGAGCTTTAATTTTGACTTTCTTTTGCTTGAGATTCCTGTACTTAAGTGCTAGTTAAGACAATGCACTATCAAGTAAGAAATACTGACGCATTTAAATTGAAAACAAAACGCACACCAACCATAACTTGCTTAACACGCGGTTAAATCACTCGCAGACGCCCAAAAAAAGCGGGTTGTCAAAGGCGAAGTCATAGCTCTGCGAGTTAAAGCGAGAGTGGTTTCTTATAAATTTCTCATTTCAAATTTCTTTTCAAGCGAGAGTCGACGGCAGATCGTGAGAGTTGCAACTCTCGTAATGACTCTCGCGCGACTTTCAACGACTCCTGCGCTTTTTTAATCTGTCAAGGCATTTGGAGAGATTGTTGGCACGAACACAATTTAATGAAACACAAGTCTCCTGTTCTTTCAGGAGAATTCGTAGTCTGAGGACTCTACAATGCAATAATGCATTCTTTGAACGTTTTGTAAACTAGAGTCACCATCGGGACCGCGAGTTAGTGCCCTTAATAGCAAGAGTCCGTAAGCTAGAATTCATTTCATTCAAACGTCTGTAATCTATTTTAGCCAGGGTACATTAGTTGCTGTCCGTATTATCGCCGGGGGTGTCCGTAATGGCGTGGTGTCCGCAAGGCTAGCGTTGACTCGTTGACTTTATAAGGTTATTGGACATAAGCCTTGTTTCTATCGAGGTAAGTTCCGAAACTTAAACAAGGGTTCAACCTTATAACCCTAAACTATTGGGAACTCGCAAGACAGTTCAAATTCAGTTGTCACTATTGCCTGCAAACGGAACATTAAACAACAAGCTCTTTTATTAAAGTTAAGGTAATCAAAGTACATTGACGATAACAATTTTAACCATTCTTAAATACGAGCCGAAAAAGCAGGTAAATAGTTTGCTTGCATAACAAAATTTTCTAATGCATAATTAAGGAATATCTGGCATTCGCGCTTTTGTTACCCGGTCTTAAACACAAATCAATGGCAATACAATAACATTTTCAAGGCTACACGGGACACTTAAATTTGGATTTTCGAGTATATGTGCCCTATTCTTGAATTTTTAGATATAATACAGGCCGATATTTCACTTGTTGGCTAAAGTGGAAGCAATGAGTAAAATGTCCGCGACTAAAATTGGTTATTCCACATCATTTAGCTTTTTTCTACTACTCAGCTGTATGCTAATGAAATCCATTCAGAAATACGGGATCTTATACAGTGTGGCGCTGTCATACACTCTGTTTTTTTTTATAAGAACGTCTAATTTTGGAGCTGAGACTGAACGTTCTTATATTTTTTTTTTTTGCGATTTGAGGCTGAAAACGTTCTTAAGATGTTCTTAAATTACATGGTATGCACTTTATGTATTTCAGTAAACTCAATGCGGACGTGACCAGTGTGCGTCACCAATTTTAATGTTATACAAAACATGCCCTTACGTATTTTGGTTAATTTACATTTGTTACCTTGATTTTATATACAGATTAGCAAAATAAAAACGTTCTTAATCGACTCTCGGCCTGAGGAATGTTCTTAATACGTTCTTAAAATTTTGGTTAATCTCAGCCTCGACGTTCTTATAAGAAAGGTTCTTATAAAAAAAACAGAGTGTATTTTGCTTCTTCTCCGGTGACAAAGTCACAATAATGTAATAGTGGAATATAATTGTAATTAATCTGTACAAAGTAAGGTTCTGCCTTTTGTATTTGTGGACTGCTGCGAGAATGGCGCAGAAAAAAAATGGACAGCTATCAATCCAGAATGTTCTGGCGTGGAGAGCAGTCTAACTCAATGTGTAGGCCCTGCTCGCCATAGTAGTTATCTCTTACGTCATCCGGTGTTTTTTATCATTTAGTATGCAGAGCAGGCGTTATTTTATTTATTTATTTATTGTTACATCTTTCAGGCTACCAGAGGCAAACGAGAGGCAAGCGCGGAGCGCAAGCCACGCGCGACAGGAAGGGCGTAACTTGCACTTCGCCCTTTCCTCCGCTTGCCTATCCCCCCTCCCCCCCCCAAAAAAAAAAAAAAATAAATAAATAAATAAATAACGCCAGACCCCTTCAGAGCAAACTAAACAACTGTGTCGTTGGTTAACTCAGTCAAAAGAATGTGGAAAAAAAAAGGAAAAACAAAAGGAAAAAAAACCCTGATCTGCGAAGAAAAGGGACCCACAGAGTTACTGCAGTTGTCTAAGTGGAAATGAAAAGGAGGAGATACTATGAAAAGATCGGAAAAGCAGTCAACACCATTTTAAACTTTGAATATTTTAAGAGTCGGTCGGTTAACGGGAAGCACAGTATATTGCATGTTTGTCCTAAGTTGTTGTTTCGTACAATACTTCAACATCAATAGGAGTGAACTGGTAGCTTCCTGCATAAAATGTACAAGAAGAATAAAGCGAAGAATACCCTCGGGGGAGGGAGTAAGTGGAGCCACAATTGGTGTAAGAATTTCGGTTGCTCCTTGCGTTGTTTGATATGTAGATGTCGAATCCACCAAACGTTGGTCCGTAACTAGAGCATCTGTATATAGCGTTACCGGTTCGCCCTGACTTGATCTGCAGCTTAACAGGAGCGTAGCCATTGATGTTATACAGTGAGAAGATAAATGATTTACTGGATGAAGCATATCTGTATGAACCTAGGAAAGGAAAACAACAGTTGGCTTACCATTATTGTGGAAAGATATTTTTATATATAGACAAGGGTTAGTTTCTTAAGAAACCGTGGTGTTGGGTCGGTGGGGGAGTGGAAACGAGTATTTGGTTTTATCATCTAAGGTAATTCTGCCACCGTAGAGAGATTCTAGAGCTCTGGAATCTTTTTACACTGGATAAATCACCTTATCAACTTAGTTAATAAAAACAAATTTATACTTTTTATATAATTCATAATTACATATTGACATGATTTCATTACATATTAGCCTAATTATATAATGTCATCCTCTAACACAAAATAAATTCATAATTACTTTTAAAATTGCATAATAAATTCATAATAACTTAATTGCATAATAAGTAACTGCTGTTTTATCTAAATGAGGATTAACCACGAAAAAAAGAAAAAAGACAAATTTGGTTGAGAGGTTGTGAATTACGAATAAACCGGACACCAATTTTCCAAAGGTAATAGTCACATAAAGCAAAATAAATCATTTTATATATTTTTTTAATTTGTTGCTGTTAATGCACTTGGTCTGCGATCCTTAGAACGTTTCTGGAAGATAGGCCCGGTTCAGACGTCGAACTTTTCATGAGCCGAACCTATTGCATAAATTATTATAATAACGTATTTCAAATAAAAAAATAATAATAAAAAAATAAACGCTGACATTTCAATTGGTTTTGCTTCAAGTAAATTAAGTTCGGCTAATTAAGTTCGGCGTCTGAATCAAAAGGCGGGATTTTCGTGATTTGGGCCGACCTTAATTTGAATTAAGTTCGGCTCATGAGAAGTTCGGCGTCATTTATGCCGGATTCTGCGCTGAGGCCTGTACAGAAAGGGCATTTACACCTTTTAATTTTACTTAAATGCTAGCGTATTTTCCTTCTTGCTCCAGTTGCTCAAAGAGGAATAACTTTATCCAGCAGATAAAATGAATAAGTCGGAGTACAATTTATTTTCAAAACAGTCTCTTTCGCTACAGAGGAAAGCAAGCGACTCGGAGTAACTCAGAGTATATTATGGTTTCACCGCTCGCGTGAATTAGCCTCCGCCATTTTCGATGCCATCGAAATAATTGATATTGCATGGTGAAGCGAAATCTTATTGCTTTACTGTAAGTTGTGTTCCTGAAAGTATGTTCCATTATCTTCAGTAGTTTCACAGAGATTTCATTTATTTCGACATGCTCCGAATAAAATACAATAGCCAAACTCTGGCATATAAACATACACGAAGGTGTGGCTGACTAGGGCCCTTTAGATCACGGCTTGCGGCTAGTCTCGCTTTCAGGTTGCGCATGCGCTTCACAGCAATAACAAGTCTTAGTAATGAACATTGAGATGAACCCATGATTTTGTTACGTCATAGGTCCTCCTTGTTTTCTAGCTTGCTGCTCAGACGTCATTTCGTAAATGAGTTGCAAGTTGCGAGTTGAGAGTTTCAAGATGCAAACCTAGAAAATGAAAATATTTCGGGTGTATGAAGAATGCGAGTTGTGGAGCTGCCAGTTCCGAGTTGGAGTTACGAGATCGTTGCAAACAAAGAAAACGAAAATATTTCTAATTCTAGTGAAGACAACATTCAAAAGATAAGGATTTCAAAGACGTAAAAACGAACATTTCAGAAAAAAAGCAATAACCCTTTGGCGGGTATTTTCACTCTTTATGGAGTTTTAGTCTTAATATCTGCTTAATTGCACCTGTAGTGTTTTAATTTTTGGTAAAAGAATTGTTAGGGACCAGTGTCATTGTTATATCAGACTATTTAAAACATTGGACGAATCCGATTACTTCAGATAAGCATTCCCGGCTTATATGTGGGAGTACCCAAGGCTCTAAATTTAGTTTTTAAAAAAATCCACCATAAAACACTGTATACCCGCTACAAATAAAAGAAGCATCGTGGGTCGATAGACCAAAACAAAGGATTACAAACGACGTGCAAAGTAAGGAAATAGGAGTTGCGATTTAAGAAGCTTGAATGTAACGCAAATGCTATCCATAAATGATACAAGTGAAAAAAGTGCAAGGACTTTGCACACATGAGAGTAAAGGCTGGTTTTCAGATCATGGCTAACGGACGCAATGATCGTATGATTTGTAATTATTTCCATCGTTGACGATTGATAAAAGTCTTTTACAGCAATCGAGCGATCGTTAGCGATCAAATGGAAACCAGTCTTATGGTAGCGTGTCACTATATAATATAGAATTAGTAACTTTTATAGATTGCCTACGCTGGCATAAGCTTCCAGGAGAAGAAAAGTTAATTAATAATGACAACAGTTTGTGTGAGAAATGTGCCACGAAAGTAATTAACTTGGTCGAATTTCGATACGTTTTAGTTTCTTTGTTACTGGCAATCACGATACACATTTAATTTTCATCATTGGCAGGACAATTGCCCCTAATTTTCTTGTCCCATCTTGTTTGGATTCCATTGTGTACCAGTTTAATTGTTGTGTTTTAGATATTATCAAAGTTGACTATTACATACTTGAACGAAGGCAGTGTTGGTCTGAATACGCATTTGTGTGTAATACCGTTCTCTTACTAGGGCATTAGGGTCCTTCAGATCAGAGTAAGAGCACGAGACTGAGTACGAGTACGACTTTCAAATTTCAAATCAGTCACATCCCCAGAGCTCTTGCTCCTTTCCGTTGTTTACCAGCAGATAAGGAGATCATACAAACAAGGCTAGATTGGTAAGCGGTTATCCAAGCCACGCAAACTAGCTTTAAAACGTCGTACTCGTACTCAATGTCGTACTCAAAGTCAAATCTGAACTGGTCCCTTTGTTCAGATCAACTCTTATTGTCCTCACTGTAACTCACTGCAATATTACTTGTAATATGATCACGTGTAGATAATCAATGATGTAATCACTTCAATTTTTTCTCAGAAATCCCTGGTGAATCGCTTTTCAATTCAAATTGGGATGTGTTGGTGATCCTGAGAATGAGAGGCATGCAATCAGTTTCCATGGTAACAGTCCACGAAGAAAGAGAGCATAGTAACTGTTTCACTGAGCATTCCTAAGATTTCCTGATGCGGACAGCTCACCACTTGATTTTTCTGAATTAAGTTCTCAAAACAAAAAGAAAGCTGTTTTATGTAAAGTAGTCACTTGGTGTCTGAAGCAAACGTTTTACCAAAGTGGTTGCGCTGTGAAAAAATTTGTCAAAATGACATTATGAGAAAACATTAATTGAACTACCAGGTTTTGTTCGCAAAAAATCAAAGAGGCCCCATAAAAGGTTATAGGGATACAGGATTTTCAGGTACTAAAAGATACTGGTTATTGGGCGGGAGGGATAATGACAAAACAGGATATTGAAGAGATTCTGGGATGACGAGGCTTCAAAGTAGTAATTAAAAAATATGGTTTTTTGATCAATGTTACAGATATAGAAGGTCAGATAAAAAAGAGACTTAGTCATGCGTTAACTGTTTTATCTTCCTGTGAAATCTTGGCCATTCCATTCTTCCTCTTCCTCGGGGCTACTTGAATTGAACGCTGGTTTCCTCGGACAAAGTTTGTTAGGATTTATTTCCTAGGCGCGAGTTCCACTCCTGTCCAACATAACACAAAGTGGGTTGGTAGGCTGGGTGGTAGGCTTAGAGAATTCAACTTGTTTAATTTGCCATCTTTTGTTTTGGTCATTTTTTTGGACTCGGTATAGTGTTTTTTTGGAGGATTGACCTTCGATGTACTCTCATATATAAAAGTGACGGGAATGTTAGTGAAAAGAACCCTAAAAGTGCAAGAGGCTAACTTTGTGGCCGTGGGTTTTTCTTAATTTACTCTGAAAAGGAATTAAAAGAAAACTAGTCGGATTCGCCTAATTTTTTGTTTTTTTCTTAGATTTATAGAGCAATTATATTTTTTTAATTGCAAAGGTAACTAAGCAGATATTAAAACTCAACTTAATGGATCATACAAAAGTACCCACCCAGGGGTTATTCTTGTTTTCGTGATCTCTAACTTAAAAAACGAAAAAATGGAACAGCGCCTGCCCTCCCCTCGCCCCAATTTCCTTTCTTTCCTTGCTCTAGGCCGAGAAAGAAAAAACAACTTAAGTAAGCATGCTAATTTATTGATAAAAAGAGTCGCGGAGTGCAACGCGTCAATAAATCTGATCGTTGAATATTTAATCCAGAATAATACAATAAACTTTGTGAGAATGGCGCTATCATAAATTGATACATACTTGAATACCAAGACACGTCAGTGTATCCACCAAATATGTAGCTGCCGACTTTTATTATAGTAACGGTGGGACCCTTTCCATCACAGTTGCTGTGAAATGTAGATGCTGCCCAGCCATCTGTCTTAGCACGCCAACACCTCACAAACCTACTACGGGATGAACTCTGGAGGACTGGCGCTAAATAAGAATTTAACTTGTCACGGTACTTGCTGTCCAGGCTGCCAAGAATATTAGATGCACTAAGGGCGCCTATAAAAATATAAAAGTGAAATATGTAGTACATTTAAAACGAAAAGAGTGTTTCAGTGGAGAATCCGTGGAGTATCAAATTATTCTGAGTTGTGAGATTTGTAATTACAGTAGCTAAGCAAATAACACTGAATCACAGATGACCTCTAGTTGTTATACCGTATGTGTCTATTTTACTGATCTTTGTTTTGGGAATTCACTCCCCCCCCCCCCCCCTCCCGCCAAGACCTCAGAGACGTTGAAGGTTTTTCGTCCGACTCTCACTTTCCGGAAATAAGACCATGAGCCATGATAAATACTAGAAGGAAATGATCATGGATTCCTGCTAAAACAAAATAACATCATCCAAAGAAGAAAACTTCATCCAAAGGGATTTAACCTGTCTTTATACCGTGGTGTCTTGTATTATTGTCACTGACCATCCTTGTAATTCAGCCTTTTAAGCTGCGAGAGGGATATCAATAAACTATTATTATTATTATTATTATTATTATTATTATTGTTATTATTATTATTATTATTGCTATTATAATATTCCAAGCAAAATTGATATTTACAAGTTAAAAGTAGAAAAAAAGAGCTATTAAAACCTATTTACAATTCAATATTCAAAATTCATTTCGATTAAAAAAAAAAAAAGCGACTATTTCCAAGTACAACAGAGCTATTTTCAAGCACAATTTTTTAACAATAGTAAGACTAAAATTTTGATGAAATAAAAAAGTTGTTAAAAAGATCCTAAAATACTAATTTACAACGTCACGCCATCATTCACTTTCTAAAATTAGCGGAGACACGCTTGGCTAGCGTTTAAGCGGCAGTCATCAATGAAATCCCCAAATGGAACTTTGTGAAAAGGTGTCCTGGAGCCTCGTACGCATGTGTGTACCGACTTTAAAATCTCAAATTTTTGCTATTATTATTATTATTATTATTATTATTATTATTATTATTTTTATTATTATTATTATTATTATAACCTGTCCGATTTATCTATTATTAACAGGACACCTTAGCCCAAGTCAGTTTAAATTAATTTGGACATGTTATATAAACGCTGACACGTCATTATCTAATTGCAGCCAATATTTCTTAATGATGGAAACTGGTTACCATTTTAAAGTGCTACCATGACGAAATTCGTGTCTTTCTAATCTGAACTATTTTAAAACATAAACAAGTAGTCTGTACGCGAAGAAGAATGCTGTTTACTATTTTCAAATATCTCTTTTTGTTCCAGAGATATTCAAGTTTTTAAAATATGCAAAATAGCCAAGTGATGACGTCACAAACTCAACCGAATTTTGGTCAAATATTATGAAAAAAGATATCCCAGCCAATTTGTATCAGAAATGCTTGATGATTTGCAGTGACATTGTTCTAGGTGCGCTCCATAATATAAGCTTATCAGTTTTGTTACCATAGCAACATACTGGGTTCCAGTCCTCCCTGATACTTAAGGCCTTGCTGGCCACCTTTGGCATTCTATTTTGATATTTGCCAATGGTGCCTCATCTGCATGATCCAGCAAGCATATAAATATGTTAGGTCAAGCTCGTGGCCTTGTTAAATTTTTTTCAAGCTGAAAATCAATAAAATATTGAAATCAGGTTGGAGGGGACTGGAAATGCGTGAGTTGCCATGAGAACCGAATTTTTATAGCCATAGTTGTGTTGCCTTTAGAACTATTAGCCTGCCAGGTTCCAATGGTTTCTGCTGTAAATTGACTGAGATAGCGTTATTTATAATATTTGACCAAACTTCGGTTGAGCTTGTGACGTCATCAGTCCTCTCATTTACATATTTTACACATTTTTCAAAGGTGAATATCTCCGGAACCAATGCAGATATTTAATAACGGTAAACGGCGTTTTTAATCTTTCCTAGAATTCTATGTGATAAACCTTAAAATTCAAGAGGTAAAAATTTGATCATAGTAGCACTTTAAACTGCAAACTATTTTGTTCTACTGAGCTTTTAAACCACCGATAACGAATAAATGAACACTACTGATCATTTCGATGGAGTGAGCCTTGATCATTACCTTAAAATATCACTTATACCAAACAGTGTACGACTTCATCCGGTCTTCATATTAGGAATAACAGAGATTTGTCGAGTACACGATACCTCACGGAGAAAGCCACGGAGATTGATGACATGACGCCAAAATCTCCTGGTTATCATGACAACGTGACAACCTCGACGTAAGAATTACTAATAGCTAGTGGCTGTGGTATATATTAAGTCAATTTATATCAACATTAACATTGCCATACCTCTTTGAACTTCAGCGTAGGTCCCAGTTTCAATGTTAAACACTCCTGCACTTGTTGCCACACAAATGTAATTCCCTGCATCATTAAGTTGTAAGTTCCTAATAATTAATTGGCCATTGCTTTGCTGGCTCCTTCCAACTGGCAATTGACCTCCTTGTTTTTTCCAGCTGATGACTGGTTGTGGGTCACCACTAGCGCTGCAGTTTAACGTCAAAGTTTCGCCAGGCGATGCAATAGCCCTTGCGGGTGGCTTCACTGTAAATCGAGGTAGGGAAACAACAACTAATAGTGTTTTTGTTTCGACACTTCCTAAGAGATTAACCGCTGAAAAGAAGTAAAAGTCTGAGTCCTCTTTACGAACATGTAAAACTTGCAATGCGCTGCCATTGTACCTCACCCTCACCTGGGGTAACTGGCCAGATGACTTTCTCCAAGTGACAACTGGGGCAGGGTGCCCAGTCACGTGACAGGTTGGAAAAGAAAAAGTGCTCCCTTCAATGGCATAGTGAGGCCCGGAATGAAGGGAAACACGAGGACGAACTGCAACAAAGCAAACTATTGATTGACGTTAACTTTTTCTACTTATTGTTTACTTTATATATCTTTGAGATCATTAAGATAACTTTGTCAGAGGCGTGAACTTACAAAGCTGCATAGGTGGATAGCGGGAAATACAAGTCGAGGTTTTTGTCTAAACAAGCAGCACAACAATGAAGAGTTCAAGGTAGGGATGTTCAAATTAAGGGAACGACTAGTCTCTTATTAGCTGATCACTACACCATAAAAACAGAATCTTCGCCTGGAATGATTAAGCACTGAATAAAAATACCTCAAAATTTCTGAAGATACAAACCTAGTAATTTATACGTTCAGGATTGTTATTTTCTAATTTTGTACTTGCATAAGTCTTCCGTTAAAATGCTCGTATTTTGTTTGTTGCCGGTTGTCTGCTTCCTAAATTGTAGTAAACAATTCTGTATTAAACACCGAAAAAAAATTATGTAGCGGCTGAAAGAGTGATCCAAGGCTTACTAACGGAATGAAGTAATAAGTGCTGTTGCCTTTGTGACAATTAAGATACTTCACTCTTGCCGAGTCACTTCAGCAAAACTGTTTGAATTTCTTTTCAGTAACATATTTTTCAATTTTTTGTAAAGTTCCGGGACAGATCCGTTTTCTCAATCTCTGTATTTGTACTTGAATTGTTAAGCGTGTAACGTTTTCAGAAGCAAGTAGCTCATTAAAGAAAGATAAAAAGTGATTCATACCGTAACATACAAACCTTACCATTGACTTCAAGCTGTACCAGGGCCTCCGCCTGTCCTAAGATGTTTGATGCTGAACATTTGTATACACCAGAGTCACTCCCAACCACCGTTTGTAAAAGTAAGGTCCCTCGTGAAACTGCTGACTGAGTTATATCTGACTTGCCGTCCCGTTTACTCCATGTTATTGTAGGCTGAGGATTACCACTGACCGAACACTGAAACGAGGCTGTTCCTTTTTCGTTAACTGTCAATTTTGAAGGAAAAACAGCAAGAACAGGGGCTGAAATAGATTCACCAGGTTCTCCTTTAGTTCCCGGTATTCCTGTAGGTCCTGTGTCTCCTTTTTGTCCTTTGGGTCCAGCTTCACCCTGTGGTCCCTCAGGTCCCATGATGCCTTGCTTGCCACTCTTTCCAGGTGATCCCATAACACCTTGATCTCCTTTGTTTCCGGCTCTCCCTTTCTGTCCCCTTCGTCCTCGGGTTCCTTTTTCTCCCCTTGGTCCAGGTAGACCAGGAGGACCTGGTAGACCTGACGAGCACGCCTCACCCTTTGATTGGCAGAGTTGCAGTCTCCCCTCTGATAACAGTTTGTTGATTTTTAGCATCGTGTCTTCCGTTCTTTTAGCTTCCGTTGTGTTCTTTATTGAATCATCGTTGCGCCTGTTTCTCTCAAGCTTATTTGATTGGTTTCCTTCAACCAAAAAGGAAACGATACCATATTAGAAAAGTGAAAATCTTCAAAGAGTTTCCTTGCATGGCCTAGGTCAAATGCAAAGGTAGTATTAAAGTCATAAATTGTAAGGTCTCTAACTCTATGAGTTGATTTTGCATGATATATGGTTGAACGTTCAAAACAGGCAACAATCAGATTGTGAACATTTTTTGAGGGAGTTATTCTTTCCCTCTGCTGAAATGAGAAGGATTTATCACTGCCAGGTGTTATGAAGATTTTTGACTTTATACACCATCTACGTAGAGAAATACTGGTGTTTGAAACCTGCACTGGTGAAACCATAATTGTTGTAGTGCCGTAAAATTACATAGGAACGCTTCAAGAAATGTTTAGAAGCTACTACGACGACGGAAACGAGAGCGTCATAAAACACTAGGATTTAATTAGAAAAAAAGGCTCTGCACGTGCATTATAAAGTCTGGTACATTTCTTTACCGTACACGGCCAAACAACAACGTGAAATGACCAAATTCAAGGTTTTGTGGAGAACGTGAGCACATGACAGTAAATTTTCCATTCGCTGTCTCAACTTGAACGCCGTTTCTACCTGTTCTGCTACAGAATAGTTCGGCCACAATGTACATGTTGAACAAATTGGAATAATTGCAAAGTAGTACAAGTAATTAACACAAACTTATATTTTTAAGCGACGTTTTCGTTGCCGTTGCCGTCGTGGTTTCTTTTACGGAGCTTAAGCAACGACGGCGGCAACGGCAACGAAAACGTCGCTTGAAAATATAACTTCGCGTTACTTCTTCTACTTCGCGATTATTTTAATTCGTTCGTAAATTGATAGGAACGGCGTTCAAGTGAGCCGGCAAGAAGAATAAAAAAATTCACCGTCGTGTGTTCACGTTCTCCACAAAACCTTGAATTTGGACATTCCAAGTTGCTGTTTTGCGGATGACGGCAAAGAATTGTACAAAAACAATTATAACGCGCGTGCAAAGCGATTGTTTTTGCTTAAGGTCTATTATTATTTTTGGTGTTGTCGTTGCCGACGCCGTCGTCGTTGCTTAAGTTCCCTTTTTAACGTCCCTTTTCTGTTTTCTTTTATGTGCGTAGGGGAAATGTTTAGAGAGTATCAGGAAAGGAATATAAAGAACTGTCTTTCTATTTTCCTGACTGGAACTTGTTAGCTCACAAGACCAGCTGTGAATATTTTTATATTCTTCAAAGGAGACTGATAAAACAGCAACGGAAGAAGACACGCGTGACTGAAAACGCGAACTCACGCGCGGGGAATGGCACCTGAAGTGTAAGTCCTCGTATGTGTGACGCACAGTGGAAAGAGTTTTCCTACTCATTCCACGTTCGTCTTTACCTGAGACCAACGCCAAAGATGCGACTATTTGCTTTTGCATTCTATACTTGTCGCCAATATTGTCCACCCCCTTCTCAGCTGGCACGTTTCTTCTTATTTTATTGTAGGTTTTCTCCTTATTTTTCGCATTTTACGACAGTTTATAGGAGGTTTGATTCTAAAGGTGGTATTGTGCACCACCCCCTTAGACATTGTGACGGTCTCGTGTTTACTGCTACTTTGTTGGCGAATTATATGACAAGTTCATCAGCAAAGACAATATATGTTTAATTAACTACATGACATAAGATGGTATTTCTATAGGCCGAACTGTCACTGCCACAATACTAAGAAAAGGACTTCTCCGACACTTAGTTCGGCTTTGTCCTGTCAATGGAGCATTTAGTTTTTTATTTTTACAAGATGATAATACCCAGTGGGGCTGGAATATGGGAATTGACTGTTGCATAAAAAGAGGCAAACAAAATACAAACAAACAAACAAAACAAAACGAAACAAAAATTATTTTATCAGCAACTCGCAACGTAGTGCAAAGCCTCTTGTTTTCTGATAATGTCCGGAATAATTGCACCGCGTTTAACAGCCCATGTACGTTGCAAGTGTCAAGGAAAGTACTAGTAGGCAGGTCTTCTACTTTGGGTAACATTTGCAAGACACCTTGAAGCATGTAAATCTCCATGTAAAATATCCTGAATATCAGGTCGTCCTAAGGGGAGGAGGGAGGAGGGAAAGCCTGATACTCAGGTTACATGTACTACTGTATATTTCCTGCAACTGACGTGCTTACGCGGGAATAATTATTTCATTATTGCAACGGCGACCTAACACCCAAGCGACGAAAAATGGTTCTGGTTGAAGGTTTTGAATACTGCAAAAAACCCTCCAATGGGTGATATTTTTCGTCGATGAGTTTGTTTATGAAAACAAGAAATTCCGGTTCCAGAGATAACTTAGTCTTACTTCGGCCTTTCACCTGATTTGGTTTACTTAGATAACAAGTCGCTTTATTTGCGCAACTGACCGTAAATACATACAGTCCCCCCCCCCCCCCCCCAAAAAAAAAAAAAAAACAGTTGTAGAGAGATGTCGCAAATCAAGGCAGGAAGCAATAATCTTGATAAGATGTATATCGATATAATAGTTAAGTTCATCTGATTTTTAAAAATACTCGGTAAGTAAGTCTCTATATCGGTTCTAAAATGTATCCCACAAGTTTGAATAATGGTCAATAATTCCAACAGAAGAAAAGAACAGTTTCATCCTCAATCTGTTTATGTCTGGCGGAAGTCTTTGATCTCTGGGGAACTGGCTTAGAGAGAAAATGTGACCTGTGCACCTTCGGTTTTGTTTGTTATAGAGAAGAACACGTAGTGTCTCTGTACATTTCTTTGGTGTTTAGTTTGAAGAAGAAATCGAAGTGCCTAGATTTGCCATTCTTTTAATATAACTTGTTACGTAATCAATAGGCAGGAGATCCAGAAAGCTCTGTTGGGCTCTTAAAAATAGATATTAAAGTAATAACAGAAAGCGGACTTGTTTTATATTACTAATGGAAAAAGTTATTTCTTGACTAACAGATTACTTATTGTAAGAAAAAGGCAAAATAAAGGCAATCTTTGCTGTTACTTGTAACGCATCTTTTCAAGACAAGTTCAGGAATAGCCGGATTGCGTGTGTAACAGCCCATTTGCGTTGTGAGTTGCAAGGAAAGTAGTATTAAATTTAAGGCTAAGTTTTTATCGTTCTTAATCAGTTATATTTTATGAAACATCATCACGATCTATGATCTTATAGTTGAACTGTTTTGTGTAACTAAGTTTGTATTTAAGAATGTTAGGTGTGTAGCCAGGCATGTTAAAAAGGATTAAAAAGTTGTTGACACTGGCTAAAAATATATATATTGGACGTTTCGGCCACTACTGTTGCCTTCTTCAGCAAAGATAAAAATGCAAAATTTAACGGCGTCCTGCTTGGAATATATACACAATGTGTGATAAATAAATAAATCACACCTCGACGGAATTTCAAAGTGTAACAGTGGTCTCTAGAGTATTATAAAGACTAAAAAAGACTAAAAACTCTTAATGTTATTGTATATGTTTGGAAGCGCTATATGTTCATTTATAGAGTTTCTATCGCGCACGGAATGCCAAGCCTCAAGAATCAGTCTTTGTCGCCACGCCGATGACCTGTCAATGATTTCAACATTCTCCAAATCTATTTGGTGACCGTGAAACACATGGTGTTTGGCTAACAAAGAGTTTTTATCCAATGTTGCTATGGCCTTTGTGTGTTCTTTCACGCGTGTTTTCGGCGCGCGTGATGCCTGACCAACGTAAACAGAATCACAGTCTTTACACTTGATCTTGTATACGACTCCTCTGGAAGCCCCTTTCTCGATCTTGTCTTTTGGCTTTTTGAGTATATGTTAGGGAAACTTTGGTCGATATTTATTGTACTCATATTCGAATTTATAGGGAATATTTCATATTTGTCCGAGTATATTTTGTGGCTTAAGAATTTGTTATTGTTGGTTCTATATCGTATATCGTTCAATTTGTAAAGGGAAATGGTAACCTTAGTTTCTGTTTTAGCTTTTCAATAATTTGCCGAGCTGTGCAAATGTTTCGGAAACACTATAATGCTTGTTACTAAAGGGAAATAATTAGAAAACCAACAGCAGCTATGCTAAGAAGTATTTTTCAATTTACCTTCGTTGACCTGAATAAGGTTAATCAACTTAGAAGTTCTAGAAGTGTTACTTGAGGTAAATTGGTTTCGGTTGAAAGGAATACTCTTGAAATGAGCTCCGTTCTGTAATTACATTTTCTAGAGTTACTCAATAGTAATTAGGCCCGGTTCATACGTCGAACTTTACATGAGCCGAACCTAATCATTTGGTTCGGCGCATGTAAAGATCGACGTATGAATCAGTTAGGATCGACAGATTTGTATTTGGGTCGACCCGCCGTTCTATTCGACTGCGCCAGTCGAATAGAACGGCAAAAGTTCGACTTCGATTCAGACGTCGAACTTTTCATGTGCCGAACCAAATGCATACGTTACGTATAAATTATATAAATTATATCTATCCCAGAGGTCTGCGCGTTCCATCGACTTGGCATGCGCAAAGGACTTCATTCTGAACAAGATGGCGGGAAAAGAGGAATGTGCTTGTTCTTTTTGTTTCGAAACAACTGAATATTCTTGTCTGAGATGCGAAAGATTGAAAAAAAAAAAAAAAAAGAATCTATTCTTGAAGTGCACACGCACTTCAAACCGACAGAAACTTTCCAGTACAGGCTATATCAAAGGCGAAGCGTCAAGACTTCTCAGAACAAAATCTTCAAAAACAACATTTGAAGAAAACATTACTCTATTCAAACAGAGATTACGCAATAGAGGTTAACTCGATAACCTTATAATAAAACTCTTTCAGAAGTCGACCTCCGCGAAAGAATGTCGGCGCTACAAAACAAACTAAAAACCCGCACAAACATTTTGAAGTTTGATATGGAATATCGCCCTTCTTTGCCTAACCTTAAACAATTCAGATGAGTAAATACAGGAGGCATAATCAGGGATGGAGACCGTAAGCGTGGGGTCCACGCTTACCCATGAGTTGTACCAAAAAAATCTATTTTTAGAAAAAATTGCCCCCCCCCCCTTCTCACGTCATAAACCCGCGTGAATACACGCAAATTTGCGTGGGGCTACTACCCTATATGTGACACGGAAAGCAGCTGAGAAAAAATTCACTAAAGATAAAATAGTCCTTACCTGTCTGAGTACATGTCCGTAGAGTTTAAGCTTTTTTCATTCATTTAACAGTAGCAAAGCACGCAGCGCCACCGCTTTGGCGCCTTTTTGACTTTACTGTGAGAGTCATGTGATCAATAGGCCGCCTATTCCAACTTTTCCCGTCTTCTTTCAATTGTTACCTTTTCTTTGTGAGAGTCTAATTCCTTAAATGTTGGCACTGAGGAGATATTCCCTGGCAGAATTTTAAAATTTGGACGCCGTTTTGAACAGGTGGAAAAAAATTTCAATTTCTCCACGCGCGATCCTGGCCGTTTACACGCGTGCGCCCACGCGCGTATGGCGCAATTTTTTTTCTAAAAATAGATTTTTTTGGTACAATACATGGGGACAGGCCCGCAAGTCAAAATGGCATCTCGTTACGGTCTCCATCCCTGATTATGGCTCCTGTTAAATGACACTTGATAGAAAATCTGCCTCTGCTAAGGGAGATCTACAAAGACCCTTCCTTATACTTTCGTACAGAAAAGGGAGATCTTTGAAAGACGTACTCGTGAGAGTAAATTAGCTTTGAAGGTCATATTCTTCCTATCTCGCCCAGTAGGAGCCGTGTTTGGCCTGTCTTTATTATTTTACCAAACAAGCTCTTCCATGTCAGAATTCATCTTTCCCGCCATTTTGAATCTTGTTGAGTAAAAACAACAGCCGCTGACCACGAAAATCTACTTTCTCACTTTAGCTTTCATTAAGTTCGGCTTCAGTTAGGTTCGACGTCTGAATCAACTGCCGAACTTAATTATTTGGGTCGACCTTAATAGGTATTAGGTTCGGCTCATGTAAAGTTCGACGTATGAACCGGGCCTTAATCAACAACTTGTTAGTTTGCCGTTATCTTAAGCCTTTACGGATCCCGCTCCGCTCTCTGTATGAATAGCTTAACCAATTAGTTATGAATACTAAGTGGGTTTCTTTGTGAATTGTGATAAACGGTAATTACGCGGCACGAGCCGTTCACTGACACTTCGGAAAACTCATTAACTACGTTTACACGCCTCAAGAACAATTACTTATTAACGAGTGTAGTCGTTAGCTAGTCGTTAGTGAGGTTTTGGTGCTAAAACTTGGCTTTTTAATCTTCTAGGCGTTATCGGCAAAGTACTGCCGCGTCCTCTGTAATTACTTTTCACATTCACACGCATTGTATTCTGTTAACAATGGATACTTGTACAATCATATATATACAACTCTGTAAGTAGCGCTAAGTGATTACATCGCTGATTACATCGGTGAACATCAGTGATTATGTTACAACCTTGCTGCTGGACGAACTTATGTCAGTTCGTCCTTCGAGAATAAACTACTGTTGGAACCAAAAGTGAAGTTGTCGCTGTTAATTCTGCATCCAGTTGCGGCTAGATCTTGGTACCTCAAGGGAGTGACGGCCCTTTCTCGCAAGCGATCTCTCCTTGAGTTAATCTTCCCCCAAGAATTGTCACAGAAGTTCTCCCGTTGAAGTTCAGAATAGCCGAAACGTTCCCGTTCGCTTAGAGTGGAAAAACCTCCCGTCACATATGTAGGAGATGGTGCGAATAGGCTTATGGGCAACCTTGATGTTGAAATCTCGAAGAACTTTTGTGATTCTCTCGGAAAAACCTTTGGCGTAGGGCAGGATAACAAATCCACGCTGGACGGTATCATTCATTTGTTGTTGTCTATTCGGTTGGCAGCCACTGTGAATGAAGTTAACAGGGTAGTTGTTAGCGGCGAGGGCTTTCGCTACTCGCTTAGTTTCCCTTGTGACTTCCTCCTCAGTGGAAGGAATGTTCTTTGCGCGATCCATAAGGGTGCGTGCGACCGAGTGTTTATGTTGGGGATGGTGGTGTGATTTGAAATCAAGGTAACGGTCGGTGTTAGTCGCTTTCCTGTAGACAGATACGGTGATCGAGCCATCTTCTTGTCTGGTTGTTTTGGTGTCGAGAAAGGTAATGGAACCTTCAGATTCTATCTCGATTGTAAATTTGATGTTTTTCCGAGAGAATCACAAAAGTTCTTCGAGATTTCAACATCAAGGTTGCCCATAAGCCTATTCGCACCATCTCCAACATACTCAAAAAGCCAAAAGACAAGATCGAGAAAGAGGCTTCCAGAGGAGTCGTATACTAGCCTCCCACGCAGTCGTTTTTAGGGGACTCGTATCACCTCAACCCCACAAAGGAGGAGGTAATACGAGTCCCCTAAAAACGAATGCGTGGGAGGCTAGTCGTATACAAGATCAAGTGTAAAGACTGTGATTCTGTTTACGTTGGTCAGACATCACGCGCGCCGAAAACACGCGTGAAAGAACACACAAAGGCCATAGCAACATTGGATAAAAACTCTTTGTTAGCCAAACACCATGTGTTTCACGGTCACCAAATAGATTTGGAGAATGTTGAAATCATTGACAGGTCATCGGCGTGGCGACAAAGACTGATTCTTGAGGCTTGGCATTCCGTGCGCGATAGAAACTCTATAAATGAACATATAGCGCTTCCAAACATATACAATAACATTAAGAGTTTTTAGTCTTTTTTAGTCTTTATAATACTCTAGAGACCACTGTTACACTTTGAAATTCCGTCGAGGTGTGATTTATTTATTTATCACACATTGTGTATATATTCCAAGCAGGACGCCGTTAAATTTTGCATTTTTATCTTTGCTGAAGAAGGCAACAGTAGTGGCCGAAACGTCCAATATATATATTTTTAGCCAGTGTCAACAACTTTTTAATTCTTTTTAAGTTTGTATTATAGATTTCTTTTTAATTTTTATAACTTGTAGATGCACGTACGTATTTTGAACGAGCTTTCTTAGCTTCTAGAGGTAATGTGGGTAAATAATTGATGGATTGATTGATTGAAGTCATCTGCTTTAGGCAACGCTGTGAGACACTTTTAGTATGTTACACAACCTGAATATCAGGCCCTCCTAAGGGGAGGACGGAGGGTGAAAAGCCTGGTACTCAGGTTACATGTAATGCTGTATATTTTTTGCAAGCGAAGTGCTAACGCGAGAGTTACATATGTCTCAGTGGAGGTAGGACAAATCGTTGATCCCATGTGACCTGTTTACCTTCGGTTTTGTTTGTTTTCAGAAGAACATGTAATGTGTAGATTCTGTACATTCCTTTAGTGTTTAGTTGTAGCCATTGGCTATAAATTACGCCTTTTCTTTCAAATCTCCAACCTCAATGTACCTGATGAAATCATTCGCAATGTCAAGAAGAGATTATTAATTTAACTTCATTTGGAAAATTAAGAGAGACAAAATAAAAAGGGAAAGTCTTTACCAGGATATAACAGCAGGGGGAATTCGCATGGTCAATTTTGATGTGATGATTAAAGCTCTAAGGCTAGCCTGGATTCCGAGACTACTGTCAACCGAGACCCGAAACTGGAAAACGGTTCCGGATCATTTCTTCAAAAAGTGTGGTGGCCTAAATCTTCTCTTAAGACGTAATTATGACCCAAAACGATTACCCCAAAATGCCAACTTTTTATAAAGGTATCCTTACCTTTTTCAATGATCTGAAAGGCTTGTAAAGTAGTGCCAGATTTCAAGAACTGATTATATTCAATGACAAAGACATTTTCATTGATGGAAAATCTTTTTATTATGATGAATGGCTAAAAGCAGGCATTTGCTGATTGAATGAAAATGGCGCTTTTCTTTCATTTCAAGAGTTCAGTCAAAAATACTCTTGCCGTTCAAGCTTCCGTCAACTCTACCAAGTTACTAGCGCTATACCCAGGCATTAATTGATCAAAGCTAAAAGCTGTGAACAGGCAATCACGGACAATTTGCGTATGGACAACACCTTTCAATTCCTGCTTAATGATAATACTCAATTAAACCTAAACAAAATAAAGGCAAAAGATTTTTACTGGTTGTTCATCAATGGCAGTCCCCGCTGTCATACTGCCCCGATGAAATGGAGCAGGTCTCTTTCAGTAAGTGACAACGATTGGCAAACAATTTTTAAACCATTGAAGACAATTTGTAAGGAGAATAAACTCAAAGAGTTCCATTTCAAATTCATACGCAGAATCATTGTAGGTAACTGAGAAAGAATTACACAGATTTACTGTAATTATTCTGTACCTTAGTTTTTGTAAATACTGTAGTATTGTAAGTATAATGTAGTAAAGCAAGTACTGTATCATTGTCAGTACTGCGGTATTCAACTAATGTAGTAATGCAAGTACTGTACTGTAGTATTGCAAATAAATAAATGATTTGAGAACGAAAAAAAAATATTCTGTACCCTATATCAGACTCTCCGTGCCAACTGAGCGATCTTGTGATCTTGTGATCTACAATAGTTCTAACCATGATTTATTCCCTCCGAAATTGAAATAATTTATTACAGATCATTTAGCATGAAGAAAGAACGTGTCTTGCTCTTTGTTTGTTTGTCGTTGTTTTTTTAATCACATAGGAGAACACGCAATGGCTAGATTCTTTACATTGCGTTGTCAGTCCTAAGTTATTATGTTTTACAGTTGAATTACTTTTGCGGCTAAATTACGAAGCCTGTGCTTTGCAAACCAAGTGACACATTTTCTGAAATCGTTCTTACATGAACAATACCACAAACCTACCGTGAGCATTCTCGATGACCTTAATGACGTCTGAATCGCTGGAGGATGCTTTAGTGTCCGCGACGTTTTCAAGAGCGTTTATTCTCTTCTTCTGGTCTTTCAATTCCAATTCCACCCTTAAAAACCCGGCACAGTACAACACGATGGATAAAACTGAAATAATGGAAGCAAAGGAAGGCGAACTGTGCTTCTGAGCCGTCATGTTTGTGATTTCAACAATCCGCACTTCTGTACAAAGCAATGTTCAGTGTTGAATACTGTTTCAGCCCGATATGTGATACTCACATCACGAGCGTGGATGCTGGGCAAAGTTTATCCTATTTATATTCCTTCTCATGATATCCGACACAAAGTTCAAATCCGTTTAGGCAAGTTCTCTTAATTGATATCAAAACACATGAGAAGGCGCCAGAGTTCATGGAGGACGTGCGTGGCAGAGTTGGGTATTCGCCAACTCTTTTTTCGCACCCGCGAGATACCTGCTTCATGTGGTCTCTCGTGCACGTTGCTGTAACAGTTCAGCGGGCTACCTGTAGTCCTGAAGCTGTCCTTAAAAGAAAAGAAAACTTTTACAAGTAATTAGTAACTAGTAACCACAATTTTCTCATACCACAAGAAACTCCATCCAAGCGTTTTAGCGATTCAAGATCATTGTCATTGGGGGTGATTGTGTTGAGTACTACGCGCCGTTTGTTTCAAAACTGTTCGGTATTTTTTTAGTCACTGTATTATCATGCCAAAGTATCTTCTCTGTCGTCCAAATATAAATATTAACCCTTCAAATGCTTGCTTCCTTGAGTTGTTTGCAATAAGTAGATCTGTTGCAGTAATAATTAGTAATCATTAGTTGTTTGACACGGTGTTCATTGTAATCGTCCACTTAAATAATTATCGTTCAATCAATCTATTATCTATTACTGATTGATCAGTCGGGTAATTTCACTTTAGCCATCATTTGATCATTTCAATCAGTTCAATGGATAAGTATTTATCGATCAGTTTTGTTTCAGCGATGTGGCAGTGGTTCAATTAATCCGGTGAGCTTTTTATCGATCAGTTGTGTGTCAATCGATCAGTTTGTTTCAATCGATTGGTTGTGTCTTTCAAAAAGTCTTTTTATTTAGTAACAATTTAACTCCCAATGTTTTGAAGATGAGCGACCTATTTTCGACACAAATTTGACTTGAATATCAGTAATTGTGTCTACTGCGCTTGCGCAGAAGACACTAAGCCATCAAATCATGAAAACGAAGAAAAAGTTTGTTAAAATCGATAATCCGTAGGAAATCAATTAATTATCACACTTTCACAAGTGAAAACAGAGCGATTAAATATGTCCGAACATAAATCCCTATAAACTCAAGTCATGGAACGAGGTTACTCACTGTAGTCGTGCGGGGAAGACTTGTAGCGGTGGGGATAAGCGAAGCGTGTTTTTATTTTTTTAATTTGTTTTTGTAATTAACTTTTTACGTAAAAAGTTGGAGGAACAATTTAATGTTTTGGAGCGTTATTTACTTCGCTGGAGCGTTATTTTCTTCGCAGAAGTTTAATCGGCCAATGAATTAGTCATGAATCGTAACTGTGCTCTTCTAGCACCGAATGAAGCAACGCTGTCTGTTGTTCACAGAACCTTGAAGATAATTAGAAATTCACAAAGCGACCCACTTTGGTCTCAAAGTCAAGGCACACTAGCACGGTTACAAAAGCAGAACACAAATAAAATGTCCTATCCATTAGAGAAAAACAAAGAAGCAGTAAACTTACTACGAGTTGTGAGTTCTCCAGAAGAGTATGTTTTTTTCTTTAACTTTAATTCTGGGCTATTTTCAAATTTATTGTCTTTTAGGTACTGTTTTTACCTTCCATATGTTCGTGATCTTTCCAAATGTGTAAAAGCTGCAGAGAGTTTCAGTTAGAAAGGCATGCGAGCAGTTGCCGTTTTACGCAACAGCAACACAAAATATGTCAATTTGATTTTCCACAAATTAGTTTGCACATTACACAAGAGTAAACTGGCTTCAAGAAAACTGTTTCCATATATTCCTGTCCTAAATCTTCAATTTTCTTCAAGCCTTACAGAATGTGTTAAATGCAAGTATCGTATGAAATTCATCGATGATCTCGAGACTCTGTGTGACAAAAGTCAACATATGGTGAGCTTGCACTTGCCAAAGGGCGATGGAGGTCGTGATGTATCTGTTGTATACTTGCATCAAGTAGATTTTCATGATAATAATTGGAGGAAAACAGTGAGACAAAGACAAATAGGCTACAAAGCGTATGAGAGTAGTAGCCGTGAACCATCTAGGATAAATTTGAAAAAGATTTTAAAAGCAATGAAGAAACGAATGATTCGAAGAACTCTAAAATTAACACTCAGGAATTTGTCAAAGAAAGAGCAAATTACATATGTCATTAAGGTCAACACTACTTCAGGATATATTTCGAAACATTTCTTAAGCAAAATCGCCAAATTGTCCGCTAAAAGTCTGGTCATCTCACAAACTAAAATGCCAAGAGCGTAAATACCACAAGACCCCACTATTAATTGCGTTTGACGTGAATACCGTACTTCATTTATACACTCTTGCCAAGATACCCGAGCATCTATATAACAATAGCAAAACAAACGCTACCTTTATAAAACAAAAACAACCACACAGCACACACTGTCACATTGATATAGGTCCCAAACAAAACGAAAAATTAGTACAAATACCCTCTCTAATTCTTGGTAAAAGAAAACGTGAATTTCATGAGTTATTTTGCTCCATTGCCTGAAATTTTGCAGAAGACACCTGTACGCATTGCGGACCTATTTTATCTATCACTTTCACCGACACTGAGGTGAATAATTGTTTTAGTTTATACCACACAAGCTGAATGACCAGTAGCCTCACACGCAGTCGTTTTTAAGGGACTGGTATTACGAGTCCCCTAAAAACGACTGCGTGGGAGGCTAAATAACTAGTGGACCAAAAAATTAGTTTATTTCTGACAATATACCCACAAATGGTATCAAATTTTAGAATCTAGCACGCCACGCGGTAAGCAATTTCACCATTGTAGAAAGTTCCGTCTCGCTTTCTTGCAGGCAAATAAAACTTTTGGAGACACTCATTCAGTTCCTAAAGTGTCATTTCTTCAATTTTTCGTGAAATTCGTCTCGTTGTTGAAGCCATGCTGAAAAATATTAGATGTTTATTGTAATTTTATATTAGTGCTCGGCGGTTGTCGTAAGCAAGGGATTGTATTTTCGTTTTTGCCTTAGAATATGAGGTTGAAAAGATTATTTAACTAACCATTTAATGCCAACAAACCAAACTTTGTCGCCATTTATGTATTTTTTTAAAAGCAGCCTCGTTTATCGAAATAATTTCCTCTTGAGTAACCGTAGCGAAGCGGGAAGCCATCTTGATTCTCTTCGGCTTCGGCTTCGGCTTGTGCGGTATATACTTATATTGATTATATCTTCCAAGAGTTAGCGGATTTAATTTATGCTTGGAGGGAGGTTTTGGCCTAGTTTTCCAGAAAACAAATCGAAACAAATCGAGTTCATGGTCAGAGAGGGGACTTAGAATCGGGGCCTCTAGGCTACAAGTCCTCCACGCATTGTGGCGAGAAGGTTTTTCTGCGCGGGCGATGCACGGAGGTAAACGATATAACTCTGGCGTTGTCGGAGGGATAAACGGCGGATAAAAGCTTCGGAGAGCGCTAAGAATTTGCAGCGTGGCACTTGTTACGGATTACCGAAAGGTCGCTGGAACGGAAAATCTAAGAACCTGTATTTAAACACCTTTCGTTCATAACGCAATAACGATCGGAAGTTTTGCTCTACGCTAAGTTGTTGTTTTTGTTTTTTTTTTTGTTTGTTTCAATTTTGTTTTATTTGCTTTACATAACACAATAATTACAATATTGAACACTGCTTACACTATTTTCAATAAATACCATACTTACGATACTGACAATACTTATTGCTTATATTGCTAACAATACTTACTATTTTCAAACATTCTTAGGTTTCTTATGCTTTAAGTACACAATTGCGTCAGAAGAAACTTGTTTAAAGATAATTGGCGTTATTGAGGCAGGATAAGCTACCGGATGAAGGACAAAGAGAATATCAGGGAGCGTTGGGAATAACGCTACGCTAAGTTGTGCTCGATCTAATATTTCAAAACATCTAAGAAGCACGGCAGAATAAACATTCATCTCGACGAGTAATTCCCATGTAAGATTACCAATTTCCTAAAACACTAAACTGAAAATACTTTTCGATTTCTACGAGATTGAACACTAAACACTACCGAGATATAGTCCTTGTGAAAAAATATTGTGTACGTGCAAGGTAGTGGTACTGCATTCTTTGCCAGCACTCACCTCTTTAAAAAATGTGTCAAGGTTTCAAAACTCGAGCTGTGAACACATGTACCTCTGGTGTACCTATTTTTACTCTTCGTATTATTCGTTTCCAGGTCCTCATCTCAAATAAGTGAACTATCACTGAATTGTCTTTGTGGGTTGATGCACAGAGTGCTTCATTAGAATGAAGAAAGCGTGCGCAGTGCAGGTGAACTTCTCAACCGAGACACTGGTCGAACGTAGGCACCCTCTACTGTTCCCGTTAAGGATACATTGCGGGTGTAATGCTACCGCGTTCGGGGCAAGCGATGCGCCATCTTCTATGTCCACCTTTACGTCGCTTTCAAATCAAGTCAAATAAAGTTGCCACTTACCCTCACCCCGTCGAATAACAATTTTGTTCGAAGACCGAACTGTAACGGAGTCTCTTTACCAGTCTTAATTCGTGTCGACCAAGATAGATCGCATTACGTGATTGGCCCATCATATCACATTACGTCAGAGAACAACAGAGGACATAACTGCAACAAAGGACATAATTGCAATGTTACACTCGACTATCTAGAAAGAGACTGCTTGCAGTCTAATTTTTTTTCCAGGAACGTTTAATAGTTGTCAACTTGAGGTTGACGTAATTTTCTGTAAAAGGGTCGTTATGAACTTCTGAAAAATGGAAGATTTTTTAAGTGATAGCTAAGATAGCTAGAGTGAATAATTAATTTACTTGCACTGAAATGACTTACCAATAACTGTGTCAGTTAATGCCTGGAGAGAAGTTGCTGTGTCCCAAAGCTGTTCATAGAATTCTAAAATATTTCTAAAAGCGCCAAAATATAAAGCAATGTATGGCAGATTTTCCTAAATTGTTGCTTAGTTATCTCTGAAAAATGCATGGTTACCACCAATTTTCTTTTTGGAAACCAAGAGCACTTGCTAAGTTCTGCTTTCTCTGCATAGTTTTAATCCGCGCAAAAATATCCTTATATTAGTGAGCACTACCCGTAGGAAACCCGAGTATCACGAGATGCGCAGAACGTATGCGCGGTAACAATAGTAGGCACCGTCCGTAACGTAACCTCTTACCTAGTCTTCGTTCTCCTTGACCAGCGGTCGGGAAGCTCGTTTCGTCAAGCCTGCGCAGTAAGGAACGAAGACTCGAGGAACGAGATTGGCCGTTTTTATACCAGAGGACGCATTATCCGTCTGGACGAACTTGGGCAAACATTTGTTGTTCGTCTGGTTATTCGTCTCTAGTATAAAGACGGGCACAAGACGCATTATCCCTCTGGACAATCTGTTTTCCGTTGTGCGTCGTTCAAGACGAATAACGGAAGATAATTCGTCCAGACGGATAATGCGTCTTGTGCCTGTCTTTATACTAGAGACGAATAACCAGACGAGCAACAAATGTTTGCCCAAGTTCGTCCAGACGGATAATGCGTCCTCTAGTATAAAAACGGCCATTGTCCTTAACGTTTCCTTTTCTGAATAAACACTTGGCGAAAGCTGCCCTTATAAGGGACGTTCTCCCAAAAGGAGTGGTAGAAACCAAGCAACCTTGTGTTTGAAAATTAAGTGTATCCGCCGTTTGATTCTGGGAACTAGCTCATTGATTACCCGTACTTTAGGCCTCACTGGTTTGACTGCTTTTTGTGCCTGTCCGTTTGGCATGCCTCGCCTGAGGAAAGCCACAATAACTACAAGAAACTCCATTGTCTCTCTCAAGGCACTGACATTTGCAACAAGTTCATTTTCCGTAGGCAATTTTACGCGAATCCTTGCCCATGGTAGCAGAACGAGATTACCTGGAGTGACCGGAAATTGATTGGAAATAAATGAAGGACAACAAGGTACGGACGTATAGGGATGGGGGAGGGTTATAGGTTTTTGTTCTGTCTGGGAAGGGTCATCTGTTTGACAGGTAAGGAAAAGGGGAGGGCCACGAAATTTCTTGGAGAAAAAATGAAAAATCCCACAGCCAGCGTCGTCCCCCCCCCCCTCTCACATACACATAATTAGAAACGTAACGTCCCTAACTATTAATCGCTTTATCTATTTATTTATTTATTTATTTGTTTTTAGAGTAACAAAACGGTTAATTTGGGGCGAAATCCAGTATAGTACAATAACAACCAGTTTCCACATCAAATGGGAAATACTAGCACGCATCAGACCATGCTGGTTTATAATCCAACCATAAGCCAAGTAAGAAATTTCAATAATGTATATCCTACACTACAACTTCTACAGGAAAACGGGAGAAGGGTGTTTGTCTGACAAAGAAGATGTAAATTACTGTCCCGGCAACTGTTTTGTCTTCAGAAAAACACAATGTCGGTTTGGCATATATAGCTGGTCCACGACTGAAGGTAGCCGTAGCGTACCATGTAAAACACTAACATAACTAACCCTTCAATACAGCTGTTTAAGTTCTAAACATATTCACCTAAGCAACTATTGTCCAACGTGTGTAGCCAACTCAATCACAAAACTAACAGACACAATCAAGACTTCTTTAACACTAAATCTTGAAAATTCTAAACAACAAAACCGAACACTTATCTTTGCATTTCACCACTCTATAAAGCCTAATGGCATCATGGCATAGTTTCACAAAACTTAGTTTTGAGTAGTAAATCTTACCAACCAGGGCCCAGTTGTTCAAAGCCGGATTAAGCTAATCCTGAGTTAAGGTGAACTTTAATTCGTGTTTAATTATTAATCAATAATGATTTTGCCAAACGATTTTTTTGCCCCTGAGTTTTGAAGACTTCCATTTACCATTAGCTTAAAATTAGCTTTTAAGAACATTCTTAACAAGAGAAGTGAAAACTTCTGTTAACATTTAGTCGCGGATTAGCGTTAATCGGCCTTCGAGCAACAGGGCCAAGGAGTTACCCTGACAACCCATGAAACAAACAACTACATTTTGAAGAAAACAAAAGAAAAACTCCTAAAATGAGCCTAGAATTTACTTAACTCAAATGTTAGAACATAATATTTTGAGTGTTAAAAATAGTGTTGAAAAACGAAAGTACTCAAGTAATTGTTCCATTGAGTGGACTCAAAAAATGGATATTTCTGTAAAACACCTACCTGTTAAAAAACACACCCTCTCCCCTTCGTGAAAATCAGTGACAATCACTGGACTGCCATATGTTTGTACATATGATAAAGAATTCCTCAATAATTATGTTAGAATTCTTGGCACATCCAACATGTAAATCTTTCCTCATCAATGACATCGTTTGCTGCAGTTATGCCTCCTTAGCCTACTGCCATTGCTGAGAGGTTCGCTACACAGGGTGCACTAATATGGGGTGAAATCCGTGAATCACCATGAACAGTCTTATTGTGATAAAGCAAGCCAGAATTATGAGTGTAGGATTTGTCACATTGTCTACATTTGTAGGGTTTCTCACTGTGAATCCTTAGGTGATTTCGTAAAGTTGATGAAACCCTGAAGCATTTGTCACATTGTGTACATTTGTAGGGTTTCTCACCACTGTGAATCCTCAGATGACTTTGCAAATGTGACGAGCGGCTGAAAGATTTATCACAATGTGTACATTTGTATGGTTTATCACCAATGTGAATCCTCAGATGCCTTTGCAATGTTGATGAATTCTTGAAGCACTTGTCACATTGTGCACAATTGTAGGGTTTCTCACCACTGTGAATAATCAGATGCCTTTTCAAATCTGACGAGCGGCTGAAATATTTGTCACATTGTTCACATGTGTAGGATTTCTCACCACTGTGAGTCCTCAGATGACTTTGTAAATGTGAAAACTGTCTGAAGCACTTCTCACATTGTGTACATTTGTGGGGTTTCTCACCACTGTGAATCCTCAAATGACTTTGCAAACCTGATGAATGGCTGAAGTTCTTGTCACATTGTGTATATTTGAAGGGTTTTTCACCACTGTGAATCCTCAGATGACTTTGCAAATGTGACGAGCGGCTGAAAGATTTGTCACACTGTGTACATTTGTAGGGTTTCTCCCCACTGTGAATCCTCAAATGACTTTGCAAACCTGATGAATGGCTGAAGTTCTTTTCACATTGTGTACATTTGTATGGTTCCTCACCACTGTGAATCCTTAGGTGCCTTTGCAAATTTGATAAGCAGCTAAAAGATTTGTCACATTGTTTACACTTGTAGGGTTTACTGCTACTGTGTACCCTCATGTGATTTTGCAAAGTTGTTGAGCAGCTGAAAGATTTGCAACATTGTCAAATTCAAAAATACGAAGAAGTCACTGCAAATGTTTCCATTGTTTGAAGTTGTGTAGGTCTGTTGTCTTTTGGCAATTCCTGCACGGCTAATCCCTCACCCCTTTGGGCAAGGGAAAGGACTGAAATGTACTAATCTCCTATCCCCTTGGGAACCCCCCTCCCCATCCACCCTAAAGAAAAATGGGGCAAATTAACAGTGACAAGTGCATGATGACAACGTTTATAACCCAGACAAATAGATATGATATAACAAGGCCCGCGGAGTGGAGTGAGGGGGGAGGGGGGGGGGGAGGCTAAAGCGGAAATGTTAGTGTGAGACAACTAGGGGGGACCGGGGGCATGCGTCAGTCTGGCCCTTACATTTGACCAACACAACAGGCCGATGAGGCAGAAATTTTGGAGTGGTTTGTGAAGATCCAGTTTCCTTGTTCCTGTTTCCATGAATCATTTGTACTTCTTCATTCGTTAAGAAAGCAGGATTGAATGATCTGGAATGACCGTAGCTGCACATAAATCTCTGTTTCAAATATTTACGCATAACGGCAATAAGAAGCTTTCATAAATGAATGCCTTATTAATTTGTGCAAAAACTCCCTTGCACTTATTCAGTAATGAAATTTTATCTTCGTGAAACACTGATCCAAGACAAATGAAAATAGAAACAATAGCTGAAATCCCATTATAACACGGTTGAAATCTAGTCGTTTGTTCAGCAGCAAAACTTATAAAAAACTGCCTGAAATTGTCATGTTTGTCGGAGAAAACTTTGATGTACTTAATAATATGTAAGGTAAATTGTATCTGTAAGTGATGGATGTGGTTATAACTAAGATAATAAAATAAAATATTTTTTTAACCATCCAAAAAGTGGGTGGGCTAAAACCCCCCAGACCCACCCACTCCACAGTCCCTGTATAAATACAAGTACATATTTGAGAATGATGTATAGTTATTACTCGAGCCGTAAGGCAGACCGAGTTAAGGTTTCGGTAGCATTATCAAATTCTTTTTTCTTTTTGGGGTCGCGATGGGCCGAGAGATAAGACTTTGGGCCACTAGTTATTGTTCTCGGTCTCTTTTTTTGTACTCGTCTGGTACGAGTTACGTTTTCTGTCGTGTTATCAAATTCTTTAAATTCTCGGTCGCATTCTTTGTTTTCGGGCCGTGAGGAGTGTTTACAATATGCAAGCCAGACATGCGAGGCATGAACAAAACATGCGAGGCATGCGAGGCATGAACCCCAACATAAACTGCTAACCGTTAAGGTAACCGGGAAGCTAACCTAAGTGCTCTTTAGGCTAACCGGAGTGTTTTTAGGCTAACCTGAGTGCCTCAAGGTTAGTTTTGTTTAACCGAAAATTTGGCAACTAAATCAGTGTATGACCTCGCAGGCCAAGATAGACAAACATGTCTTATGTTTACTATAGAAAATCAATCAATGTAGAAACGGTTTCTGTCTTCAAACGGAAGGTGAATAACAAATGCTTTCCCCTGAATTTCATTTAAAAATAAAAACAGTGAAACATTGAAAAATGTACAAGTATACAAACGTTTGTGTGATGTGTAACGTTACTCTAGATCCGGGGGGGGGGGGGGGTACTGAACAGATGCTTGGGTAGGGAGGTGCAGCCCGGGCGTTCAAACCCTGACCCTGTTTAAGACACAATTCTCCGATTTCCCTATCCCATATAAGACAGAATTCAAAATTTTCAGGCCCTTTCTAAGACATTTAACCCAAAATCACACCCTGTTTAAGACTAGAATGAAATAAGAATACACTAGTTTCTTACTGTATTTTAATGCATTGGCAATCACAATCTGTTTAAGCCATTAGGTCATGTAGGGATACCCTGTTTAAGACAGGAAGTGATGAAATAGATACCCCGTTCAAGACAAAACACCTGAAAACCATACCCTATCGGGCCGCACGTCCCCGTTAAGGTCACATAAGGGAGTACCCCCCCCCCCCCCCGGGTCTAGATCATACCGAAAATTACGATCCGTCATTGACCCGGCGTCGCATACATATTAGGACCGTACAAATGGTTTCTGCCTCTAAACGAAAGGTGAAAATGTAAGGATTAAAGCCCGAGGATTATAAAAAGCATTCGCATGACAAATGTCAATTTCCCCTGTATTTCATTCTGACTGCAAGAAATGCAATTCTATCTGGTGGTTACTTATTGCCTCACTATATCTCTGTATCTATCTATTTGGTAGCCCGCGAGCAAGCTGTCTTGGGGGTGGGGGGCGGGAGGGGGAAAGAGGATCCACCCCCAAGAGAGCTTGCTCGCAGGCTATCAATTTGGGGGAATTGGCGATGTTGGAGGTTATCACTGTTAAAAGATTGTAGGCTTTACGCACCACACATTCAAATATGGCCCGAGTATAAGCTGGAAACAGCTTCTTGTTCAGTAAGTGACACAGGCATATCATACTCGGAAAATAAAATCGGAGTGCTCCAGTGTCAGGAGTCGAACCTAAGACCTTCCAACTTACTACTAGTTCGGATGCTCTACCACTGAGCTACAGCAGACTCGTTCGAGCTATATAAGGCCATTAAACCTAGGTAGATGGGACAAACATTCTGCAAACTGCTGCTGTCCATATAACATTCCAATCCTAGCAGTATGCAGAAACAAGATGGCTTCCCGTTTCGCAACGGTTACTTCAGACGAAATTATTGCGATGTACGAGTCGGCTGTTAACAAAATACATAGATGGCAACAAAGTTTGGTTTTGACGGCATAAAATGGTAACTTATTAAATCTTTTCAACCTCTTATTCTAAAGCGAAAAATGAAAATACGACTGCCCTTGTTTACGAAAACTGCCTAGCACTAAAATTACAATGAAAACAATGAAACATCTAATATTTTTCAGCATGGTTTCAACAACAAGACGAATTTCACAGAAAAAATGACACTGAAGGAACTAAGGCCCGATTCAGACGTCGAACTTTACATGAGCCGAACCTAATACCTATTAAGGTCGACCCAAATAATTAAGTTCGGCAGTTGATTCAGACGTCGAACCTAACTGAAGTCGAACTTAATTAAAGCTCAAGTGAGAAAGTAGTTTTTCGTGGTCAGCGGCTGTTGTTTTTTCTCAACAAGATTCAAAATGACGGGAAAGATTAGTTCTGACATGGAAAAGCTTGTTTGGTAAATTGAATTGGGGGTGGTCAATAGTTTATTTTAGTTTTAGTTTTTATTGATATTTCTTATAATTTTTATAGTTATTATATTTTTATATAAAATTTTTAAATTCATGTAAAGCGCTTTTGAGTTAATGTTAAAATTATAAATTATTATTATTATTATTATTATTATTATTATTATTATTATTAAAATAATGAAGACAGGCCAAACACTGCTTCTATTGGTCGAGATAGGAAGAATATGACCTTCAATACTAATTTGCTCTTACGAGTACGTCTTTCAAAGATCTCCCTTTTCTGTACGAAAGTAGGGAAGGGTCTTTATGGATCTCTCTTAGTAGAGGCTGATTTTCTATCAAGTGCCATTTACTCATCTGAATGGTTTTACGTTAGGCACAGAAGGGCGATATTCTGTAACAAACGGCAAAATGCTTTTGCGCGTTTTTTGTTTGTTTTGTAGTGCTGACATTCTCTCGCTGAAATTGACTTCTGAGAGAGCTTTATCTATAAGGTTATCGAGTTGACCGCTGTAGCGTAATCTCTGTTTGAATAGAGTAATGTTTTCTTCAAATGTTGTTTTTGAAGATTTTGTTCTGAGAAGTCTTGACGCTTGGCCTTTGATATAGCCTGTATTGAAAAGTTTCTGTCGGTTTGAAGTGCATGTGCACATCAAGAATATATTCTTTTTTTAAAATCGTTCGCATCTCAGACAAGTATATTTAGTTGTTTCTAAACAAAAAGAACAAGCACGTTCCTCTTTTCCCGCCATCTTGTTCAAAATGAAGTCCTTTGCGCATGCCAAGTCGATGGAACGCGCAGACCTCTGGGATAGATATAATTTATATAATTTATACGTAATGTATGCATTTGGTTCGGCACATGTGAAGTTCGACGTATGAATCGAAGTCGATCTTTCGCCGTTCCATTCGACTGGCGCATTCGAATAGAACGGTGGGTCGACCCAAATACAAATCTGTCGATCCTAACTGATTCATACGTCGATCTTTACATGCGCCGAACCAAATGATTAGGTTCGGCTCATGTAAAGTTCGACGTATGAACCGGGCCTAAACAACTGCAATAAGAAATCGCTTACCGTGTGGCGCGCGAGATTATAAAATTTTATACCATTTGTGGCTGTATTGTCAGAAGTAAAACAACTTTTTGTCCACTAGTTATTCAGCTTGTGTGGTATATACTAAAACAATTATTCACCTCAGTGTCGGTGAACGATGATCGATTTCGATCGACATGTTACGCGGGACAATTACACCGCACACAAGCCTTGAACTGACGAGCGGTGCTACCAGATTAAACAATCGAAGTAAAATTAACCGGTTTTGTTTACTTTGACAGAATGAACTCAAGCTGTTATAGATTAAAATACCTACCTCATTTTGAAAGCAAGAACAAACGGCACCAGAAGAAATCACCACTTCATTCTCCAACCACATGAGCACAGGTACGCAAAGTAAAATCACCAGACATTCCATACAACCACCTACCCCTCCCCAGACGGTAAGAATTTTAAGGGCTAGCTTGGCAGGAGTTAGCCTTCCTCGCAGCCGTGTTAGCTGCGAGGGAGACTAGGCAGGAGTACGACAGAGGGAAATTAAAAAATTATAGGTTATTTCACGGTTGGTGAGCGCGTACGATTTTTATTCACAAGTTGTGTAAAACAAACGAACGAGCGCAGCGAGTGAGTTTGTTTTACACAACGAGTGAATAAAAATCGTACAAGCGAACTAACCGTGAAATAACTTATTTACTAGAAATACGTGACTCGCAAAACCTCGCAAAGCTTGGGCTGGGTGGAAAGCCCTCTTTACTAGGCTATTCCTGACGCGACGAAATGAACAACGCGCGTGAAGCGCTGTCGTGTTCGATGAATTTATTTCCCACGGAAAATTATTTTACCGCGGCTACAAAACGTGTTATTTCTTCAATGTAATCTTTCACAAAAAAAGATTTCTGGAAGAAAGGGAAAAGATTCTGGAGAGATAGTTCTGTATCCAGTGAATTGATGAACATTGCAGTTGAAATTTGACCCGCATGCAAGCTTTCCCGATGTATGCAAATTTTGCTCCAGACGACGCCAGACAGTCTGACGTCATTCATACTTTGTTTTTCACTGTTGCTAGGCAACAGTGCTGACACCTTCAACGAAATATATAAATATATTTTTCGCTCGAATTCGCGCGGCTTAGCTCCGCGCGGGCCGGCTCGGCCCGACAAATTTATTAACCTCGCTTTGCGAGGAATTATATACACACCGAGATTCAATAAGCGAACAGAACTCAAAGATAAACATATCTTTATTTTCTTTGAAAGGAAAACAACGCGCGGTCAAGTGAAGCCGCCTCACAGTTCGAGAGTTGCACTGAAATGGCTTCCTTGTAAAATACTTTACATCCAAATTATCAAGCAAAAATGCCGTTAAAAGGCAGAACTAGTTAGAATAAAATAAGACATCCTGAAAATATGTCGAAATAGTTCTACGCAAGCTCAAAATTTGAAATACAGAAGTGAACACCCGAGCCTTCATTTTTTGATGTTTATCAGAACCCGCATGCTTAGTCAGAATCCGAATCAAGAGGTTTGATTCTTTTATAAGTTTTGCTAGGGTTTTCCTCTCGCACTGAAAGAGTGGGCGATTGATTTAAAGCGTTTATTGCCACACTAATATGCCCTCCGCTTATAACAGCACCTGTTAAAAGAGAAAGGGGCTGCTGTGCTGCTTGCTTGCTTTGCTGAGAAAACGTTGGACGAAATGTTGGATAAGTGAGTTCGTCAAACTCGTGCTTTCTTTTCTCCGGAATAGAAGAGCCAGACTGTGGAGCTATTTCTCCCGAACTCAGTCCAGTGAGAGTGTGAGACATGTTCAACTGTTGTTTCTGTGAGACGGTAGAGTTGCTAGTGATACTTTGAACGTTTTTGTGTCCTGACAGTTGCATAATATCAGTTGGCGGCACGTCGTTGTTGACTAAAGTTTGAATCATAGTTTTTCTGATCTGCCGCTGTGATTTTTGAAGTTTGGCCCGAGTCCGGCTTTCTGTGCCATCGTTTTCATTAAAGTATTAAGCTTATTTACACCGACTGGAGCTTTTTTGAACCCAGGTTTGCCGGAACCAGATTTTACATTGTTTACTGCCAAGTAAAACGGTGCATCGTCGGTTTTCATTTCCGCGGGTCGCTTTTCTGCGTAGACTTTGTAGGCGTTTACTGGACATTTCTCGTTGTTCGGCACAGCAAACATTTTCGGTGCAATGGCTCTTACATTCCGAGGATCGCTTCCTAAACGAGTTTTGGTTTCTCTTTCATTGAATTCGAGGTACTCCTGCCCTGTGGAAGTTTGACAAAGTTTTACGTCTCCCCAACACATTTCTCTGTGCTCCTTACAGCCTCGTAACCCGAAATGGATTGTGCTTTGAACCACACAGTGTTTAAAAGCGCTCAGTCTGCCGTGAAACCTCCCAAGAGATTCTTTTCATACAGCCACTTGAATATCTTTCTCTCTTAAAGCAGCAGAAGCATTAGGCTTGTTGCCCTTGCCTTTCCGTCTTAGATCCCTTTGCTTTGATTGAAGCGCTTTCCGAGTTTGCTCGAACTGGACGTCTTTCAGAAGGCAAAGTCTTCAAATGGCGCTCAAAGCTAGCCAAGAATGCCCTTAAGGAATTAGGCTCGTATTCCTCGTTGTCTTCTTTTTTTGCGAACCGTTATAAGAAACTCGCTGAGAAACTTGTTCAGCTACTTAGGAGTCAATTCGTCCATTTGTCTCGTCTCGCCTTTTAAAACAAGAAATTCGTGGAACAGAGCAACATCGTGTTTGGTCTTTTTCTTTGTGTTTTCATTTTCCTGTCCATCTATGAATTCTTCTACTGATGAATCTAGGCTCTGAAAACGGTTAAAAATGCGCCTAGGCTCTTATTTTAGAGGAAATGTGCTTTTTGTCAGTCAAGAGGAGCGGCGAGCGAGCGACACGGTCTTTTTCACTGGTGAAAATAATGATATAGCCAATCAGAGCGTCGATACGTCGTTTTTCACTAGTGAAAAAAATCGTATCACCAATCACCTGGCGCAAAGAGACTATTTTTATCTCTATGCTTTTTGGCGCGTAAATCTCGGTATGTATATAATAAGGCAATGTATTTGACACTTCAAAGATAGACTGTTCGAGTTGGTAAGAGATTGTCAACATGGATTTATTAGAGGGCAATCATGCACCTCCAACCTTTTGGAAGTTTTGGACCACGTGGGCTCCCTACTGGACGACGGAAAACAGGTGGACATGATCTATATAGATATGTCTAAGGCCTCTGTTTAGGTGAACTACACGGCTGCGTGCTGCAAAAGTCTTACGAGTTCGGATTTGGAGGCAGCTTCTTGCAGTGGTTTAGCTTTTACCTGATGGGTCGCTACCATCGTGTAACAGTGCTGAGTGAAACCTCTAAAGCCTGGTTTACAGGTACAACGCAAGCATAAGCATAAGCACAAGCAAGCATAAGCACGAGGGTGTTTACACGTGCGATAAGCATAAGCATAAGGTGACATACGCAAGCGCAGAAGCATCAAAATTTGCCGCAGCCATTTTGCAAATGGCAACGCATGAGTAACTAGAATGTAACTGACAACTTGTCACCGTTTTTCACTTTTCTTTCCTTGCGTTTGTGCTTATGCTTGCGTCGTCCCGGTTTACACGTACGACGCAAGCACCAGCACAAGAGAATGGAAATCGTTCCATTCCGGCTTGTGCTTGTGCTCATGCTTGCGTCGTTGCGTCGTACGTAAGCATAAGCACAAGCGCAAGCACAAGGCGGTTATGCTTGCGTCGCGCCGGTTTACACGTAGGTTTCTTGTGCTTATGCTTGTGTTTATGCTTATGCTTGCCTCGTACGTGTAAACCAGGCTTATACTTTACCCGTCAGCTGCGGAATACCTCAGGGCTCCATTTTAGGCCCGATCTTATTTCTGATCTATATAAATAAGTTGCCCAATTCGGGTCCTACAGGGCCCGTTTCTCGAAAGTCCCGGGCCCGATAAGTATATTTTTAAATGTTTTTTCGCCGATTACATAGTGATTACAGACATGGTACTTGGCCAATGTTGTTACCCAATTACAAGATTTTAAAATTTAGTATTCAAAGCTAACAAAAATTGACTTCTGCTAAGAAACACCTATCACCAAAATCACTTATCGAGCCCGATAAGTTACCGGGTCTTTCGAGAAACGGGCCCCTGGCGAGCCTTGTTGCCATGTTTGCCGATGACACAAAAATATATAAACAAGTCTCAGGAAGATGCTACGTATCTAGAAGCTGACTTACTTGCCGGCCAGTTGACAAGGATGACACTTCCAGCTGGCTGGAATTTTCATTTCTAAAACATCTTGCTTACTGGCAGTGAAGAACGGGTATTTTTTCTAGACTGCAAGCAGTTCCTTTCAGGATAGTCGAGAGGTCGCGCGAAATAGCCGAGCGCGAAACAACCGGAGCGAACGAGCGAAAGGGGGGCTTGGGGAAGGGGCCTCTCCCCCAGTCTCTAGTCGTTTTTTTCTCCTCACTCGAGTCTCGCTGCGCTGTGAGCGCACCCTTTTGACTAACCAGAAAGGGACTGCTTGCAGTCTAATTTTTTCCCCCAGGAACGTCAAATAGTAACCAAGATTAACGTAGGGACGTTCGGCTGGTGTTTAGTGCAACATACCATTAATTTTCTCTAAAAGGGTCGTTGGGAACTTCTGAGAAATGGAAGATTTTTTAAGTGATAGCTGAGACGGCTAGGGTGAATAGTAAATTTACTTGCACTGAAATGACTTGCCAACAACTGTCAGCTAACACCTGGAGAGAAGTTGCTGGGTCCCAAAGCTGTTCATAGAATTCGTCCGAAGATGTAAGCAGTGTTCGTAACTTGCGAAAGAGATTGGGGACGATACGGCGACGCCCCATTCGGTACAAAACTGCAAAAAATTGTGAGAATTAAGTATGCGTGTTCTTATTATACTTTCTTTCTTGTCCCATTAACGTTTCCTTTCCTGAATAATTTATGGGGAAAGCTACCCTCATAAGGGACGTTCTCCCAAAAGGAGTGGTAGAAACCAAGCAACCTTGTGTTTCAGAATTAAGTGTATCCGTCGTTTGATTCTGGAAACTAGCTCATTGATTACCTGTACTCGAGGCCTCACTGGTTGACTGCTTTTTGTGTTTGTACGTTTGGCGTGCCTCGCCGGAGGACAGCCACAGTAACCACAGGTCCTTTGCGTGAGTGTTGTAATTTGAGCGCCACCGTGGGCACTTGCGTGACGGCGAAATTATAAGGATTAGTATGGGAAAAACGATTCCTACTTCAATTTAAAAATACCAACGAATTTTAAATAAAAATATCCCTACCTGAACTCCATTGTCTGTTGTCCTTTCTCCTATGTGGTTTCTGGAGCGATTGAACGCGATTTCAGTGAGTTTTAGTTCCACCGCTTCTCTCTCTATATCCCAACCGGAGGCTCTGAAAGGAATGTACGGCTGTTTTCCCTCAGCGGAACCGGCTTCAACTCCCCAAACTTGGGTTGGGATATATATAGAGAGAAAAGCGATGGAACTAAAAATCACTGAAATCGCGCTCAATTTCTTCAAAAACCACTAAGAGAAAGGACAGCAGAGAAGGGAATCCAGGTGGGGATATTTTTATTGAAAATTCGTTGGTTTTTTAAAATTAAAGTAGGAATCGTTTTTTGTTTTTTTTCCCATACAAATCCTTATAATTTCGCTGTTACGCAATGCTCGCCGTGACGCTCAAATTACAACACTCACGCAAAGGTCACGGCCTACATCTCTCATAGAGCTTGGAGAAATACCAGGGAAAATTGATCGAAAATAAATGAAGGACAACAAGGTACGGAAGTACAGGGATGGGGGAGGGTCATAGGTTTCTTTCTTGTCTGGGAAGGGTCATCAGTTTGACAGGTAAGGAAAAGGAGAGGGCCACGAAATTTCTTGGAGAAAAAATGAAAAATCCCACAGGTATCATCTTCTCCTCCCCTCCCCCCACACAATTGAAAACGTGCCTTTCCTAACTATCAATCGCTTTATCTCTTTATTTATTTTTTGCAGAGCAACAAAATGGTTAATTTAGGGCACAACAACAACCAGTTTCCACATGAAATAGGAAATACCCGCAGACATCAGACCATGTTGGTTAATAAACCAACCATAAGCCAACATAGCAAGTTGAAATGGAAAGTAAAAAAATTTCAAGAATGTATTTCGTACACTAGAACTTCTACAGGAAAACGGGGAAAGGGTGTTTGTCTGACAAAGAAGAGGAAAATTACTGTCCCGGCAACATTCCTCTTCAGGAAAACACAAGGTCGGTTTGGCATATATAGCTGGTCCAAGACTGGAAATAGCGGTAGGGTACCATTTAAAACTCTAACATAACTAAACCTTCAATACAGCTGTTTAAACTCTAAACATATTCACTTAATCTAAAGCAACTATTGTCCAACGTGTGTAGCAAACTCAATCTCAAAACTAACAGACACAATCAAGACTTCTTTAACACTCAATCTTGAAAATTTTAAAAAACAAAACAGAAGACTTATCTTTGCATTTCACCACTTTATAAAGGCTAATGGCATCATGGCAATTACTTTCACAAAAATTAGTTTTGAGTAGTAAATCTTACCAACCAGGGCCCAGTTGTTCAAAGCATGATTAAGCTAATCCTGAGTTAACGTGAACTTTGACTCGAGTTTTATTTCTTATCAAACAATGATTTTGCCAAAAGATTTTTTGCCCCTCAGTTTCGACGAAGACTTTCCTTTATACCATCAGCTTAAAATTAGCTTTAAAGAACATTCTTAACAAGCGAAATGAAAACTTCTGTTAACATTTAATCATGGATTAGCATTAATCGGCCTTCGAGCAACAGGGCCCAGGAGTTACCCTGACAACCCATGAAACAAACAACTACATTTTGAAGTAAACAAAAGATAAAAGCCTAAAATGGGCCAAGAATTTACTTTACTCAAATGTTAGAGCATAATATTTTAAGTGTTCAAAATAGTGTTGAAAAATATAAGTACTCAAGTAATTGTTTCATTCAATGGACTCAACACATGGATATTCCTGCAAAACACCTGCCTGTCCACAACACCCCCTCTCCCTGCGTGAAAATCAGTGACAATCACTGGCCTGTCATATGACTTCTCGTAAATAGCAGATCGTTTGCTGCAGTTATGCCTCTTTAGCCATTGCTGAAAGATTCACTGCACAGAGTGGACTTGTGGGATGAGTCACCATGAAAATGTTTGTCGTGATAAAGCAAGCCAGACTTATGAGAGAACGATTTGTCACACTGTGTACATTTGTAGGGTTTCACACCACTGTGAATCCTCAGATGCCTTTGCAAAGTTGATGAGCAGGTGAAGTATTTGTCACACTGCGTGCATTTGTAGGGTTTCTCACCACTGTGAATCCTCAGATGACTTTGCAAATTTGATGAGCGGCTGAAGCATTTGTCACACTGTGTACATTTGTATGGTGAATCACCACGGTGAATCCAAAGATGCCTGTGCAAACTTGACGAGCAGGTGAAGCATTTGTTACACTCTGTACATTTGTGGGGTTTCTCACCACTGTGAGTCCTCAGATGACTTTGCAAATTTGATGACTGGCTAAAACACTTGTCACACTGTGTACATTTGAAGGGTTTCTCACCACTGTGTATCCTCAAATGCCTTTTGAAATTTGATGAATGGCTGAAAGATTTGTCACATTGTGTACACTTGTATGGTTTCTCACCACTGTGAATCTTCAGATGACTTTTCAACTCTGATGACTGGCTGAAGCATTTGTCACATTGTGTACATTTGTAGGGTTTCTCACCACTGTGTATCCTCAGATGCCTTTGCAAAATCGATGAACAGCTGAAAGATTTGTCACATTGTCCACATTTGTGAGGTTTACTGCTATTGTGTACCCTCATGTGATTTTGCAAAGTTGTTGAGCAGCTGAAAGTTTTGCAACATTGTTTACATTTGCGTATCCTGAGGTGTGTCTTGAGATCTTGTGATTTTTTAAAGGACTTGTGACACACAGAACATTTGTAGGGCCTCTAATTACTGTGTACTTTTAGGTGACTTTGCAAACCTTGTGACTGTTTAAAACACTTGCGGCAGGTGCTGCATTATTTTGAAATCTTTCCTGCCTGTATCCTTTAAATGAACTTTCATCTTTTAAACTCTTGATAAGAGAAATGTATATATCAGTGACAAATAACTACAAATAAAAGAAAACAGCAAAAAAAAAGAAATGGTAACTGATGAATTGAAAGGGGATCTGCAAATTTATGCATTCTTTTTATTGGAAAGGAGAATGCCTGTGTGTGGATAAATTAGTCAGCCAGTGTAATATCTGACCAAGTTTTTGTGATCTTAAGGTTCGTTATAATTAATTAACGCTACTTAAGTAATTCATACTGGAATTATTTACTAGCAGTATGAATTAATTAAAAAGAACCAAAAGATCAAAAAAAAAAGGTTCAGATATTAAACGGGTTAACTTATTTATCCACCAAATGGAAGATGCTCAGTAATAAAAGTAACAAATGAATTTTTGAATTTCACTGAAATTGTGACGCAAACTTCATTTGTGTTAGAAGTAAGCTCTGTTCCACTCGGAATTGCCACTCAAAATGCCAACCAACCCCCCCCCCCCCACCCTTTACTTACCACCCGACCCTAAGGAAAAATTAGGTATAAACCACTTAAGCAAAAGCAAATGAGGATCACACTCTGCATATAGGGTACATAAATTACTGATATTTACCGGTTATTTTGTCCCTATCGAGTGAGTATGTATCTCCATATATATACAGAAGACAGATTCACTGTCTAAGCCATAGCATAAAAAATAAAATAAAATAAATAAATAATTAATAACTTTCACATGTGTGATGCAAACGACCCTCATTTTTCCTAAAGACAATGCACAGGCAGTCTGCCTCTGGCACATTGTTTTCAATCCCTGCACAAGAAAAATGATACCACTTCATATTGCAGTGCAAACTTCCCATACTATCATGTTTATCTCACAATTTGGTGCTCCTATCCATTCTTGCTCAAAGTATCTAAAACCTACTATTTGAAAACAATATTTACTATAGATGATATTTTTCTCTGTGGGTAATTAGTAAACCCGATATAGAAAGGTTCATCAAACAAGGAAATTAACATTACCCTTTAATTAAATTTACAGGAAATGACATTTCTGGACACAGCGCTAGCTGTATACAAACAAGGATCAAAACAATGGCCAGTCATGGGACAATGTCTGGTCAGGATGACAATTTGTCCCGAGAAAATTTTGGTTTGGTGGTCATTTTGACCGGCCGCATACACAGCTTTCAAATAAATAACTAGAAAGTTTTATGTTGAATAGGACACAGAGGCCATTGCCTATGGAAATGGAAATAGCCAACATAAGTGATACTTTTAGCGATAAATACTTTTATACTCTTTAGAAAGGAGTTTCTGAACATACGAGGCAATATTTTTTCTTTAATTGACTATTACTTTAAACTAAATATTTTCAATATTTTGACCAGTCAGAAAGAAGACATGACCAAGCTAAAATTTGTTTGGTCGGTCAACATGACTGACAAGTGTATAAAAATTACTTTGAGCCCTGACAAAGGTAAGTGATTACAAAATGATCAAGACCAGTCCATTCTTGATATAAAAATGGCACATTTCAAGCAGACTAAAACCTTTTAATACATGCCAATTAGAAAATTTAAAACATGACTTCTTGCTAGAGGTTATCCAAAGAATCTGATTGAACAACAGTTATCAGATATTAAAATATTCACAGAAAGGCCATCAGCACCGAAAAAAAAAGCAACGCACAATTTATTTCGTGACACAATAGAGAGGTTAAGAATAACGTTTATGGCAGATGACACAAATGACTACGTGACCATGTTTAGCCTTCATTTGCCACACACTGTTTTCAGTTCTCAGTAAAATTGAGTAGTTTTGCAATAGCCCAGAATTGTTTTGCACTATTATCAACTATGTACTCATTTTTTCAAGAAAACAAAAACGTGAATCTCACGTTTACCATTTGCCGTCACAAGCAGAATTCTTAATCTATCTAATATCAACTATCGGTGCAAAATCTCATCCACCTGTACTTGTTTCAATGGAAAATTGAACATGGTACAGAACTAGCCATTTCTAGAACAAATTTTACAAGACCCTCCACTCATTTCTTCAAAGAAGGAAAATCCCTAGCCGTTACAAGAAGAATTCTTAATCTCTCTAATATCAACTACCGGTGCAAAATCTCATACACATGTACTTGTTAGAATGGAAAATTGAACATGGTACAAAACTAGCCATTTGTAGAACAAATTTTACAAGAACCTCCACTCATTTCCTTAAAGAAGGAACATCTTTAAATAACATGCTTGTCAATGCAAAAGTATGAAGGAGTCACAAACATTGCAAGAATTTCTTTAGGTCTGTTGTTTCTTTCTACTGTACTTCCAGCAAGGCTAATCCCCCACCCTGTCGGGCAAGGGAAAAAAACTAAATGAACTAATCCCCCACCCCCTTGTGAATCCCCTCCCACCCACCCTGAAAGCCAACTACTCCAAAGGCTCCAAACAATTTTTAAAAACTTACTTCAAAAGTAGAAAACTTACAAAATGTGACAAAAGTTTTGGAATCATGGACCCAAACTAGCCAAGGAGCTCAATCTCGCTGAGGGAAATGGCTAAAAGATCTAAGCGATTTATATTTCAATTTCTGGGCCAACCAAATGCAATGCAAACAATATTTTATACCTTTCAGGTCACACTGCACTGCAGTGATTGAAGAATACCCGGCTTGTTATGAAGGGCACAATCTACTGCTCCCACAGTCAATGAGTGATTAGGGACCTTCAGATTTGCCTATGAGTACAAGATTGAATATGAGTAGAACTTTCCAAATCTAGTTAGCTTGGTTTTCATCACACCAGTCATGTTTCTAGAGTCCCCTTATCTGCTGGTATTTTAAGGACGGTGCCTACCATTGTTACTGCGCATACGTTCTGCGCATCTCGAGATACTCGGGTTTCCTATGGGTGGTGCCTACTAATACAGGAATATTTTTGCGCGGTTTAAAACTATAGGGAGAAAGCAGAACTTAGCAAATGCTTTTGGTATCTCAAAAGAAAATTAGGGGTAACCATGTATTTTTCAGAGATAATTAAGCTTCAATTTAGGAAAAAAATCCCATACATTGCTTTATATTTTGGCACTTTTTAGAGATATTATTGCTTAATTATCTCTGAAAAATGCAGGGTTACCCCCAGTTTTCTTTTTGGATTCCAAAAGGCCTTGCTAAGATCTGTTTTTCCCGCATAGTCATAAGCCGCACAAAAATACTTCCGTATTAGTAGGCACCGTCCTTAACAACAGGAAGGAGTAACAATTCTGAGAATGTGACTAATTTGAAATTTGAAAGTCCTACTCATACTCAATGTTGTACTCATGTCTTGATCTGAAGGTCCCTAATTAGTCTAAGCTAGTACAACTAAAAAAAAAAAACAATAATAAAAAAAAAAATAAAAATAACCTTCATTTACCCTCAGCAGTGTTTATAGCACAAGTGCTAGTGGGGCCGAGAATTAAACTTCATAAAGATGTAATACAAATTGAAAATAACTTGGTTAAAAATCCCAACTGGCAGGAGGCAGTCCAGCTGGCTATTTACAAGCGCGTCCGAGGGGCTACCGAGAAACAACTCCAGCTAGCGGTCAGAGCGTGACTTGAACCTGGGACCACCGGATTTCAAGTCTGGCGCCCTAACCACGCGACCACGCTGCCTCCTATATAACTCCTATATAACTCGTCGTCCGTCAGTCCCTCAATCCAGTAGTCAATGTATACAATGTGACTTATCTATGACTTATCTTGACTTATCCTATATAACTCATCGTCCCGCAGTCCCTCAATCCAGTAGTCAATGTATACACTGTAACTTATCTAAGTTTGTGCAATTTGTTGTCTCAGACTGGTAGTCGATGAACCTTCAGTCCTGCAGTCACGACTTGAGGACGGGAGAAACAGTATTTTAACTTGAACAATTAGTGGGCTGGGTATTCTACAATCTAGCCAAATACTTAATTGTGGCGTAGTTTGATGCGTGTACTGCGGGTATCTGGACAACTTGCCCCCCAGAGAATTAGTCCCAGACTACTCGCCTACATATTGGGAGCTAGTTGTCTAAAGATCAGGGGGCGAGTAGTCTGGGGCTAATTGGCTGGGGGCGAGTTGTACGGTAACCACTATCCAATTCTTGCATTCACGAGTTGGCTCACCGGAGCCTTTGATTAAAAAGGTCACAAAACATTTGCTGTAATGTTCTCGTTGCGTGTACTTGAAAATAAACCGAAACTATTACCCAAAGAAAGTAATGTGAACATGATTGTACCATCAACGCATCGATCAAGGAGTAACAGACTTCGAAGGAATGCGGTCCTAGCTATATATTAGCTTTATAATTCAGAGTGCCCAAATATTCCAGGACAAAACACAGCGTACAAGACTTTGAACTGATAAGCAGTGCTATCAGATTAAACAATCAAAGCAAATTAACCGATTTTGTCCACTCCCACAGAATAAACTCAAGATGTTATGGATTAAAATACCTACCTTTTGAAAGTAACAAGAAAATAGTCTCGTTCCCAGAGCCCGCGTTTCTTTTGGTCAGCACCAATAACGCGTCCGTTGGTAGGTACTTCATATATGACGTCCGTTTCCCGTTCCGCTGGACAAGGGTAACGAAGGCTCTGGGTACGAGTCCTGCTTCGTTCCTTACTGCGCACGCCTTGCGAAACGACCGCTGCTCAAGGAGAACTTCATATATGGTATACAACCACCTACTCCTCCCCGGACAGTAAGAAATTTTGAGGGTCAGCCGGGCAGGGGTACGATAGCTCCGAGGGAAGGCACAAGAATTCTCGCGTACAAACTCTTTGAGATAGATAGCTGAAAATTAGTAAAAAAAAGTGAAGATAAAAAAGTGACTGTCAACACGTTTTTTACTGATAGCTACGAAACGGGGCTGAAAATTTAACTGATGGTTGGGAAATCGCCGAAAATTTTACTATTACCTGAGATTCCAACATCCATCAGCCCTAATTTCTATTTAACAATTAGATTATGAGCTCGAGATTTCTATCGCGTGATAGCTGATGAGGGCGCAGCCCGAATCAGCTATCATGCATAGAAATCGAGAGCGAATAATCTAATTGTTTTAGTATAAATCTACTAGTCGTTCAAAACTAAACAAGTAAATTATCTATATCTTCATCGCAGGCACTTCGAAAACGCAACGAAGCGGCCGCCATTTTGTTGAAAACCGCTACTCACTATCTATCACAGAATAGATAGCGAGTAGCGTAGCCAATCAGAGGACGGCATTCGTGATAGAACACTAGTAGATTTATACTAAAACTAATTATAAGTGTGTCTGTTGCGTAACTAATTAACAATTATTCCATGAGCGCGCGTTGGATATGAGATGGTAAGCGCGAAGCGCCGAGTTGGCTATAACCAATCTCATATCCAACAAGATGCCCCTCTAATGGCATTACACGGAATGCTTAATGTAGCCCCAATTATTCCCCATTGTATGTTTCGCAGATATTTAAAAAATATCCTCCCTTGGCCATTGAAATAATTGTCTGAATGGTTTTATTCAGATATATTGCGTGATACTTATCGTTGTGTTACTAGAAATCATACCAGAAATAACTATGCAATAACGTCATGACCCCGCTGAACTGGTCTGGCCTCCTCTAGCTCTAATCCTTCGCGTTGATCATTCGATCAGTTTTTTAAAGTGGATTTTCTTTGCTGTGAACTCTCCCAATTTCCGCCGTTTCAACTGTCGAGTACTACCTAGAAGTTATTATTTCGATTTACTGCTTGAAAAAGGTTGGTTTTCCCTCTGAAAACGGCAGATCCGGAGTCTTAAATTCAGACATGTGGCCGCCATTTAACGAAAACAACTTTTCCAAATGATGATTTGCTTTGACGTCACACAAGTAGAGATGAGTGGGTCCCCTCCCTCGTGATATACGCGCAGATAATGGAGTTTGATTGGGCCGCTTTTGTTCAAGACAATCAAAACAATAGATCCCTTCTGGGAGAGGGAAGAATTTAATCTAGTTTTAATGAATAAATCAAATGATGATTTGACGTCACACAGAAGTGATGAGTGGGTCCCCTCTCTCGTGATATGTGCCTGAAAAATAGATTTTGATTGGGCCGCTTCTGTTGAAGACAATCAGAACAATATATCCTTACTAGGGGAGGACAGAGTTTAATGCATAAACAAGATGCCTGCTATACTGGCATTACGCGAGATGCTGGGGCTGATTCATTTATTCCAACTGTATGCTTCGCCGATTGATAAAACTATCCTTGCTAATGGAATAGTTTGAGTCACGACGATCGCGTTACGTTGTTTTCCGTGTGTTACACGACTCAGACTATCAGCGGAAATTTGTCAAATTCCATTACGATAACGTAAGCTTCTCAATGACCTCTTTTCAGTCTCGCGTCGTGGTCTAAGACTGTCAAACAAAGCACGATTCCTTCACTAAGAACTCACCAATTTCCACCGTTTTACGTGTCGGGTGCTTCTTAGAAGTTATTCTTTCGATTTGCCGCTTCAAAATGGTGAAATTTCCCTTTGAAAACGGCACACTTGAGTCCAGAACATGTTAAAACAATATGGCGCGACTTAATCCGTCTTTAATAAATATATCAAATGATGCATTGACGTCACACAGGTAGGGGTGAGTGGGTCCCCTCCCTCGCAATATAAGCGACAAGAATGGATTTTGATTGGCCTGCTTTTGTTGAAGACAATCAAAACAATACATCCCGAGTAGGAGAGGGGAGAGTTTAATGAATAAACAAGATGCCTGCTATACTGGCATTACGCGTGATGCCCGGACTGATTCATTTATTCCAACTGTATGCTTCGCCGATTGATAAAACTATCCTTGCTAATGGAATAGTTTGAGTCACGACGATCGCGTTACGTTGTTCCCCTTGTGTTACGTTACTCAGGTTTTCAAGGGAAATTGCGGGAATTCCATTGCGATAACGAAAGCTTCTCAATGACCTCTTCTCTGTCTGCAGCCGTGGACTAAGACTGTCAAAGAAAGCACGATTCCTTCGCCAGGAACTCTCCAATTTCCACCGTTTTAGATGTCGAGTGCTTCTTAGAAGTTATTCTTTCGATTTACTGCTTCAAAATGGTGAAATTTCCGTTTGAAAACGGCACACTTGAGTCCAGAACATGTTAACAATATGGCTCCACAATTTAATGCAGTTTTAATGAAGAAATCAAATGATGCGTTGACGTAACACAGGTAAGGGTGAGTGGGTCCCCTCCCTAGCGATAAGAATGGATTTTAATTGGCCTGCCTTTGTTAAAGACAATCAGAACAATACATCCCGAGTAGGAGAGGGGTGAGTTTAATGAATAAATTAATGTACCGATTTGTACCGATCGCGTTACGTTGTTCCCCTTGTGTTACGTTACTCAGGTTTTCAAGGGAAATTGCGGGAATTCCATTGCGATAACGTAAGCTTCTCAATGACCTCTTCTCTGTCTGCAGTCGTGGACTAAGACTGTCAAAGAAAGCACGATTCCTTCGCCAGGAACTCTCCAATTTCCACCGTTTTAGATGTCGAGTGCTTCTTAGAAGTTATTCTTTCGATTTACTGCTTCAAAATGGTGAAATTTCCGTTTGAAAACGGCACACTTGAGTCCAGAACATGTTAACAATATGGCTCCACAATTTAATGCAGTTTTAATGAAGAAATCAAATGATGCGTTGACGTCACACAGGTAAGGGTGAGTGGGTCCCCTCCCTAGCGATAAGAATGGATTTTAATTGGCCTGCCTTTGTTAAAGACAATCAGAACAATACATCCCGAGTAGGAGAGGGGTGAGTTTAATGAATAAATTAATGTACCGATTTGTAGCTACGAGGAAGAAAAAAAAAAGAACAAGATGCCTGCTATACTGGCATTACGCGAGATGCTGGGGCTGATTCATTTATTCCAACTGTATGCTTCGCCGATTGATAAAACTATCCTTGCTAATGGAATAGTTTGAGTCACGACGATCGCGTTACGTTGTTTTCCGTGTGTTACGCGACTCAGACTATCAGCGGAAATTTGTCAAATTCCATTACGATAACGTAAGCTTCTCAATGACCTCTTTTCAGTCTCGCGTCGTGGTCTAAGACTGTCAAACAAAGCACGATTCCTTCACTAAGAACTCACCAATTTCCACCGTTTTACGTGTCGGGTGCTTCTTAGAAGTTATTCTTTCGATTTGCCGCTTCAAAATGGTGAAATTTCCCTTTGAAAACGGCACACTTGAGTCCAGAACATGTTAAAACAATATGGCGCGACTTAATCCGTCTTTAATAAATATATCAAATGATGCATTGACGTCACACAGGTAGGGGTGAGTGGGTCCCCTCCCTCACGATATAAGCGACAAGAATGGATTTTGATTGGCCTGCTTTTGTTGAAGACAATCAAAACAATACATCCCAAGTAGGAGAGGGGAGAGTTTAATGAATAAATTAATGTACCGATTTGTGTATACGACGAAGAAAAAAAAAAAGAAATCGACCCGTTTTAAGACACGGTATGCCCCCTCAGGGCATCCCGCGTAATTAATGTACCGATTTGTGTATACGACGAAGAAAAAAAAAAAGAAATCGACCCGTTTTAAGACACGGTATGCCCCTTCAGGGCATCCCGCGTAATTAATGTGCACATTTATGACACCGATGAAGAAAAAGATACCCGACCGAAACCTAGACACGTCATGCCCTGCGGGCATTCCGTGTAACAAGCGCAAATGGAATAATTGTCTTATTAAATTCTCCCCGTTTGGATACGGTGAGGGTAAAAGGAGGAATGAGTTTGCGGAATGGAATGTAGAATGACGTGCGGAATGGCATAATTATGCAAAATAAGAATTGCGGAATGACATAATTATGCGAGATACGATTTATGCGTAATGACTCACAGAAATACATTTAACTGAAAAAGCGCGCCTTTTTTTGGGCGCCAATTTTCAAATACAGCCTTTTTGTAACCATTTCAACCGAAGAATGCATCACAAAAACCCAAACAATGGTATCTTCGAATTCAAACTTTTTTCCTTCGATTCTCATCGCATAGCCGTTGATGCAACATAGCAGCTCGTGGACTTTTATCGTTCGCGAGTGAACACAAGATTTGTAATACATTTGCATAAAAGAGGTTTGTTTATTTACGTAACCTGGTTTCCATTCCACACGAGTCGTCCGCCATTACAGGAGATGTATACAACTCAATCGAAGGCTGGTTAAACTTGACATGTTTCAAGCTTTCACAGCGCCTCGCAGGAAAAAGACGTGAGTAAAGAACCGCCTCTGTTTATTTTTGAAACGATTTATGTCACTTGTCGAGGATTTATCTGGTTATGACGAATGTGTTGTGGTTCGGTCATGCTCATTTCCGTTGTTTTACGTTTTATATAAATCAATTTATCATACACAGCCAAACACACACACACACATGCAAAAAATAAATAAATTAATGAAAACGAAAATAAAAATTTAACCGCAATCTATACCGCAGACCTCTTTCCCCGTATTTTGACGTGTAGATTTCGGTTTTTTATTTTCGAAGGAAGGATCTTGATGTAACAAATTTTCAACTCCAACATTTTATAAGAAACTATATCTAAGCAATTCGGGAAAGATTTCCGCACAGCCCCATACATTATTTATCCATGCACAACTGTCACACTAACCCACTTCCAAAAACGACGAGCGTGACAACAGAGTGTGTGCCAAATGTATAGATAATTATGCATGGGGCTGTGCAGATATCTTGACGCAACTCGTACTAAAAATACTGTAGGAGACTAATGTAACTTGAAGCCTCGATAATTAATACCATACCGTAATTCTTATCTACTTTATTTTCTTTTTCCTTTTTTTTTTATTTTAAAAAATCGATATAAGCTTGTATTGTACTGGTTATCCCATACCATGAAATCGCGGTTTTAAGTCCCCCTCCCCTGCTAATAAATCGCCTCGATTTTTGGGCCATCTATTTGTAAACGAAAATTTTATTCCGTGATAAACCCCTACCACTCCTCCACTTATAGTCCCATCTTTGATCTTTATATAAACACGTAACACCCCTTCCCCCCTTGCCCCTAAAAAAGCCGTTGACATTTCCTTTTTACGTATCCCCACCCGTAACCGGAATTTTACGGTATTATGGTCTGTGCCTCATTACAAGAGCCTGTGAAGTTTTCCTAGACTCAACCTATTGTTGACTTTTATGGTTTTCCTTGCTTTATCTGATTGGTGAGTATCACAGGTCTCGCAGTGGTAAACCCATAAATGGTTGGATTGCTCAGTAGCTCAACAACAATAACTCAAGTAGCTCTACAAACATGTAATCTAACCACACTTACACCCCAGGGGAGGGGGGGGGGGGACTCTTACATAAAACTGAAGGGACAAGCCGTCAAAAATGTTGAACAGAATGTTCTAAATTGTACCAGACTCTCTTGGCATAGGTGTGGCCCCAATGTAGTTTCCTTAAGGGTTACCTAAACAAAGTATTGAAATAATCAAGCAGTTTCCTCATTGCACAGAACAGAAAAGCTTTCCTTTGAGGTTTTGAGAGCAGAGATTCAGATTTCCATCGCAATGGTACAAAACTGCACATTTTCAACCCCTGTCAGGGACAAGCATTTTTACATCGCCCTAAAATTGACCTCCCATTTCCCCTTGGGGTGTAAAGCAATAATAACTAACTGTTCACATGGAGTTAACATTTGGCAACAACAACAACAAGCAAGAGAGGATCAAAAGTATGAATTCTCCATACATGTTCCGATACATACCCAGCTGTTCACTATTTATGACTTTTTTTTAGGTCAACCATACAACCAGAGTTTTTTTGTTTTTTGTTTACGTACACATAATTTTTTTAAAAATTAATTTTTATGATTCTTGATGACTGACCTAAAAATAAACCAAGGGGAATCGTCATCATTCCAATTAGTCATGTAAGACCATTAGAGGATTAACCCCACACATATACTTGATCCTCTCTTATGACAACCAAAACTATATCCACCATAACTTTAGCTGGTAATTCTAGCTGTCATAGCAGTTTCCATGTCCACAAATATAACGCTTGTAATATGAAAACTCTACAAATAGTATCTTCATTTAACATAAAGTTTGAAGATACTTAAGCATAATATAAACAAGGCTGTTTTCATACAAAAAAATGAGTTGTTCATTACATAATAAGGGACCGATCATTTATTATGTCCTAGGGGGTTAAACGAGTTCTTTTTGGGGGATGGGGGAGGGGTAATTTTGTACCTTGTACGAAAAGTGAGGGGGGTAAAATTTTAAGGGTACCAACTAAATGTATTTCGCAATCATTCTTCTCATCAATCCTAGAGTTGGTAAAATCGACTAGATACTTCTCCATATCGCTACTATTCTTCAGAGCGACAAAGCTCTTGCACGTAATAGGTTGAGTAATGACATAGACAGGCAAACCATGTATTTCATCAAGCAGTTTATCTCTGAAGGCTTGTTTCTCTGGGCAAAAAAATTGAACAAAAGACGAATAGAGATGGTAGGCTTCTTCAAAATCTATATAATTATCCACATCCTTGATCCACATCCATACA